>NC_064927.1:408996121-409335764 GCF_023897955.1 Schistocerca gregaria | reverse complement strand
CGGTCGCAGGTTCGAATCCTGCCTCGGGCATGGATGTGTGTGATGTCCTTAGGTTAGTTAGGTTTAAGTAGTTCTAAGTTCTAGGGGACTAATGACCACAGCAGTTGAGTCCCATAGTGCTCAGAGCCATTTTGAACCATACTTATTTGGTAATACACTTATAAACACCTGCCTTCTTTGGAATGAATATAGGGTCTGACCGACTAATTCAAAGAAAGATACGGCACCGTAAGCGCCTACTTCGTACGACGTAAGCAATCGAATACCAATGGATCCCTTTAACAAATGGGGCTGGACATCCGTGCCCGATCTGTGATGGTCCAGAAAATCAGCCATCTCTTAACTACAGGCTGAAAATGTGTAACAACTGAAATGTCTCCTCTATAAAAATCAACATGCATTCCGCGAACAGAGATCCTGTGAAATTCAGCTCGCTCTGTTCCTCCACAGCGCAGTGGACAACGGCGCTCAGGTTCATGCTGTGTTCCTTGATTTTAGTAAGGCATTTGACACCGCCTCGAATTGCCGTTTAATGAAAAAAGTACGGGCTTACGGAGTATCGGAGCAGACCTGCGACTGGATTCAAGACCTTCTTGCAGATAGAACTCAACATTTCGCTCTTAACGGAACTAAATCGACAGATGTAAGGTAATATCCGGAGTACTAAAGGGAAGTGTGATAGGACCATTGCTGTTTACAATAAATGTGATCTAGTAGAAAGCGTATGATGCTCTTTAAGGTTATTCGCACATGATGCAGTTGTCTATACGAAAGTAACGCCTGAAGATAGTAAGAATTTGCAGAAGGACCTGCGGAGAAATGATGAATGTTGCAGGCTCTGGCAGTTGACCCTGAACGTAAATAAATAACGTATTGCGCATACATAGGAAAAGAAATCCACTATTGTACAGCTACATTATTGATGACAAACAGCTGGAGACAGCATCTGTCATAAAAAATCCAGGCGTAACTATCAAGTGCGATCTTAAGTGTAATAACCACATAAAACAGATAATGGGAAAGGCAGACACCAGACTCAGATTCATCGGAAGAATGTTAAGGAAATGTAACTCATCCACGAAAGAAGTTGCTTATAAGGCGCTTGTTCGCCCGATTCTTGAGTATTGTTCATCTGTCTGAGAATTCTATCAGGTAGGACTGATAGAGAAGATAGAGAAGATCCAACGAAGAGCGGCGCGTTTCGTCACGGGATCGTTTAGCTAGCGAGAGAGCGTTACGGACATGTTAAACAAACTCCACTGGCAGACGTTACATGAGAGGCGTTGTGCATAACGGAGAGATTTACTATTGAAATCTTGGGGCAGCACTTTACACATCGCCTATTCACCACGAGGAGAAAATTCGAGAAATTAGAGCCAATACAGAGGCTTACCGACAACCATTCTTCCCACGCACTATTCGCGAGTGGAACAGGTTTGGAGGGATCAGATAGTGGTAACGAAAGTACCCTCCACCACACACCATTAGATGGCTTGCGGAGAGCCGGTCTCTGTGGCCGAGCGGTTCTGGGCACTTCAGTCCGGAACCACGCTACTGGTACGGTCGTAGGTTCGAATCCTGCCTCGGGCATGGATGTGTGTGGTGTCCTTAGGTTAGTTAGGTTTAAGTAGTTCTAAGTTCTAGGGGACTGATGACCTCAGATGTTAAGCCCCATAGTGCTTAGAGCCATTTCATTTATTATTATTATTATTATTATTATTATTATTATTATTGCGGAGTACGTTGTAGATGTCTTCATGCTCATCCTATCTAAACTTGAAGGTACCTACATAAATTCAATTCATGAGGTAAGGATTCTCTAGAGCGTAGAAATCACTTGTTACCTGCCTGAGAGTGGATGGAAACAAGCCATCTGGTGAAGGGTATTCAGTTGTAGACAAGGTACAGCTTTGGGTCGTATTCGGACGAAGTTACGAGCAAACTGTTTGAGCAGTCAACCACGGCTAGTGTTAATACCCCTAAAAAGCGCAGAGTGCTTGCCTGGCGTTGTGTGTGCTTTGAAGGGAACCGAATGTTTTCATCTGTAGACTCGACTCAAATTCAAAACGCAACAACAATTTTTCCTTTCTAAAGAATAAATATGAAGTTAAAGAGGTCAGTCTTGGCATATTGCTCCTCATGTGCTTCCGTTATGCTGCCCAGTCACTGTCCTTTCTGATACAGAACGGGAAAAAATTCGAGGTGATACATCCATGAACAACTAGGAAATGGAAAAATCACTTAATCATTAACACCCGTTCGTAATAATTACACCACCATTGAACTCTCGTCATATACAACAGGTTCAACCTTGGGCCAGAATTAAAGCATACGCACGAAAGCTTCTGACTAAACACTTTTTGTATTTTCGATAGCTAGTGTTTCACGTCTGACACAAATAATCCAAAAAAATCAGAACTGTCACTCTGACCTACTAACACAGACTAAAAGATAGACACTGAAAATTTCACACGCTTAAAACATACGATTAGGAACGGTTCCAAGTTTTTTTGTGCACTAGAATATTCCAGATTTCGATTGTGAATTCAAACCGCTGTTTTAACACTCCATAGAAATACAAACAGTTTAAATGTGGACACTGTTAGCTCGTATATGACCTCCCTCGGGCTCCAGAAGAACGTATTTTGTAGTCTAGGAAACACTCCAGTTCATGACCCTCAGAGCGCGGGAGAGCGTCTGTCGACGTACAGGCAGGGAGTAGAGTTTGTTATCTTTCTCTCGCCGCCTGGAATGCCAATATAAAACTCAATAACCGGCGTGAAAGCTGCGGCGCGGCGAAGAAACCGGTACACAAGTTAAATTGGCTATTTTCTGCGCACTTGGTTATGCAGAATATGTGGCAGGGGAACGGCTTACTTTCTCGTCAAGTTTCCCTGCACCAGTCACGAACCTGATAAAGGGGATACCGAACCCAGGGATGTAAGGAGAAATTGATGTCCTGAAGTCTATTTTTGTCGTTAACAAGACTGAGTTTCGGCGTTTTGGGATTTCTAAAACATTGATTTTCCTATTTCTCGTACATTTACACTACCGCACGCTCTACACTAACTTCATCACGTTAATCCGTTAGAGTTTCGTTATGTTACATTGTAACAACGAAATCATCGAACAAACTTTCCTTCTTTATAGTCGAAGGCAGAGAATTTCTATCCAAGGAGAGAGGGATCTTTATAATCGTGTAATTTCACTACGGTGATATTTCTTTGACTTTGGCGAAAAGTGCATATACTGTTTCATTTGTACACCTTACTGAATTAGGTAAACTTAGAACACATTTACACGCTTTTTTCCTGGCAGTTTCCTGAAGGAAAAATGCTGCCGAACATCTTTATGAAACGTCTTTCAATTAAAATTAATAATTCTTCTCTGTCGTGGATAACAAGGTCGGCTATATCTTGTTTTGCCCATTACATTTTAATAAGAACATCGTGTAGCTTTGTGTGTTACATAAGCGATAACGAGGCGTTTCTGGACACATGTGCAATGTGTGTGCAATATGTATGCAATCGTAAGCTAGTCAAATCAGGTTATTGAAGTATGGCACATTTGATCTGAAGAAAATTAAGCAGACGGCCTGGTTCGCAGGTTAACGAGGCAGTAGCCGTCATTAGCATCCATTATATCACGTACAAATCGTATTTCCAAAGTCTGCATCGATATTTAATTCTCCGTAAGATGACATAGGGACCCCATTTTAATTTTACGGCAGTCCACAGAATAAACGATTACGTCGTTGTCCCACGCAACGGCCAGCCACATTACTGAAAACTCTGTGAAAATAGTTATCTTTTTACATTTGTCTTAGAGACTGCAGAAATATGGCTGACTACTCTGTAATAGTTATCACTGTTCCTTCTTCGCGAAACTCCCGCCATATTTTTCATTTGCTCTCACATGGCAGTATATCAGCGTCCACCGACAACATTAAATCCGATAAAGCAAAAGGCCACAACCTTTAAAAGTTTTGAATCTGGTAAACATCGCTTGTAGCTGTCAAAATATTTATTAACTGCGACTGTAATTACTATGGGCGTATCATTTCCAAGCATACCTATCGAATGCTATGGCATATATTAGCCAGGTTACAAGCGGACAAAACCCAATTTCATCAAGAAATGATTCAAATGGCTCTGAGCACTATGGGACTTAACTGCTCAGGTCATCAGACCCCTAGAACTTAGAACTATTTAAACCTAACTAACCTAAGGACATCACACACATCCATGCCCGAGGCAGCATTCGAACCTGCGACCGTAGCGGTCACGCGGTTCCAGACTGTAGCGCCTAGAACCGCTCGGCCACCCCGGCCGGCAGGCCCAGTATTCTTCTAAGCAGTCGGTCTCCGAAGTGTCAAAAAATCTTTGTACCAGTTATCTGTAGTTACGCCTTTCGTTGCACCATGGGGAGCGAATCTCACAGGATTGAGACACTAATTGCAAGCCCGGCGAGATCTATCTTCTATAGCAGCACACCTTCCAGTGCATTTTTCCTGATGTTCCCACATGACTGTAGGAGGGCAAGATGGTCCTAACTTGAACAGCGATCGTCGTCCGAAACGGCTGATCGCCCGCTATTACAGTTCAGTCAATGCGTGAACCTACGTGGCCACCACCTAGGAGCAAGGCGACAGGCATGCGTGCCCACCCTCCACATTCCTTGGATCACACGTACCGCATACTCCACTTGTTGGGCTTGCAGGACGATCCAAGTTTTCACAGACGCTCTCAAAACGGTTAACTGAAAATCAGTTCACTGTTCAAATTGTGCACTTTGAGATCGTGGTAGATGTAAGGTGAAAGAAACTGCGGATTACCTCCAATGAGGATTACCCCTCCTAGCAAAACTAGTTGAGAAGGCAGTAGTGGGAAAATGACGGCATGTGGATTTTCTTGCCTTTCACATAAAAACATTTCTCAAAAGCAGGCTACATAACATTATTGCAAAAGTGTTAATTACTAGCAGAACAGTAAACTATTGCTAAACGAAACGGCAGACGAAGCGCTGATTAGAACTCAATATGCAGTCTCGCAGGACACACATGTTGTCCGCCGCAGTCTGTTTTGATTAAGAGTTAAATTAGCAATCTCTGATTTTTTGGACATTTAATTGAGAACTAGTGTGGTAGTAATTAAGCAAACCCGCAGTTCATTATTTCATTACCTGTGAAAGTTTGAAAAATAGAAATTGTGATTCGTAAAGTGGACTATTAACTGTGCAATTTCTCCTATTCCGCTAATAAAAAAGCGAGTGGTATCTCGTTTACACAAACCAATTCAAAACGTAATTATTTTTACAATAACAGTTCCTCCCTAAGAGTTTATTATAGCCCAAGATAATGGGCTCACGACTTACGTACTGTTTTCTGCGCAGGGGGCAACGACTATAGAAGACTGCACGTTGGTGAACATTAGTTAGAACTTACGCATTCCACTCAGGGCGGAGGAAGTAACTATGAACCTCGCGCGTACTGCAATCTTAGTACAAATGACATCAGTGGCACGTAATCTGTGGAAACACAAAGGAGGTATGAAAGGTGAAACTTCTAGAGGGAAGATATTTATCATTAATATGTGAATCCCTCTACTAATGTACCTTACTCTCTCTTTCACTTGCCGTACTGTACTTCACATTATATTTTTTGTACATATACATGTTGAATGTGCTGAGGTGAACCCAGACTGTAAAGACAATAGCGATCTTTAAAGGTCTGCATGCTCACGTTCCTGATGTGAGGAACACTCAAGTAATCAACATCTCCACGATTTGGTAGCTTTATAAAACGTAGCCGTCAATATTCAAAATATTCAAATGTGTATGAATTCCTAAGGGACCAAACTGCTAAGGTCATCGGTCCCTAGACTTACACTCTACTTAAGCTAACTTACTATGCTGAGAAATAACTCGTACACCCACGCCCGAGGGATGACTCGAACCTCCGGCAGGAGGTGCCGCGCAATCAGTCACATGACGACGTAAACCACGCGGCTAGCCGTCAGTCTGTGGTGTAAGTTTGATATGGTATTCCTGAAGAAACCGTACTGGCACTCTTACTCGCTGGAAGGAGGTCATAATCAACGCTATATGACGTGTTAAAAACACGTTATCAGCGTGATGTCTCTTGGGAATGGATGGTTTTTGTTCCCCCTTGTTGCCTCTCGTGTCGTGGGCAGTGGTCTGAAAAGCGAAGACACGTGCAGTTGTACTACGACGGGAAAGGAACGCCCTCCGTGTCTCGCTACCGCAGACCGATCGCCAAGGCCGCGTCTCTCGGACGTAAACAGCGTCCGCCCGGCGGCCAACCGCTTTCCTTTCCGGTAACACGGGGATCGCCGGCAGCCAATTACTGGTGCATGCGCCGGACGGTGCAGTCTCCCAGACCCCCGCGCGCGCGCGGCGCTCTTTCGGTCAGTAGGGCGTGGCCACAGACCGGCCCGACTGCTCAGGAAGTAGACCAGCCGAAAGCTGCCACCGCTGCGGCCTTGAAGGCTGATGTGAGAGTGCCGCGAAATCAATCCGCCGGGCCTTTCACCCAGCAGTGGCCCACTCAGCTTCCTGCTACCGCGCCATTGAAATAAGAGAGAGACAAGTACTGATCAGCGAGCGGATTCATAACGACATGTTTTTGTGCGCGACACAGTCATCTGCACAAGATTTGCTCAGTGGCGCATGTTAACCGAATCCATCCATTTGGCATTAGCACCACAAATTATAGTGAAGTACGACAAACTCTCAGAGGTGATAATATGGATCAGAGCAAGGAAAAAAAAAGTCTAGTAAACAGGGCTCTAAAGTGCTTAAGAGTATGAGCACTTGATCATCTTTGCTACTGTGAGACATCTCCTCCAGTGAATAGGTGCTCTTAGCTATTAATATTCTCGATGGGGCTCAATTATACGATTTTCTTCTAAGGAGCAGTTATGATCTGACCCAGTTGTTATCTCAGTGCTTAGGAGCATGTAGAATGAAAAGCATCGTCCTCTGCGCGGGTCGATCTATACGACCACAATAATATTGTGAGCATTACCATTTTTACAGTTGAGAAGTATACAACATAAATGTGCAACATTTTTGTACATCGGTGCGACACCTCACATATCCTGGACACGCTTATCTTGGTATTGCGTCCTCAGTGTTTAATTGCGCTAAAATATGTCACTTCTTCTTCTGATCTACATCTACATGTACATCCATACTCCTCAAGCCACCTGACGGTGTGTGGCGGAGAATACCTTGAGTACCTCTAGCGGTTCTCCCTGCTATCCCAGTCTCGTATTGTTCGTGGAAAGAAGGATTGTCGGTATGCCTCTGTGTGGGCTCTAATCTCTCTGATTTTATCCTCATGGTCTCTTCGCGAGATATACGTAGGAGGGACCAATATACTGCTTGACTCCTCAGTGAAGGTATGTTCTCGAAACTTCAACAAAAGCCCGTACCGAGCTACTGAGCGTCTCTCCTGCAGAGTCTTCCACTGGAGTTTATTTATCATCTCCATAACGCTTTCGCGATTAATAAATGATCCTGTAACGAAGCGCGCTGCTAACCGTTGGATCTTCTCTCTCTCTTCTATCAACGCTATCTGGTACAGATCCCACATTGCTGAGCAGTATTCAAGCAATGGGCGAACAAGCGTTCTGTAACCTACTTCCTTTGTTTTCGGATTGCATTTCCTTATGACTCTTCCAATGAATCTCAGTCTGGCACCTGCTTTACCAGCTTTATATGATCATTCCATTTTAAATCACTTCTAATGCCTACTCCCAGATAATTTATGGAATTAACTGCTTCCAGTTGCTGACCTGCTATATTGTAGCTAATTGATAAGGGATCTATCTTTCTATGTATTCGCATCACATTACACTTGTCTACATTGAGATTCAATTGCCACTCCCTACACCATGCGTCAATTAGATGCAGATCCACCTGCATTTCAGTACAATTTTCCATTGTTACAACCTCTCGATATACCACAGCATCATCCGCAAAAAGCCTCAGTGAACTTTCGATGTCATCCACCAGGTCATTTATGTATATTGGAATAGTAACGGCCCTACGACACTCCCCTGCGGCACACCTGAAATCACTCTTACTTCGGAAGACTTCTCTCCATTGAGAATGACGTGTTGCGTTCTGTTATCGAGGAACTCTTCAATCCAATCACTCAATTGGTCTGATAGTCCATATTCTCTTACTTTGTTCATTAAAGCACAGTGGGGAACTGTATCGAACGCCTTGCGGTAGTCAAGAAACACGGTATCTACCTGGGAACCCGGTGCGCTCTGAGTCTCGTGGATGAATAGTGCGAGCTGGGTTTCACACGATCGTCTGATTTTCGCTAAAACAGATTAAATAAAATAATTGACCTGGTGGGTATTTTAAGAGTTGTCTAGTACGTGACAATCCATTTCGTTTTCTCTTTGATACAAAATACCATCGTTCCTTCTGTTGACGTCAATTCGCTCGCTGTTAGTTACCCTTTGTCTGCACGCGTTGAGATTCTGCGTCGGTCTTAAGAATGCTCACCGCGTGAAACACCTCGGCCTGCTGCCTACCAATGTGTGTTGCGACAAGAAATGTACTTGCCGCTGCGGGCGCAGGTAATTTCGAAATAGCGCCATCTGGAGACCGGCAGCAGTCGGGTACCGCAGGGAACCCCGAGCTCCTAATAGGGACAAGTCTCTTGTCAAGGTGAATGCCAGTTACAGAGACAGCTTTTATGGCGAGAAAGAATGACTGCTTTCAGGGTTGAAAAGATAGCAATATCTGCTTCTCTCATATTTCGAATCAGCTTTTTAGCGTAAATCGGCAGAGGAACTGAGACACCTTTTTTTGTTGCACAATTCTTATTTTTGCCTTACTGGTACTTCTTGGTGAAATTGTTGTTCCAATGCCTGACTTGCAGCAATCAAAGGAAGCGCTGAGAGATGACACAGAAATAAGAAGAGCGAGACGTAGGTTCTCGACAGGTGGAAGATGCAATAGTCTGTACCTTAGCTGCTTGAGCGCTGATGGCGAACGTGTGAGCACCCCGGAGTGATATTACTTGTTTGTAATTTAGATCTACATGATTAGTCAGCAAATTACGCTCAAATGCCTGGCAGAGGCGGACGCAACAAGGAGAATTTCCACTTCGTAAATTTTACTCTTGCTGGCTTTCGGAAATTGATGCAAATGAGGCACTCTATCTGGATGTACTATGACCGCCATTTTGTAAACGTGTAAAACCAGTACGTAACGCTCGCCGTTTGCTTTTGGCTTGAAAAGAAAAATATCGCGAAAGGGGCTATGGCCCAACCGCTTCTCCAATGTCTCTGTCATTCAGTCAATGAAATAAACGATCCTCATGGGAGAAAAACGCAGAAACTTATGCGCGAACAACAGCAGTAGTAAGCGCATTTCCCTCTCGCTGAGTACCTGACGGCAGTTCGTAAATTCGCCAACAGTTTCTGTCAGTTTCAGTATCGAGTGAAGGCACTACCGTTGCACATTAATCAGTAGATCAAACCAAATATCTTATTATGTAAATCACGTAGAGATGAGCCCTCCGACAACGGAGGCACTGTAAAAGATAGCGGAACATACTAATGTAGGTGGCAATATCTGAGAAAGCGACGAGTTAATCATAATACGGTTTCCTAATGTGATGAGTAGTTGCTGGGAACGTCCAACACCGTTTCTAATTTTCGTGGCGTGGGCGTATCGCTATAAATTGATACATTTATGACTGACGTACTTGAACTCGAAAGGTCGGTCTAAATGTCTGGTTACGCTTTGGTGATTGGCTTAGCCCCACTCCATGTTCAATACCAGTGATTTTCCAGATAAGTACGATGGCCAGGGCATTCGATTCACATTTTCACCTCACACTACGCAGTCCAACTAACCATATTGGTATTGGCTTGATAGATTCCCGGGAATTAAGCCGGATAACCGGCGTAATTTCCGGAAACCTATCAAGCAGAGGCAGCGCCGGGAAAGCCTCAAACAGCACAATCATATGGGTATTAATTACACGCATTTTACAAAATATTCCCCAATGGCAGAATCACAAGAAGAATAAAAGGCCAGAGGATAACTGTCCTGTATCTGCACCATCGAAGGACTATCTGAATTATGTCGAGGTTTGTGGTTTAGCTCTTGCAGTTTCTACCCAAACTTCCAGTCCACCGTCGCTATACGGGTATACTTCAGACCAAAATTTTCTACAACCTCCTCCCAGATTAAAGCACGCTGTGTCTGTCTCTGCAACAATTCCCGACTCGCCAGACAAGGAAAAAACTCTATCTGGTTTGTACCACTCGTTCTCCTCCCAATCTGCGCCTCGTGGCTGGTTGCAAGATTCGCTGCAGTTAGTCGCAGACTGCTGCGTGAAGTGTAGCTACCACCCATCTTTGATTGTAATTATCTGTCGAAGTCATTTTTCTGATCCCTTTGAAACTCTTGGATAAGATGAAAACGAGTCCACAGTAGTGAAATTACAAATTGGGAGACGCCAATGGCATTCGCGACCTCCAAGCGTTAGCTGTCAAATTCTTTAACCCAGTATTTGAGAATGAGTGCACGTAACGACTTCTAACACACTTTACACATAATTTCAAACCTTTTGGACATTATTTCTCAGTGACACGCTCACAAAATGATCAAAGGAAAAACGTTACCGCTTACTACATTTTAATGCAGTAACACTTCAGCATCATGAATGATGTATTACATTTATTACTTCTCTACTACTAACCCGATTCGCAACACATTTTGCAGATAGTGCCCACATACGCCATTGAATGTACCTGCAAAATTATACCATTGTGCGACACGCAGTTCCGCAGGTATGATGTCATAAAAATTCAGATGTATGAAATGGTTCAAATGGCTCTGAGCACTATGGGACTTAACATCTATGGTCATCAGTCCCCTAGAACTAACCTAAGGACATCACACACATCCATGCCCGAGGCAGGATTCGAAACTGTGACCGTAGCGGTCGCGCGGTTCCAGACTGAAGCGCCTAGAAACGCTCGGCCACACCGGCCGGCTCAAATGTATGAAAAATTGGCTTTTTTTTCGCAGCGCAAATGATCCAAAGCATACCCAATTCAGTTTTGATATTGAGAGCACATGGCGACGTTCAACAAACTTCATACGGAATTTCAAACTTTTTCTAAAGTTTGAAACTTTTCTCGCTTCAGTCCCACAAAATAATGAAAGGAAAACAGTTTATCGCTTATTGAATTTACTGATTGTTCGTTGTTCCTCTGGTAAAACTTCAGAATCTAGCACCTCAGCTGTTTTATACATGGGAACTCTGTTCTTTAAAGAATCGAGGGTTGGGCGTTACTGCGTCCTGAGTAATACTCTCATCGTTGATGTCTCGACGGCATCGGAGATTTTCCCCGCCCGGGGACTGGGTGTTGTGTTGTCGTCATCGTCGTCATTCCATCGCCATCGACACGACACGCAGGTTGCCGAAGAGGCATCAAATAAGAAGTATTGCACCAGGTAGTCGAAGTCCGTGACTGCCGGCTTAATATGACATACACACATTTCATTGTTGATGCGCCTCCTTGTGTGCGTAAGTGCATACTGTCCTTTCAGTCGTGTTTGTATCCATCATCATGAAACTAAGTCAGTTCCTCCATTTAAGAACTCTTCGCTAAGAAACCTGCGAACATCAAAAAACGCTAGGTCATGGCAACAGATACTAATGACGATAACTTCAAACGTGTAGGCGCCATCGAGCACACTGTAGTACGTCGACCAAAGGGGCACAGCAACTTGAACTACAGAACTGGCAGAAGCTACGAGGCAGGTAGGAAAAAGGAGTGTAGCTTTACAGGTCTGGTTGGTGCCGCGCAGCAATAGCGGTAGCTTAGCGGCATATTGCACAGTGCGGCAGCAAACGGCAATGTTTGCGGCAGAACAATGCCCGGGGATCAGGGAACAGGAGATAGCCCGGGTCCGCCCACCACGTCGCCTGATACGTACGGCCCCATGCCCGCGCAGCGCCGCGCCGCGCGGATGCGCTCGCTACACGGGCAGACCGTGTTCTAGTGGTCCTGTGTGTCCCCGGTTGTATTACGTGTTCCCACCTATTGCCACATGAGCGTACTTCCAACACTGTGGAACATTCGGTAAGGATAGAAGCTGAAGTAATAAATTAAAACTTGTGTCAAGGCCGAGACTTGAACACGCGTCTCTTGCTAACTAGATAGATGTGCTATCCACTACACCACCCTGGCTTTGTGGCTAACACACCTGCGCGGACTAACCTAGTCCAATGTCCTCCACAACACAAACTTCGGTTAACACTTCGGCCCATTTTGTCCTCTAGGGTACGCCGTGCAACTGTGTTAGCCAAAGTGCCAGGGTGGCGTAGTGGGTAACATCTGCCTCGTAAGCAGGAGACCTGGACTCAAGTCTCGGCCTTGGCACAAATTTCAATTATTTCTTCAGCTTATAGCCTTACTGACGATAAACTTGAGACTTACTATGTCTCCATGAAAATGTACTTTCATGGCATTAATTGTTGGACATCATGCTTTTGGTGATCCAAGTTTTGTAGTCTGAAAAGGCGCAATGTTGCATGGCATGGGCGCACAGACCTCCAACATTGTTGTGACACCATACTCCTTCCCCATTCCCCCACTCCCACCTGTCTTTTTCAGGACTGCATTCGGCCCTTACTTCATTTTAATGGATGACAATGCGCAACAGCATCGAACACCACAGGTCGAGCAGCTCTTGGAACGAGATAATATGGGATGAATGGACTGGTCGCCCGTACCCCGACTTAAATCCTACAAGAACTCACTAACCTTATTGTCAGCATGGGAGATGGAAAGCATGGACTGCCGTCCGTGGCGACCACACACTCTATTAAGACAGATGTCCCACTTTTTGTAACATCTATGGGTCCTCATAAATCGTGGTGCCTTCATTGTAATGACAGAGACATTCCCTTCGTCTCATTGCATATTTCTTTCAGTACCATACTATAACAGTTTTTGGCTATGTATGATCCAAATTTCATCGAGCTATGTTACTTGGCATTTCCATACAAAGTTTGCACGCCAGTGCATTTTCGGGCTGCAGACTGGATGTGGTAGACAGATTGAAACTAACAGTTTTTCTGTCAACATTATTACAAGCGTATCGGAAAAACAAACCAGTTTTAGGTGTATCAAGCTTCAGTGTAGACAAAGATTTCTGACAAAGAAGTAGTTTTGCGTTCCTCGTTGTCACACTAAATATTAATTACTGTACGGACCATACAAAACACAATAAGAAGTCTATGTTCAAGCTTCGTCTTTCAGGACTTAAAACATTTCCTATAACTGGACATGTTGATATTATGTAGCTTCATTCTCAAGAAGAAAGAAAAATTTTCAGCGCGAGGATGTGAACTGTGGACGTTATTTTTTTCATGTTTCTTACCATGATTGCAATACTGGATGTTTTTCTTAAATCGTTGTTCGGAGAGATGATAATTACAGGATTTTTTGCTCTTTTCCAATGCTTGTCAGCCAACGGCGACCGGAGGTTGGCCCTTTGTCTCAGAGACAAAAATCTGTCAATTGGATGGCCTTTACTCTTACCTCTATGCTTGTAACAACGTGGGTTCCACAGGTATATCGTCAATTTTACAAACTTTTATCTATATTCTCCATGAGTCAGACAGAAATTATATCAAACAGGGACACAGAAGCACTACCCGCTGCCATTCAGAAAAGGGATGAGTGAGTTCCGAACCGAACTGCAATGTTCTGTGTCGCGTCCTGTATTGCTCATCTCGTTCGAATTCCATTCCGAATCTTTCGTCATTGCGAAGACGTTTGTATGCAAACGGGATAGCGTAACTGAAGACCTCCTGCGCAGGGACAATACCTTTTGTCACAGAGCGACCGTAGACCATCTCAGGATGTCTCCCTTCTCTGAGAACGACTTCCAATCAAGGACAAGGCTTGAATTTTGATCATCTGCCGTAATCATGGAGGATAATCAACAGAACATATGCGGAAATCTCATGTTTACATATTTTATACCGCGCAATTTATTCCTCGAAACGTCTTCTTTCAGTTGGCCTAATAATCAACAAACGGTATAAAGTGCGATAAAATTACTAAAAAAAAAGCACAGTATCAACAGTTTTAACGTCCACTAGGTGTCTATATTCGGAACTGTTTACAAAGGAATCACCTAATCTACGTTTCTCATGCAAAGAAGGGTCATTCCGTAACGTTTCATTAAGTAATTATGTTTCTCCTACTTCAATAGCAGTTTCTAGAAAGCATGAGAAAGCGCGGTGACAGGCACTAACACAAGAGTATTACATAGCACAGCAAAGTAGGGTAACAACTTCTGTAGCTGGTAATAGCTTCTACAAAACTTGCTGCTGCAGTCATTTGTGAAACAATCGCGAACGATGCAGTTACCATTACCGTACTACAAATGTTTCCAGGGGCTTACGTATTCTTTGAGCTGCATTAAGAAAACACCACAAAGACTTGCAGATTTTTGTTGAAAGCTTTAAACAAATGTGGAAGTTTTCGAAAAAAGTGCGACTCAGCACAACTCGTGAGGAAGCAGCATTTTATGGAGGGACTGTTCACTGCATTTTGGTGTGCAAATAACCGAAATTTACAGACAATGCCGTAGAATATGACTACTACCGCGTTGTACCGAATTTGCAGTATCAGTTTAAGTTAGACTGCTGTTGGCAAACAAATGGCAGACAACGCTAAATTGACTGCTATAATAATCTGAGATAAGTTTCCTTTTCTTTTATGATGTACAACAGCGTCGGGCCTGGTGGCCTAGTGGTAAAGCGCGTGCCTGGAAAAAGAGGTCGATGGATATCGAATCCCGGTCGGACCACGGAAATTTTCCGTCTCCTTTTGATATAGCCTCCACCTCTCAATGATCTGAGGAGTCATCAGGAACGACACGTGGTTCAATTTCCACGTTAAACTGTAATCCTCCTTTCTCAGGTTGGATAACAGGGAAAACGCAAGTCGCCGAAGTGGCGTCCCATTGACTGACTTCCACCCGGCCATTTAGCTACACAAATAATAATAATTTTTAACCAGACATAACGTCTGAGACAGGAAAGAAAAGAATAATAATAATAATAATAATAATAATAATAATAATAATAATAATAATAATAATTATTATTATTATTATTATTATTATTATTATTATATGTAAAGGTACACTATGTGATCAAAAATATCCGGACAGCTGCCTGAAAACGACTTACAAGTTGGTGGCGTCGCCCATCGGTAATGCTGGAATTCAATATGGTGTTGGCACACCCTTAGCCTTGATGACAGCTTCCACTCTCGCAGGCATACGTCCGGTCAGGTGCTGAAAGGTTTCTTGCGGCATGGCAGCCAATTATTCGCGGAGTGCTCCACTGCGGAGAGGTATCGATGTCGGTCGGTGAGGCCTGGCACGAGATCGGCGTTCCAAAACATACCAAAAGTGTTCTATAGGATTCGGGAAAGGGCTATGCAGGCTAGTCCATTACAGGGATGTTATTGTCGTGTAACAACTCCACCACAGGCCGTACATTATGAACAGGTGCTCGATCGTGACGAAAGATGCAATCGCCATCCCCGAATTGCTCTTCAACAGTGGGAATCATGAACTTGCTTAAAACATCGATGCAGGCTTGTGCTGTGATAGTGCCCATACAAAACAGCAAGGGGGCTTAAGTCCCCTCAATGAAAAACAAGACCACACCATAACATCACCGCCTCCGAAGTTTACTGTTGGCACAACACACGCTAGCAGATGACGTTCACCGTGAATTCGCCATACCCACACCCTGCCATCGGATCGTCTCATTGTGCACGGTGATCCCTAACTCAACACAACGTTTTACCACTGTCCAATCGTCCAATGTTTACGCTCCTTACACCAAGCGAGGCGTCGTTTAGCATTTACCAGCGTGATGTGTGGCTTATGAGCAGCGGAAATCCAGGTTTTCTCACCTGCCGCCTAACTGTCATAGGACTTGCAGTGGATGCTGATGCAGTTTGGAATTCATGTGTGATGTTCCGGTTAGATGTCTACCTATTACACATTACGACCCTCTTCAACTGTTGGCGGTCTCTTTTCAGTCAACGGACGAGCGTTATGTGCTTTCGTGTAAGTCAGCCACCAACCGCGTAGGGAGTGCATCAGTGATCAACTGATTGTGCCGAATGTAGAGATCTCATCATCTCAAAGTCCTGACCATGCTGACGGCCGCGCACGCGCAGAAACACTGGACTCTGGCAGTGTCTGCAAACGTCACAAGTTCCAGTTATCGCTGCGGCCACTCATGTTACAACATTGGATTGGTACCTTTGTGTCTTCTTAATCTTTTACTGTCAGCTTTGTTTATGAGAACTTTATTACATTTACTAGACAAGAGAAACCAAGTATTTCAAGCCGAATAGCTGTTTAGAGTTTACGATACCAGGAGGAAGAGTGTGGGTGGGTTAAAAAAGGTTTTCTACTGAAAATGGTTTGCACGGAGCAAAAATTAGTTCTATAGCAGGAGAAAAATAGTTTTGGATTATATCTGGCACTTAAAAAGAAAATATGACACAGAGAAAAAATAAAAGCCGCGGGGGTTAGCCGAGCGGTCTGGGTTGCAGCAGTCATGGACTGTGCGGCTGGTCTCGGCGGAGGTTCGAGTCCTCCCTCGCGCATGACTGTGTGTGTCTTCCTTAGTATAATTTAGGTTAAGTAATGTGTAAGCTTAGGGACTGATGACCTTAACAGTTAAGTCCGATAAGATTTCACACACATTTGAACATTTGAAAAAATAAAAAAATTGCTGTTTATTGTTTTCTACATGTTGTTCGGTGAGTTTATATGCGTCGAAAGCGCACCCGAAAAATTAGGTAGACATTCAGGATAACAGTCAACATCGCCTCAAAAAATCTGGCCAATTAGAATGCCAAAAGTCGAGTCACTTTAAAGTTTGTGGCAACTAAATTACCAACGAAAATAGGTAATCGGTAATTCGCACAAGATACAATCTTTTTTAGATGACCCAGATTTTACAGAAACTTTTACATATCTTTAGGTATATGTTCACATACATGTGTCGTTGACATTTGGAGAACAAAGCGTAAATACATCAAAAGACTCCACATGGTTTGTCATATATGAAACATAATGCTACAAGATGGGTTGTAAAATGAATAAAAGGTGAAAGTACAACATCCGTAGCACTAATAGTGTTTGAAGTAGACGCCATTTCGACCACCTCACGTGGACGAAACTGAGGCGCCGGAGAGCCCTTGTGACTTGCCGTGCAGACGTCACGTGGCGCCATCGTATTAACCGGCGATATACTGAAGTATTTTGAAATTAGTCCCACGAAGTTTTTTTTACAATTTCAAAAGCATAATATATACTATAGGAAGCACAAAGGTAAATCTTCAAATCTGATACATTTACACAGATATGGCGCATTTCACCAATACAAATTACATGTGTGGAAAAACGTAATGTAAACACCACCACCGTAACGGTCTTTTCATTTATACCCTACACATATCATTCACCAATTCATCCACGCGTAGCTAAAAAAAGTACGCACAATGGAACAATAAATCCAGGGTGAGAGGATTAGAGGATTTGAGGGTAGGAGGGGGGGGGGGAGAGGGCCGTGAGGAGGGAAGGAAGGGGGAATGGTGGAAGGGGGGAATAGGGGAAGGAAGGTAATGAGGGTACGGGGAGCGGGAAGGGGAAGGAATCCTACATGGTTTGGGAAATGTATAAGAAAATACTGATTTCAAAATGTTTCAATATATCACCGGTTAATACGATGGCGCCTCGGTTTAGTCCACGTGAGGTCGTCGACATGGCGTGTAGTTTACATACTATTGGTGCTTTGGATGTTGTACTTTCACCTTTTATTCATTTGACGACCCATCTTGGGGCATTCTGTTTCATGAATGACCAACAATGTGGAGTTCTTTGATTTATTTACGCTTTGCTCTCAAAATGTCGACGACACGTATATGTGAAGATATACGCAAAGATATGTAAAAATTAGATTCAGAAGGATGTAGGTTGCAGTAGGTACTGGGAGATGAAGGAGCTTGCACAGGATAGATTAGCATGGAGAGCTGCATCAAACCAGAGTCAGGACTGAAGACCGCAACAACAACATGTAAAAGTTTTTGTAAAATTTGAGTCATCCCAAAAAATGAGTGTGTCTTGTGCAGATTACCGATTACCTATTTTCTTTTCATACAGTTTAATGCCAATGTGAAGATGACAGCCTGATACTGTCGGAACTAGTAACTGCATAAAGATCTTAAAAATCAAGCGACCTTGGCTTTCACAAAATATATACAACAGAGATCGCCCCAATAACATGTTTAAGTTATATTAGAAGCTAAGTTGAAAGAAGGGGGTCCCTCGTCATCTCTGACGTTTGGCAACTAATGAAAGGCGAAGCATTTGAAGACAAAACTCGTGGAATTAAACGATTATCTTGATTATCCTTTAAACAAGTTGCCGATAAGTTTCTTGGCAACTGCAAAGACCTTGATTACGATAGTAAGTAATAAACATGCTGTAGAACTTCCAACCATGGGACGCTTCAGTGAGCAGGAATGTTGCTTTTTCTGGACTCCCGCATCAGATTTACTCCCGCGTCATCTATGTGCTGTGAGTGAGAAATAGCGAGAAAATTTCCAACAAAGCACTAAACGAATGGAACGTGGCACCAGGACCGATGGGATATAAGCATGGTTGCTGACTACTGCTGGATGCTGCGTAGGGAGTGTTCTCAATCTGTGCACAGGAGTAAAACGCAACGGAGATATAACGTAAAAAAAAAAGAAGATGCATTACATTTATACCTTTGTATCGGACCTGAAGAACATAATATTTCATGTTGGGAGTTCCTTATTTTATCATGCTTTTTAACAACGTTTTTAAAGTGCACGTGTTTTTTTGTAAATTTTCTGGATCTTTAGCGTTACTTGCTGAAAAAACAACACGTGATACAGGGAAGTCCATAGCATTTCTAAACATAGTATATGAAAAAAACATTACAACCATCTAACATAATTAAGAAAAAATTGCGAAGTATAAACTTACAGGGGTACGTAGTAAGAGACTGGTTGCGGTCGTGACCATATAGGTTGAACACCATTATGTCCCCGCAGAGACAGTCAAGGCTGGCTGCGTGCGACGATCCACCGCACGCACAGCGACCTTCCCGGCCGGTAAAGAGGGCATCCAAGATGGAGGCCGCGCGGAAGACCACCGCATCGGCCGAGGTCGCCGCCGCAGAAGCATTATTCCGCAAGCGCCGGCAGAATAACTTCTCCCAACATGGTCAACGGCTGCGAGCGTCACTGCATCTCAGAGTCGTCGCCTGCTCCCACCTTCGCGGGTATTTCCGCACCGCTTCACATTCCACCGCAGACCGCCACCACCGCGCCTACTTAATACGGCGATTCCATTGCTGTATGAACACCGACATACACAGAGAAATTTCGAGTAAGCATCTGTTCTCATCAGCGGAATAGTCATCAGTCACTAATCACCCTCTGCTGCGCATTGGCTTCTCCCCATCTTCTCCATACATAAGTCTCTTCAAGTTTTTGCGATACCTCTATACGATATACTGACCGATTATGATATCTTCTATATCGATGTATTGGATTCCTGATAGTTTTGAAAACATTAACAGTCTTACCTCTGACTACCACCCTTTCTGATCAATGACACAAGGCCTGGCTGACCAGCACTTTCCATCATATTGTAGTGGGACGCGAAATTGAAGCGTCGCCCATCCACCAGTGCCAGCCCAGTTTGAAGGTGAATATAAGTTTAATTTAGTGTTTTGTTTATGTATTTTGTAATGTTTGTGAATTATCCAAAGTTTTGTATTTATTTTTATGTTTCATGTACGGAGAGGGCGGCGCAACGAACGGAGACAGCATCTTCACTGCCGGGACCAGAGAGAAAATTGCTGGCCACTAAACGTCGCGGGTCGATAGCCAAAGAGCAACAGAAGATCCTGAAACCGAGTTGTTGCGTCGTGCTTCTAAAAACTGAAAAAATAAGAATTTGTAATGTTTCTACAACAGTGACGTCATAGAAAGTTTAATCATGTTGTAAATGTTCAGTCCTATCTTGTCAAGGCTCATGTTCACGTATATATGAAGATAATAAAGTAGTGTATAGTACAAAAGTTTAAATACGTGTTCCGAGAATTTATTTATGAAGAATTATATTTAGGAAGTAGTATTACTGATTTATTTGACAAGATTATTAATTTTTGACAACGTTCATCGCGAGTTTGAGTGTTAAAAGTTTATTCAATGTGGTTTCAATATTTATTAAAGCAGATAACTTGCATTAATATAATTTCTCAGAAGAAACAAACGACATCGAAATTGAAAAAAGTTTGCGCAAATCAATTGGACTGAGTGACGTAATTCTGGGCATACGACCAAAATGATGATGTTTTAATTACAGTTTCGTTCAAGAACCATTCAGAGACAACTTTAAAAAGAATTTAAATAATTTTGAAGTGTTTTGTAACTGACGTAGGTGGCGAAATCTGCACATGGTCATATGTAAAAAGAAAATAATTTATACAAAACTTACGTCGTTACACTACAATATGAACAAATGCAAAATGGAATCGGTTCAAGGGTCTCCTCAAAAGATGTCCGGATCTTAATTCTTTTTGTTTTTCACAATAAAGCTTCCAACTTTGTGAAAAAGCAGCGAAAGCAAATTTGTTGACCTAAAATTTTATTTCTCACTTTTTAAAAATTCTTACTATGCACAAGGTGTGTGTTTTCATTGTTCTTCGAATAACTTTCAGTTTTTGAATTGATGGTCGCATTTTCACTTCCGTGAGTTAGTACTCCCTGTACACACTGATTACGCGCTCCCCGTTTAAAGCAGATTCAAATTTACTCCTCAATACGGTTCTCAGCTTCCCAAATGCTAAATCTTCTGCTTCTTCTTTTCACTGGCGTTTCTCCCGTCTAGTGCGCGGTTTCATTTTTCATGATTTGGCGAATTTTATAACTGTTTGTGTCACGTATTCTCTGAGTCGGAAACTGACAAACCCACCTCAGCATTTGCCTACACGAGTGCAGGAAACGGCCTAAAAACCACGCTCGGGCTTGCCGGTGTACGGGCCAGGGTCGTCAACAGGGCACGCGGATTCGATGCGGGTATGACCCACCTCCATGACTCCCAAGGTTCCGCACTACGCGTTACGCTATACGATCTTTTCAAATGCTGAATGCGTCCACTGTTAGCATTAACGCTACCGACTTGCCCCGTCCATCAGACGACCCAGCACTTCGAAATTCCTTTTTCTCAGCTACTCTATTCCTGCTCCCCAAATAACGACAAGTACATCATTGACCGACAACTGAGCGACATCAGTGGGCCGTATGTGATTATAATATTCATCGAACTATCCAAATAAACTAATGAATCGTGTGGGCACTGCATTTTTCCTGATCTCCAAACAAACCGATCATGGCCACTCACCACAACAAGTCAGTGTTTACAGCACAGGCCGTGGTCTTCACTCGACCTCTCCAATCCGTCAAGCCGCTTTGATTGGCTCGATCACACCTCACTCGCTATGAGTATTACTAGACCTCAACACACCATCAATAAGAGGGGGCCGAAATTTATCGTATGAACACAATGGTGCTTAGGTTACGTCAGTACGGAGTACCAGTGAACTTAATTTGGATTCCAACGTACCAAGGTCTCCAACAGAACCAATAACTTCTCGCAAAGGACGCAACGCAAAAAGGGCACGTACGCGTCCCCTATTTCAATGCATCTGCTGAGTTTAAGGCGAGGACCCGTCGGGCATGGAGAGAAGAATGGGGAATAAACACGGCGGTATCATAAAGGCCTCCAGTACTATAAACTGCAAGTTGCCTCCTCCCAGAATAAGGGCGTCGATGACGACGTGACGTTGAACCCAATCCTCCCACTAGATTGTGGTTTATGCATAGGGCTTGTAGTAGACGGCAACTAACATCCACCGTAAGTCTGTAGTTCACTACTGACACTAGCTTAGTGATATAACTTGGATAAGCGTCAGAGACTTAACGTTTTCGTGAAACACCACTACAAAAGGTGATTTCAATCACATTTTCCTTTCTCGTGAGTGGTATAGCGAGCAGTAACCCACTTTGAGTTAGGGACTACAACTAAGTAGAAAAACTGATTTCTGCCAATATGACCAGTACAATCACGTCGGAAAATACAATCATCGCAGGAGTATTCACTGAACTTTTAAGAGATTGTAAACTACACATGTTAGTGCTAGCTACTATGTGTTCTGTAAGGACTGTAATAATCCTGATAGAACATCAGATGTAATACCTAATGCAATACGGTGGTGACAACATGGCACTTACACTGAATGTCAATAAAATACGTGTCTACGGAGTATGGTCGCAGTTGAGTGATTGCATTCGTGATTTCCTGTCAGAATGGTCCCAGTTCGTAGTAACCGATGGAAAGTGATTGAGTGCAACACAAGTAATATCTGACGTTACCTTAGGAAGTGTTATAGGCCCTCTGATCATCTTAATCTATATAGACGATTTGGGAGGCAATCTGAGCCGTCCTCTTAGATCGTTTGCAGCTGTCTATTAACCGTCTCGTAAGCCCACCAGATAAACAAAACCAACTGCAAAACGATTTAAACAAGATATTGGTATGGTGCGAAAAGTGGCAATTGATTCTAAACAACAAAAAGTGTGAGGTCATCTACATGAGTATTAAAAGAAATCAAATTTCGGTTACAATATACACCACAAAAACCCAAGGCAATAAATCCAACTGCATACTTAAAAATTACAATTACGAACATCTTCAATTGCAACACTCATATAGATAGTGTTGTGGGAAAGGTAAACCAAAGACTGATTTCTGGCAGAACACTTACAAGATGCAACAGCTCTACTAAAGAGACTGCCTACAGCACGCTTGTCCATCCTCTGTTGGAGTATTGCTGCGCGGTCCCTACCAGGTAGTTTTGACTGATGACGTCGAAGAATTTCGAAGAGGGGTACAGCTCGTTTTGAATTATGGCAAATTAGGAGGAAGATTGTCACATATATTATAAGCCAACCGTGGTGGCAATCATTAAAACGAAGGCGTTTTTCGTTGTGGCAAGATTTTTTCACGAAATTTATATTACAAACTTGTTCCTCCGATTCCCAAAATATTCTGACCACTGTCAAATCCAAGAACGGGAAAATTACCATCGCAATCAAACAAATGAGCGTTCGCCCGGAAAGCCTTAGGTGTTCATTTTTCCCCTATTCGAGACTGGAACGGTCGAGAAATAGTCGGATGTGAATTGCAGAGTACTCATACAGATGTAGATGAAAATCAGATAATTGTGATACGGCACTTGCAGTTGATATATCCGCTGCAAATTCAGCCGCCTGCACCAGAAAGGCTTCCTCTTGTCGAACCAGCTGGGCACTTTTTCCTTGCGAAGCGTGAATGCTGAGCAGGTGGCGGGCGCCAAAGGCGAACCTGACTCCTGTGGGAGTCGCCGGGATCCAGGCGGATTGTTTTACGCTGGCCGGCATGCGGGACAACAAGCCGTCAACTCTGCTTCACCTCTCACTCGTGCCGATCAATCCGCGCTTTGGCCTTTACACTACACATAGCGGGCGAGTATAGCTCGTCTGGGTGTTTAAGTCCAAAATCCTACCTGCTGGAATCACGCACACACAAGACACCCCTCAGTTTTAACATACAAATTCACATAGACAAGCCTGATGAAAGTCTACGAAATTCATTTGAGCCATTACATCGTCGGTAATCATGACACTCGTACATGTGTTATTGAAAGTTTCGCATCTCCTGAGTATAAATACCTTGACACCGAAGCTCTTTTCATGTTTATTCTAGCCTTGCACCTGTCACATTTACGACCGTACACGGAAATTGTTTCGCCATTTCATACAACAGAGTCTAAGCCGACGTAGATGTATGTTTTCAGCAATCTGAGTGGATAGTGTGATGCAAGGCAAGGGACGATACAAACGAGTTTCATACTGTTAGCTTAAATTTTCATCCTACTGATGTAACACATGAGCAGATTAAAACCAAAATGTATTAATTTTATGTGGACTTCGCAATAGTATTTAAGAACATTTATGTTTGGATTAATGCGTAATGCGTTAGAGTTCCACAGTAAGCTGAAACAGAGTTCGCAGTAGGTAGTCCAACTTTATTGAATTATAATACTTTTTATGTGATGAAATGGAGAGATTCATTATGATCAAGTTTTGAAGCACACTGCGAAAAAATGGCTATGCAGACGCATTGCGAGGTTGGTGTAACTGGGTGGAACGGAGGCTATGAGGGAGAAATTGTTTTTCCGTCTGGTTTGAATCCTATTCAAAATGAGGGAACCATTTCGATCATTTTTCATTTAGTGCATGAGTCGCAGGTATAATTAGGCTCTACTTTTCTAGCGTTTAACCAACAGCAGGACTGCATTTCGGATGACTGGAACTTTATTTGGCTTCCCAGCAACTTTTGCTTTGTTTATCATTATTTATATTATTATGACACACAGTAAGTTATAACGTCAGAAGAATGCTCAAACTTGCTGTTTCAAACGTGGAACGAAGGAAGGATCGATCGAATTAATGGAGATTGCAGTTCAACATCCGACCCACGCAACGAAGTGATTAGAAATGGAGTACAAGCCCGGGTTAGTGAAGGAAATAGACCACTCTTTTTCAAAGGAGATATCTCCAGGCATTTAATTAAACGACTTGGAGAAGCACAAAGAACCTAAGCTTGAGGGCTTAAAACCGCCGTTCTCCGGAATAAGAGTCCAGTATCTCTTATACTGCGTTAAGTAACTAAGTCAGTGTCATCGATAGTAATAACAAGAAAAACACGAAGAGTGCCTTCCAAACGATGCACTCTTGCAGCTTGACTGAGAGGACTGCGTAAGGCACCGGCGCCTTGCCTTCATTATGATGTTCACTGTGAAGTACAGGAGCGGCATTCGGAGCCTGTCTTCAACGCTCAGTATACAGCATGTGTGAATGACTGGACTAAATAAAAAATTATGGAAAATAAGAGCAAGGTAGTTCGCAGGAAAATACAATATCGTTGGTTGGTGAAGAACGCAATCAGTCTCAAACACTTGTTTTAAATTAATGCCATTATCGCTTTCGGGCAATGACATCCATCTTCAGATGTTCTCCAAAAGCAGTAATGTATTCATCATCAGCATTCCACGCAGTGCATACAAATATTTGTGTGTTTAGCGCCACTTTGCTGTGAGGGTAGCTAAACATGCTAATGTACCGGGTGATCAAAAAGTCAGTATAAATTTGAAAACTGAATAAATCACGGAACAACGTAGATAGAGAGGTACAAATTGACACACATGCTTGGAATGACATGGGGTTTTATTAGAACAAAAAAAAAAAAAAAAAAAAAAAATACAAAAGTTCAAAAAATGTTCGACAGATGCCGCTTCATCTGATTAGAATAGCAATAATTAGAATAACAAAGTAAGACAAAGCAAAGATGATGTTCTTTACAGGAAATGCTCAATATGTCCACCATCATTCCTAAACAATAGCTGTAGTCGAGGAATAACGTTGTGAACAGCATTGTAAAGCATGTCTGGAGTTATGGTGAGGCACTGGCGTCGGATGTTGTCTTTCAGCATCCCTAGAGATGTCGGTCGATCACGATACACTTGCGACTTCATCCAACCCCAAAGCCAATATGGGAGGCCACGCATGACGAAAGTGGCGGCTGAGCACACGATCATCACGCCAAAGATCTTTCACGCGTCCAGCAAAAAGTTCCAGCAGGTGTTTATCAGCCAGGCTGGGGATGATGCGATTCTGTAACATATCGGCGTACCTCTCACCCGTCACGGTAGCAGTTACAAAACCAGAATCACCCATTTCCTCGAAGAAAAAAAGGCCCGATAACGGTAGATGTGGTGAATTCAACCCATACCGTGACTTTCTCGTCGTGCAATGGAGTTTCCACGACAGTTCTAGGATTTTCGGTAGCCCAAATTCTGCAGTTGTGGTCGTTGACAGACCCTCGAAGCGTGAAATGGGCTTCGTCGGTCCACAACACGTTACTCAACCTATCGTCATCTTCCGCCATCTTTTGAAACGCCCACACTGCAAATGCCCTCCGCTTTACTAAATCGCAAGGTAACAGTTCATGATGCCGATGGATTTTGTACGGATAGCATCGGAGGGTAGGCCTCAGTGCCAACCAAACAGTAGTGTATGGAATGCCGGTGCGACGTGCGACTGCACGAGCGCTGACTTCCCCGTGCATAGACGAGCCCGCTACAGTCTCCATTTCTTCCTGAACTGTCTCACCAGCATTACGCCTAGTGCTAGGTCGGCCACCACGGGGTCTATCGTCTAAACAACCCGTGGCTTCGAACTTCGAAATCATTCTCGCCACAGCTGCATTTGTCAACGGATCTTTACCCGTTCGAATCCCCTTCCTATGGCGATAGGATCGTAACGCTGAACTAGCACATTCCACATTCTGATAATACAGCTTCACTAAAAGAGCCTTTTCAGGTAACGTCAACATGGTGTTACACACACATTTTTCTAGTGGTCTAAGTTTCGTCTTCTTTTGGTACTATTGCTTTTTCATGATGCTGAATAAAGTGTTTTAGGTGTAAACAGCACACACAGTTCCAAACCAACCATTGTGGCACACAAACATATCATAATATCCAGCATGAATAGAGTATCATTAGTAGGTCTATTGGATGCAGCAGCATAAATGTTCTAACGGTCAAGGGATGAAGAGGACAGCACAAAACGGAGAAAAGTTCTTTTGCTGTTTGTGGTGTTCGCGACATGATGTAAACGAACCTCTCAGAGAGAAATCTTCGGTTAAGAGCGAGATGCTTCGTTTAGCAAAGGAATTCGCAAGCATTCTCCTATCCAGCAATGTTCTGCTAATAAAATCCCATATCTGTATCGGGCGTTATTTATACGGGTCCCCGACATCATAACCTCCCATTAAGACCGCTACGGCCGAATTAGCATGAAGCCGCCGCTCTGGGGTGCCGTTGTTCAAGTGCCGAAGTGATTTAAGACGGTGCAAAGACTGTGCTCCGGTGGCGGCAATAAATTGCTTCCCGCTTTAATGACGAGGTATGGGGCGGGGAGCGTCGGCTCCGCGTGGGGACCTGCGAGGAACAATTTACTGGCTTTCTGCAGAGAATAAAGGGCAGCGCTACGCTGCGTCGCACTGCAGTGCAGTGGGGCTAGTTGGCCAACTCGACGCCAGAGGGAGTAATCCCATCTCAGTCCCGTGGAATATTAGGGCAACAGGGAGTGCTTTTAATCAGCGGCTTTGCATCAGTGAGGACTCTGCTGGCAGCCACTTTACAACCGAGACTTTCTGGGGGCACAACAGCTGTCCGGTCCAGTCCTTATGACAAAAAAAGAGTATCACGTAAATTTTATTGCCACATTCTAACCACAGATTCGGGTTGCCTACAAAATTTCAAACTTATCGGCAATAATCTCATACCGTATGGATCATTATCTGAAAAGTCGTAAAACTTTATCATGTTGTGCAATTAGATTAATTTTCCCAGGCCGGCCGGCGTGGCTGTGCGGTTCTAAGCGCTTCAGTCTGGAACCGCGTGACCGCTACGGTCGCAGATTCGAATCCTGCCTCGGGCATGGATGTGTGTGATGTCCTTAGGTTAGTTAGGTTTAAGTAGTTCTAAGTTCTAGGGGCCTGATGACCACAGATGTTACGTCCCATAGTGCTCAGAGCCATTTAATTTTCCCAAGCCAACGAGTACCAATGGTGGACTGCCGACATGGAAGACCTTCGAATGAAGGCACCAAGTAACTTCCAGATTCTCCACTTGTTTAATGTAGAAAATATTGAAGCTGGCGTAATTCTGCGTAAGTTACTCCGCGCTAGCGGAGGCATATCAGTTTCCGCATCATTGGGGATTTGGCGCGCAGACGGATGTCCCAACTTGAGAATTAAAAATAGACCGAGCTGGTCGCCGGTCAAGAGTGCAGCAACGGTACATTTCCTCCCTTTGTCAAGTTGGCTGCACGGGCCTGTGTGTTAACTGCGGACGCACACTACAGTCCGGCGTCTGAGTTAACAAACAGCATGCAGGAGGAGTCTCCAGACCCATTCAGTTGCTCATCTTCGACGAGTAAACATCGTAGTTAGTAGGACTGCGGTACTTGCTGTCATTCTGGTAGACAAGCGTTGCCTTCCGTCACCCTGGGAGAGCCTTTTGTTAAGACCGTCCAAATCGGTTACCATGTGTCTCACGAGGAAACGCACAATATCTGTTCCCAAAAGAACACATACCAATGATGACAGTGCAGCTTCTCTGAATGAAATGATAACTAAATCGACACCCTAGCTGCAAACAGGCGTTGATATACTTCATTGGGTACATGTTGAAAATGCGTGACCTAACCGAGACTTGAACCCGGGATCTCCTGCTTACACAGCAGACGGTCGGTACCCTCGGTGGCTTAGATGGACAGAGCGTCGGCCATGTAAGCAGGAGATGCCGGGTTCGAGTCCCGGTCGCGGCACACATTTTCAACATGTCCCCAATGAAGTTTGCAGCTAGGGTGTCCATTTAATTATCATTTCATTCTAGCAAAGCTGCATGGTCATCAACGGTAACTGTTCTTTCGAGGACAGATACTACCGTCATATATACTTGAAATATCTACATCTACATCTGCATACATACTCCGCAATACACCATACGATGCGTGGTGGAGGGTACCTCGTACCACAACTAGCATCTTCTCTCCCTGTTCCACGTCCAAACAGAACGAGGGAAAAATGACTGCCTATATGCCTCTGTGCGAGCCCTGATCTCTCTTATCTTATCTTATCTTTGTGGTCTCTCCGCGAAATATAAGTCGGCGGCAGTAAAATTGTACTGCAGTCAGCTTCGACTGCTGGTTCTCTAAATTACCTCAGTAGCGATTCACGAAAGGAACGCCACCTTTCCTATAGAGATTCCCACCCGAGTTCCTAAAGCATTTCCGTAACACTCGCGTTATGATCAAACCTACCAGTAACAAATCTAGCAGCCCGCCTCTGAATTGCTTCTATGTCCTCCCTCAATCCGACCTGACAGGGATCCCAAACGCAGGTCGTATTAGTGTTTTATAAGCGGTCTCCTTTACAGATGAACCACATCTTCCCAAAATTCTACAAATGAACCGAAGACGACTATCCGCCTTCCCCACAACTGCCACTACATGCTTGTCCCACTTCATATCGCTCTGCAATGTTACGCCCAAATATGTAATCGACGTGACTGTGTCAAGCGCTACACTACTAATGGAGTATTCAAACATTACGGGATTCTTTTTCCTATTCATCTGTTTTAATTTACATTTATCTATATTTTGAGTTAGCTGCCATTCTTTACACCAATCACAAACCCTGACCAAGTCATCTTGTATCATCCTACAGTCATTCAACGACGCACCTTCCCGTACACCACAGCGTCATCAGCAAACAGCCGCACATTGCTATCCGCCCAATCCAAAAGATCATTTATGTAGATAGAAAACAACAGCGGACCTACCACACTTCTCTGGGGCACTCCAGATAATACCCTCACCTCCGATGAACACTCACCATTGAGGACGACGTACTGGGTCCTAAATTCTTAAAATTAGGAACCAATGAAAGATATAACCGTAATTAAACGTGTAAGGCTGCCTTAGTATTTGTGTGTTAGTAGAAAATACATATCCATTTGTACATCGCGACTTTTTTGGTATTTAATAATAGACAAACTTTTAAACATTAACTATTCCGTCTCAGAACAGCCGCACTCGGTTGAAATACCCGCGAAAGCACAGTAGAAAAACCGATAGCCTTTCATCCGTTAAGCACACGGTTCATATAATCATAATAATTAACTGTGATTCTTCAGTTTCTCCCGGCGTGTTTGTTGCTCGAACAGTCCACGGGTATACTGCCACTTCATAGTGTGCAACGGGCACAATATTTCGGCGATCAGACATGTCGGCATCGTCAGGTGCGCTGACGAACTGAGCTCCTGAGGGCGGGATCCGGCATTGAATGTAATTAAGAAGACTCAGCAGGAGTACGAACTGGCGACCAGGGCGGACGTAACAAGCACATCGACGCTTCTACAGATTCCGACGCCCACGTCTTCGCGACCGCCGGCGCGCGGGCGCGGACGGCGAAGAGAGCGGCCCGCGCGGGGAGGGGATCAAATCGGCCGCCCGCCCTCAGGAGCTCAGTTCGCCAGCGCACCTGACGATGGCGACATGTCTGATCGCCGAAATATTGTGCCCGTTGGACACTGTGAACCGGCAGTATACCCGTGGACTGTTCGAGCATAATAATTAACTGTTTGGCGGCTTTGGTAAATCACACAAAACCCAGTAAAGGACATACCGGGGGTGTTTCAAAAACCTCTACATGCTTCATTACAACACCACCGGTGTAAGGTCGCTAGATCGACCTATGTAGGCCGAACTTCCAGAAGCGTAATACCAGAAAGAAGGAAGAAGAAGAAGAAGAAGAAGAAGAAGAAGAAGATGATGATGATGATGATGGTAATGATGTTGATCATATTCTCTGCCTGAACACGATAGACTACCATCTACAAGGCGTTAGTAAATGATTTGGCTTTAGAGCGTGAATGACCACGCAAACGTCGAAACATCGGCGGCTGTACTACACGTCACCCAACTGCATTCCTATAAATTGAACGTGTCGCCAGGGATGCCTCTGCAGAAGAACTGGTGTCGGTGCTGGTAGGTGAGGACCGGTGTGCGGTACAGAGCAGAGCCGCTCGCCGTTCGCCCGGGCCACGGCACGGCACGGCACGCCACGCCCCGTCGGGCAATGCGCCCAGAGCTCGCCGTGGGCAGCAGTGAGTGGGCCCGCGGCCCACAGCGGCGCAACACAACAGCGGCAGCCTTCGCAGGAACGCGGCTCTTTAAATGCCGCGCGAGCTTTCTCCGCTACGAGCCAGCTGCGCTACTACTGTACTAATGCATCTGCACGCACCGTGCCTGTCCACGGGCGAGAGCGCCGTCGACCACTGGCAGGGATCTAATAGCGGCAACTAGGCGCAGCCGTAAGAACTACACTACTGGCCATTAACATTGCTACACCACGAAGACCACGTGCTACAGACGCGAAATTTAACCGACAGGAAGAAGATGCTGTGATATGCACATGATTAGCTTTTCAGAGCATTCACACAAGGTTGGCGCCGGTGGCGACACCTACAACGTGCTGACATGAGGAAAGTTTCCAAGCGATTTCTCATACACAAACAGCAGTTGTCCGGCGTTGCCTGGTGAAACGCTGTTGTGACGCCTCGTGTAAAGAGGAGAAATGCGTACCAGCACGTTTTCGACTTTGATAAAGGTCTGATTGTTACGTTGGTCGAGATCCAATGAGTGTTAGCAGAATATGGAATCGGTGGGTTCAGGAGGGTAATACGGAACGCCGTGCTGGATCCCAACGGAATCGTATCGCTACCAGTAGAGATGACAGGCATCTTATCCTCATGGCTGTAACGGATCGTGCAACCACGTTTCGATCCCTGAGTCAAAAGATGGGGACGTTTGCAAGACAACAACCATCTGCACGAACAGTTCGACTACGTTTGCAGCAGCATGGACTAACAGCTCGGAGACCATGGCTGTGGTTACCCTTGACGCTGCATCACAGACAGGAGCGCCTGCGATGGTGTACTCAACGTCGAACATGGGTGCACGAATGGCAAAACGTCATTTTTTTCGGATGAATACAGGTTCTGTTTACAGCATCATGATGGTCGCATCCGTGTTTGGCGACATCACGATGAACGCATATTGGAAGCGAATATTCATCATCGTCATGCTGGCGTATCACCCGGCGTGATGGTATGAGGTGCCGTTGGTTACACGTCTCCGTCACCTCTTGTTCACATTGACGGCACTTTGAACAGTGGACGTTACATTTCAAATGTGTTACGACCTGTGGCTCTACCCTCCATTCGATCCCTGCGAAACCCTACATTTCAGCAGGATAACGCACAATCGCTTGTTGCAGTTTCTGTACGGGCCTTTCTGGATACAGAAAATGTTAGATTGCTGCCCTGGCCATCACATTCTCCAGATCTTTCACCAATTGAAAAAGTTTGGTCAATGGTGGCGGAGCAACTTGCTCGTCACAATACGCCAGTCACTACTCTTGATGAACGGTGGTATTGTGTTGAAGCTGCATGGGCAGCTGTACCTGTACACGCCATCCAAGCTCTGTTTGACTCAATGCCCAGGCGTAGCAAGGCCGTTATTACGGCCAGAGGTTGTTGTTCGGGGTACTGATTTCTCAGGATCTATGCACCCAAAGTGCGTGAAAATGTAATCACATGTCAGTTCCAGTATAATATATTTGTCCAATGAATACCGACGCCACTTTTCTAACCAAACATACACGATGCGTTTCAGGGGTTTTCACCGTCGTACTCGGGTGGATATAGCGGTTTACTTTGGTATTACTGCTTAGTGCGACCACTAATCTGGTTTTCATTCTATTTTGCTACAATGTCAATTGTTATTCAGAGTTAAGTTATTCTACAATTTCATGCTTGGCAAATATGGCAAATTAGGAAGTAATGGTTGTAATTAGTTATTATTACTGGCTGATAATTAGTTGTATTATTTATTCAGTTATTACGCATATGAAGATTGATGGTTTAACTGGCACAATGTTTTCCGCTTTTTATTAGGTCTCAATGTCCGGCACAAATGTTGTAATAATTTTAAATTAACTTGCGGATGAGCTAGAGGCCTGGAATTTTAACGTGGCTCGGAACTGGATGACAATGACATATTAACTCGCTTGCTTGCCCTGCTCGATAGGAGTCGGGAAGGGGTGGAAAGGATTGACAAACCCTGACTTCTCAGCTGCCATGCAGGACCGGCGTGTTGTGCGGGTAGTATCAGAACGAATTACAGATTGTAGGCGAACTGACGTGCTCAGTTGAGCAGTGGCATCGCTTTCTTGCTTGTCTCTCCAGTACAAGTTTTGCAATTTGTTTGGACCTAACTTCCTAAAGATCCAGATACTTTAAATATCATAGTTCAGAACTGGCCAACAATTAGGTATTATTCACTTTCTTGTGTGAAGCATGTGGCGGAGGGTAGTTTCTATACCACTGCCATTTACCCCTTTTCCTGCTGCAGTCGCGATGGGTCATGGGAATATCGATTGCTGCTAAGCCTCCGTGCGAGCTCTAATTGCTCTAATTTTCACCTGTACCGTCTTTTCGCGAGAGACACGTAGTAGGAAGCAATATACTGCTTGCATTAGGTGAAGACAAACTGAAATAAAACCAAAATTTACCACATGCCTCTGCTGAAACATCATCAAAATGTTTGAAATCGATTGAAAAATTTCAGACACAAAAATTAAATATAAGAAAATAATTATTTGAATAAAAATGAATTTTCAGTATATCACGCTTTTAAATCGCACAGAAAATCATAAAATTTGTCCTAGCCATACAGATTTCTAACCCCACACTGAAAGTCCTGAAAATGTGAGATCGTGAATTTTTAACAACCATGAAAATACCTGTAGAATTTAAAATTATAAACGTGGGGCACAAGCAATACAAAACAGAATGAAAGTGAAATATTCATGCATCAATTACTATGTAGTGTAATGGTAAGGAGGTGAACTACACATCATTTGTGTATTGATGCGCCCCACGCTTCTCGTTTGAAATCTTACAAGTATTTTCATAGCTGTTATTCACAATCAGAAATTTTCAGGACTATCTGTATACTGTTATGAAACGGCATCGGGGTAGGGCAACTTATTTTATGCTTTTTAGTTCGATTTGAAAACATTGTATACTAAAAATCATGTTTATTTAAATAATTATTCTTTAACGCGTGCAACGGCCCATATGGCTACTGTTTCCACGATGAATTGAGTTATCATTTGATGAAAAAATAGTTCAAATGGCTCTGAGCACTATGGGACTTAACTTGTGAGGTCATCAGTCCTCTAGAACTTAGAACTACTTAAACCTAACTAACCTAAGGACATCACACACACCCATGCCCGAGGCAGGATTCGAACCTGCGACCGTAGCGGTCATGCGGCTCCAGACTGTAGCGCCTAGAACCGCACGGGGACTCTGGCCGGCTTTCATGAAAACTGTCTCATTTTTATGGTATTTCCGTGTAATCCTACTTGCTTTCATTACGAGTGGACTGCTCAAGGTGGATGATTAAATCTTCCGCCTTCGTAGGCGAGGTCGCTAAGGCACGCCAGTGCGGTGGCAGTCGACTCCGGAGGAAGCCGGTTCCAATCTTGCCGGTGGGTGAAAATTTCACTGCCAGTATTCGGCCGGCAGCGGAAGCAGGCGTTGTATGGTAAAGTTCCTGACCACTAGCCTTTGCACCAATATCCGCGATTCAATTACGATCTTCTCCGCAGTATCTCATGAAGTGGGGGCATGTGAGAATGCCGATGCTGATCCGTTCGTCTGATGGGGACGTTAAGCTCGACGCCCCCTTGGAACTATTCAAGAGTACGCTGCGTGCTTACCCTCTGTGTGCTCCTCCATCATCATCGTCATACAACACAAACGTAAACATACACAAGTATCCAATACACTCACACTCCACAATTACACACTTGACACAACTCTCACATATCCGCAAGGAAAGTTACCATTGTGTGTGGCGAAAGAAAACCCTTTCCGACTCGACGGCTCCCAACCAACAATGCCCTACGAATTTACTTCTATTTTTTTTTTATCTTCCGGATCCAGGAACCTTTAATAAATGACGTGTAGCAGAGGCAATTTTTTCCCCTGTAACTGCCACGCACGAACCGTGCGAAAGCTGCTAGTAACCTGAACCCCGAGAAATTCACTCCCGCCAGAGTCAATGAAATTAGGACCCTCAAGCGACTCGCCTCTTACTGGCAGTCGCCGTGGTGTGGCGTAGCGCAGCTGGTGGGAGGTCACGCGTCCCTCGGGCCAGCGGCTTATACGCTGTAGGTAGATTGCACGCCTAAAGTTAATCGCCGCGACGCGGCCTATCGGCGTACCCATCTGCAGCTGCAGCGAAGCGCTCCCCTCCCTACTCACTCACCGCGGGTACGGCGCGCTGCGAAAGCGGAGTTAACTCCCTCTGTCCAATAAAACTCCCCCAAGCATAGGTCGTTTGCACTTTTACTCGTACGGGATGGACTACCGCATGTACTACATTTTCATTTGGTTACTATGATATTTAACGTATATTCACACCAATATACGAGTATTTTTTCCAAATGGAAAGGTACAAAGAGTCGTGACAATCAAACCGGCAAAAATCTGCATATTCCGTTTAAGGATGACGTAGTCAGACTTGTAGATAAAATGTAAAATCAGAAATTCCTACAGCAGTCCGTATTTCGAATGTGCAGGATGACAATTATTGAACTATATGAAAAAACACCGTAAATTAGTTACAAACTACGGCGTGCACACATTCTATTCAATACGTAAACGTCACTGCAGATATTCGGATTTAGGTCATGACATGTTCGATATGCCTGCCATGATTGGCGGTGATGTGGCGCAAACAAATAGCGAAATTCTGCATGACCCACTGAACTTCGATGTCGTTGATGACTTTCTGAATGGCTGTTTTCAGCTCAGCAATGGTTTTGGGGCTATTGCTCTACACCATGACTTTAATATAGCTCCACAAAAAGGAGTGGCATGTCTTCAGATCCGGAGAATATGGCGTCCATTTGAGGCTACTCCAGTGGCCTCTGGCTGCCCCAGAGCCACAATGGGGTCCCCAAAGTGCTTCTCCAGGACATCAAACACTCTTCTGCGTAGATGGAGTCGAGCTCCGTCTTGCATCAACCACATACTTCGAAATCGGAGTCACTTTGGATAATGGGGGTGAACTCATCTTCCAAAAATTCGAGTACCTTTCGGTAGTCACTGTGCCATCAACGAATATCGCACTGATGATTCCGTGCCTGTACATTGCACACCACACTGTCACCCGTTGAAGTTGAAGAGACTTCTCCATCCCGAAATTCGGATTCTCAGACCCCCAAATGCGCCAATTTTGCTTATTGGCGAACCCATCCACATGAAATGGCCGACAACAACAAGGCGCCGCATGAGCATACCAATTTCCATCATGCCCCTCGGCCAACCGTGCAGTTTGAGCGTCTAACGCAAATCGCCCAGAAGTTATGACGATTTTATTTCATATAGTCCAATAACTGTCATGCTGTACCGTACCTATGCGACTAGCTTCAGCGTGAACATAATATGCATTCGCCAACGCGATCCCACTGTTCATCAGTGGAGTCTTCAGTTGGTGAACGAAGGGATAGCGTTGTTGAAAAAGAGATCTACGGATACCAGCTACTGAAGGCTTCTCCCTATTTCGATTGCACATGATGTTGGACTCTTCCTACAAGTGGGTCAGGGGCCTGAAGATAGCGTACTGAAAAGCCGAAAAAGGTCTCATAAATAAAGTACCTTCGTAACAAACGACTGTAGGTGTTTGCATTTTATACTGAACAGCCGATGTCGCTCAACCCTCCCATACAATGAAGGACTTAGAGAGACTTGAAACCTCTACGGACGTGTGTGTAGGGTCCGGCGTGGTTGTGCGCATGTGCTGTCACCTTCCACTAAAAATTTCCAAGGTGTGCCCTGAGCAGGCAAGGTGAAGCTTACGCTCTTTCTCGGTCTCCGGGGTCTGATACTAATTAAATTCCTCGAGCAGAGAAAAAAAAGAACAGCGACATGTACTGTGGGAGACCATCAAGAGGGAACGGCCTGGGCTGCTCATGGAGGAAGTGTAACGGCAACTTGAAATGAGAGCAGCGTGTAATCTCCCCCCTCCTTCCTGACTCCATCTATAGTCCACATTAGGCAACAAGCAAAGTTTTGTATGAAGATTTGAGAGAAGAGAAGATTACAATAAACTTTCTAGTTTACTTAGCTTGTAATGTTGAGTTGGCTCCATTTCTTCTTGTCTAGGCGTCTGATTCTTGAAGCTGAAAATCTCACATTTTAGGTCCTCACGGTTGGGGTGAACTACATAAATTTGAAAATTGATGTCGCAGAATTTTTGTTTTTACCTAAATATATTTTCTCACAATTTTGTATGTCATATAGTCCTTTGTTTTTTAAATTAACAAAGCCAGTATTACACTGTTCGCACAAAAATACAAAAATACGTCCGATCACTTCAGAACACGACTCCCACACACTGCGGGAAAAACAATATTCCAAAGGGTGTACAATTTGTCTTAACAAATGAATTTTTTCTAGTTTCTGTTGTATTATTAATTTCAATTATTGTTTCATAAATGAATCCAGAAATAAATATACTAACAGTACAGGATTGCGTAACAAATGAGAGAAATTTTAAATGCGCAAATGATAAGTAATTTCACATGTTTTTTTTTTTTTTAAAATTTAACTGTTCATTAAGAACTAGTACTTTTCGATTATAACATCGAAACTAAAATATTTTATAAAGTAAATCCTTTTCATAAATTTTAGCTTGAAGTATAACATACTGTGTGTCAAATTATATGAAAGTTTTCAGAAAAGCAACTGAGATAATAGTGACCTGTCAAAAATTCGAAAAGTAATAATGGTATCGACAACTACTGTTTAGGAAAAGTAATGCTAGAGGAGAACGTCCCATTACAAGGTCGATCCGGAGATTTTGCCCTGCGACTTCCATGCGTTTGGTCCGCTAAAAACATATATCATAAGGAAGCAGTTGAGGAATGGCTCATGTCACAGACACACAAATTCTGGGAACAGGGAATCATTCGGCTCGCGAAACACTGGAATAGTTGCGCTCAGGCCTCCGGTGATTACTTTTGTATAAAGACTTCGACTATAACCACAGCACTGTTTCGTACCTTTTCTTCTGAATCCCCTCATACTTACAGATGACTCTCCTAAATACGTTGTCATTACTGAAGGGCAGAACGCAAGTTTATTTCTTACAAAGTACATCTCTGAAACAGCTTCCATTCGACGTACCCATTCATAAAATTTTGTTCTCTCCAATAGATAAATAGGAACTTTGGGGCAAAAAAATTACAAATGTCTTTAAAAATCACATTTGTCAATGCCCTGTAAGAAACGGTTGTGACCAGCAGCTTCATAAGAGCTCTAAATAAGTTGTTATTTGTCAAAGCTTCTCCTTTGATGTAGTCGATCCACCCGCGATCTAACTTTGCATCACAGAACTGCTCTGTGCTCTCTCCCCAGTGGAAGACAATTGGTGTTAAAATACATTTTGGGAGAGTAAAAACTCTCACCATCTAAGCGCAACTGCCAAAAAAGCATGATTGTACTCGTATATTCCTTGAACAGATCAGTGCTGTACAAGAACTTTTTTGCACACAAGCGACATATAATGTGACGCCCCACCGCCTTCCATTTTTTCACACAAGCGACGTATAACCCGACCACGATATTATTGCACTTGGCCTTCCGTGGACCGTTGTCGCAAACACGCGGTTAAATTACATAAAAAAAGTACAGTGGTGACTAAGGAATGATTTCAAGACAGCTGTGCGTATACTATTACGTGTTTCAGGGTGTCTTCGTGAAATATCACGATAAAAACTCACGCTAAGCTGAGCGAAACGCCGTCAGTTCCAGGTGCAATAATATTGTGCTTCACTAATATCATTTGGCGCCGGTCCCCGATTTCCTTCCTCCCTGAATATATCTAAAACCAGCGATCGTGAAAGCTGTTTGTTTTCGATATAAATTATTTAACACCCAGTGAACAAATTATGCACTTCGGCGCCCCAAGCGCCCGCTTGTATCACTTGGGCCTTAAACTAGCCCTGCCCACACGAATGGTTCTTTTGCCGCTCGGACGGCTCTGTTGAAGTGCTGCCCATTTCGTCGCTGGCGTAATAGTCTTCGTTAACACGCGGGCAGGTCGTCTCAAGGCCGAAGCGTCAATCGTAGAAAAAGCAAACGCTTGCGTTTCTCCTGCGGCCCACGCCTGCGCCTGTTCCTTCGGCCGTGCTAAGTGCAGATTGTTGCCACACACCTTAGCCGGCGTCTCGCCACTCTTCAGCCTATATAAATGTTCGCACACGGAAAAATCACCTGTTACGATTCAGCGGCGAATATTTCTCTTTCGATGCAGCATCCGGCGATCCCATCTGTGAATTTCCATTTATTCTTGCCACTGACGAACATTAGGTTAATCCATGATAAATACGCTGAAGAGCCAAAGAAACCGGTACACCTGCCTAATATCGTGTAGGGCCCCAGCGAGCAGGCAGAACTGCCGCAACACAACGTGGCATGGACTCGACTAATCTCGAAGTAGTGCTAGAGGGAACTGACACCATGAATCCTGCAGGGCCGCCCATAAATCCGTAAGGGTAAGAGGGGGTGGAGATCTCTTCTGAACAGCACGTTGCAAGGCATCCCAGATATGCTCAATAATGTTCATGTCTGGGGAGTTTGGTGGTCAGCGTTAAGTGTTTAAACTCACAAGAATGCTCCTAGATAGCCACTCTGTAGCAATTTTGGACGTGAGGGGTGTTGCATTGTCCTGCTGGAATTGTCCAATTCCGTCGGAATGCACAATGGACATGAATGTATTCAGACGATCAGACAGGAAGCTTATGTACATGTCAGAGTCGTATCTAGACGAATCAAGGGTCACATATCACTGCACACGCCCCACACCATTACAGAGCCTCCACCAGCTTGAACTTTCCGATGCTCACACGCATGGTCCATGGGTTCATGAGGTTGCCTCCATATCCGTACACGTCCATCCTCCCGATACAATTTGAAACGAGACTTGTCCGATCAGGCAATATGTTTCCAGTCATCAACAGTCCAATGTCGGTGTTGACGGCCCCAGGCGAGGCTAAGGCTTTGTGTCGTGCAGTCATCAAGAATACATGAGTGGGCCCTCGGCTCGGAAAGCCCGTATCGATGATGTTTCGTTGAACGGTTCGCACGCTGACACTTGATGATGGCAGCAATTTGCGGAAGGGTTGCACTTCTGTCACTTTGAACTATTCTCTTAAGTCGTCGCTGGTCCCGTTCTTGCAGGATCTTTCTCTGGGCGCAGCGATGTCGGAGATCTGATGTTTTACCGGATTCTTGATATTCACGGTGCACTCCTGAAATGGTCGTAAGGGAAAATCCGCACTTCATCGCTACCTCTAAGTTGTTGTGTTGCATCGCTCGTGCGCCGACTATAACACCACGATCAAACTCACTTAAATCTTGTAAACGTGCCATTCTAGTAGCGGTAACCGCTCTACAATTCCGCCAGACACTTGTCTTATATAGGCTTTGTCGACCGTAACGCCATATTTGCCTGTTTGCATATCTTTCTATTTGAATACGTATGACTATACCAGTTTCTTTGGCGTTTCGGTGTATATTAATTGACAGTTCATCTTCTAAAGTTGCGAATCGAAATTAAAATTATGAGTATTGACAATATTTCCAAATTTACGTATGACAGATGGTGTACTTAAGAAATACTGAACGAATGTGTGTCATAATTTCAGTTGCAGGAGTTTTGAACGTAACTACATGGTTCGCACACCCTCCAGTTCTCCAATCAAAGCGAATGTTGTTTTGAGCGTCACGTTCGCGTTACGTGTTGTAAACCGAACAATCGCGAAAGTCGACAGACAGCTGTTTCCGTCTTCGATACATCGTGTGACGTCAAAATGACGACGCTTGTGCCTCAGGTCTTTTGAACTGAGTGTCACCCATTATCAGTTAGCTACTTCCTCTCACCTTGTATCAACTGGCTGTGCCATTTTGTTTTGGTCCCTCTAGGGGCATGCTCCGGAACTGTGACGCGGGGAATTCAATCTGTAGCAGGACTGCAGCCAAGTGTATACACACAAACAAGAAACAAAGTACGACAAACTTTTGACAATCCACCCGATATTATTTACTTATTCAATAGCTACTCGTACTCATGAAATTATAAGACCGTAATTGCTTTAGCCCGTCTGATGGCTTTCAACGTGCTCACATAAATGTCATTTGCGCAAACAGGCGCGAGGCATTTTGTTTGATTAGACCATGGGCGAGCCGTTACTGGGATATCAGCAGGTAAATATGAGCACCGACTCAGGATGGAACGACCTCGCAACTCTAATTGCAGAGAAGTCCAAGCCCAAACGGGAAGGAATTTAAACAATTTTGATTCGTAGAGGAAAGAGGTTGCTCACAAAATAATATCCGGTACGATTCTTGGTGGCTGACAAAGGATGCCCAATGCATAAACGAAATTCGGACAAGAATCGCCATGGTCAAAACAGCATTCAACAAAAAGAAGACTTTGCTGAGCAGCAAGTTGAGCTTCGAATTAAAGAAGAAACTGTTGAAGTGCTACATCTGGAGCACTACGATTTTGGGGGCAGAGACGTGGACCATGACAAAAATGGAGAAAAAAATATCCGTGAAGTTCTGAAATGTTGTGCTGGAGAAAAATAGAGAATCTCAAGTGGACGGATTGAATGAGAAACGACGGTATAATGAGAAGAATAGGAGAAAAGAAAACTATTCTGGATATAATTCTTCAGGGAAGACCAACTGAATCGGACATATACTTAGACACGAGGGACTAATAAAGACATCTAACGAAAGATCAAAGGTGCTACAGGACGAGGCGACATAAAAAATGAAAGGAGATACATCACACTGAAGAAGAAGCTGAAGACAGTGAACATTGGCTTCAGAAATTCTCAGAGTGAAGATACGGACCTGCCACTAGGCAGACTACTGCACAATAATAATACGATTTTGTGATTTTGTTCACAGTTGCAGTTTAGCAGCTATCAACAAGATAAAAAGTCAGTCTTCAGCTGGACAATAAAACCTTTATTTCGTTCACTTTACTGGTTTCGACAGTTTAAACCGTCATCTTCAGGAGTGAAATAGGTTCACAAACCATTGGTAAGCCAAGGTCAAAATAAGAATCCTACGGTAGTATCCTACAAAGGATTGGCAAAAGTACATATATAAATCATGACTGTTTAAAAAAATGTATAAAGACTGAACGGCAGAAGTGTCGAAAGCAAACTGCAGCTCACTTGTGTTTTCTGCTACAACAGTTCCAAGCACGTGGAAATTACGTTCCGTGGACAGTCAAGAGAATTACTATTTCTTTCCGAAGATACCTATAATGATGATGATGTAAAATTGGAAAAACGTAGGCTTTTAAGGAGCCGTATCGAAAAGGGCCTTTTTAATTTTTCTCGGGCAACACCAGCGTATTTAACTGGAAGAGGTAAAATGATTCTGGTACACTATACATCCACCACCACAAACCGCACGGTTGCTTACCGCGTAAATTCGTACATATGGATGTACAAGCCTAAAATCAGGACGTGAAAATGCCACTGGCACTAACAAGTACTAGGTATCGGGATACTGCCGGAACTCTATCGCGTGAACCGCAGTTTGAGGCTCGTAACATTCACAGTAATTCTGTTCTCCACCCAGGATGAATACTTCGTCAGAATGTCTTCAGATCTCCCAACGTCTGTCTATAGCTTGAAGGACTTCCATACAGAACAGGATTCTTCTTGAACAAGGTTGGAGCTTATATAAGGCAATTTTTCACTATAACTTAACGAATTAGGTGTCAGTGGTTCAGGCACTGTAATCCCCAGTCATTCAAATTTTATTTGTCCTTTGTTTCCAAAAACTCTCTTACGTCGTACGCCGGAATGGTCCCTTTGAAAAAGACGTTGCTAATTTCCTTCTTCATTGCCTGATTCGATCTTGTGTCTCCGTCGCTAATGACTTCGTCATCGACTGGATGTATATCTCCCTTCCACTACATGTATATTTCGTAAAATGGGGCAGTATGAACTTGAGATACTTGTCGGTAAAGGATGCAGTTTTTATCTAAAAGGATGTTTTCGTCTAAGTATATCATGATTAGTGCTCGAGCTAAATTTGTAATCTGTCGAGATACTCAGGGGAAACATCAGCAAGGCACTCTAAGCATCGAGAAATGGCTCTGAGCACTGTGAGACTTAACATCTGAGGTCATCAGTTCCCTAGAACTTAGAACTACTTAAACCTAACTAATCTAAGGACATCACACACATCCATGCCCGAGGCAGGATTCGAACCTGCGACCGTAGCGATCGCGCGGTTCCAGACTGAAGCGCCTAGAACGGCTCGGTGAGCATCGAGAATCACAAGATAAAATGTAGAGTCCGGAAAACACATACCAGGTAAGCAGGCACAAATGCGTCACATCGAAGTAATGCCAGACACAGGCTCACTTGCTCCTCTAGATACTAACAGTGGATGCAACAACTCTAGTCAGAGATTTCGCGTGAGGCCCACGGCAGGCAGCTGGACACCCAGCGCGGGCCTCTCTGCCATTAGCGGTGCACCTGGAGCTCGCCAGCATCCACCAGGAGCCGCCACCGGGCCCTGGTCCGCCGTAGTTTCCCTCCGTACTCTACGCCCATAATCTGCAAGCCAGTACTGTCACTCCCCATTTCCTCTGCCAATCGCGAATGGTGCACGAGAAGAATGACTGTTATTAAGCCTCTGTATTAACTCGATTCTCTAACTTCACTTCCGCAGTCGTTTTGCGAGATACAAGATCTCCGGATAAAAAGCGTTAGGCATCCCATATAATACCACACTGGTCTATTTGGAAGACTTTAGACAGTCTGTAAGTGGTATTATGCCGTCATGTGGCGCTCCACCGGACGTAAAAGCAGCTTCGGGCGTACATCGGAGGAGTGTTTAAGGCTCACTACTTTTCACAATAGATATAAATGGCATTACACACAACATCCGAAGTTCCATGCTGTTTTACAAAGATAAGTCGCAGCGCTAGAAATATAACGTATTGCATCCATGTAGATAGAAAGACCCAGTACTGTATGGCAGAAAAATCCATTACTGTATGGTTACACGATTGCAGAAAAATCACTGGAAGCAGTTCCTTCCATAAATTATGTGGCAGAATAAGTACGGAGAGATTTAAAGCCTAACGGCCACATAAAACTAATCGTAGCAAAGGCAGATGCCTGAGTGAGATTCATTGGAAAAATCCTCAAGACATGTAGTCCTTCAGCGAAGGAAGTAGCTTGCAAAACCCTCTTTCGACCAGTACTTGAACACTGCTCGTCAGTGTGCGATCCGAACCAAATAAGATTGATAGAGGAAACAGAGGCTTACCGGCAATCCCTTTAATCATCTAACCAGCCGAGCTTTTCATATTTCCGCGAACCACTCGCGACTGGAACAAGAAACGCGGGAAGTGACTGGTACACAAAGTACCTTCCGCCACACACAGTAATGTGGCTTGCGGAGTGTAGATGTAGGTGCAGAAATGTATGATCTGATTGATTGTGTGGAATCAGTGAAGTACGCTGGAACAGAGTGAAGACGTAATAGAATGGCAGACACGAGCTCTCGTGTTTGGATATGACCATGACCACACCGTGAATGACGCTGTCCATTTATTGGTATATCAATATGGAGTTCCTGACGTGTCTACCAGGAATGGTGTACCATTCGCAGCCACGTAACTCGGCATATGAACAGCTGTTGTGAATAAATCCTAACCGATAGGGGTGGGACAGGGGTTTAACTCCTTGTCAATGACAACCGGTTTCAATCACAACAATCAAGTCCGCTGCCCACTCTCGAAGTCTCTTGTAGCGTCTGCCAATGGACTTCTATGAACACCTCTACAACGCTCTCTTTCTGCACTTACCCTATAACGAAACTTGTCGCTGTTCTTTGGGTCTTCTCTAGTAATCCTACGTGATACGGGCCTCCATGTGAGAATCAATACTCCGGCCTTATCCAAACTACCTTCTTCGTAGGTGCATTACACTTCCTGAGGACTCTCTCAGTGAACGCGTCTGGCACCTTTCTTTCTTACGATTAGTTGTGTACGATCGTGCCGCTTTAAATAGCTCCGCCCGCACATTCCTTCATATTTAATCGGTGTGACTGGTTCCAGTGGCTGTTCAATAATCGTGTAATCACGCAGGATGAGGTGCACCCCTGTAAGAGGCACTGAAGATGTTTATCCTCCAATGTTCAATGGCTAGATAGTCGTAGAGTACGTGTCAACCAAGGTACAAATGAAAGGGGCCAGTGCAGTGCATAGAAACAATCCTAATAAACAGAGGTACAGAAGCCTGTGGTTTCCTCAGCTATGACGTATTAAGATTGTATACATGAACATGTTATAGCACAGTCCCCGAGGATGCTACCTGCTGAGGACAAGTGTTCTATATGGCCACGATTCCTGTGAAGGTAGGCTTCTGCACTTCTCCTCATCGATGCCTGTACATGTTCAAAAATCCCTAGTGTCTTCAGAATGTACTGACAACCATGCAAATGCGCCCCCGGAGATCACTGACACTGTCGAAAATGTTGGAATAGACCAAAGCTTTTAAATGCCTCCACACAAAAAATATTACAGTTTGAAGTGGGGGGGACCTGCCAACCCATGATATTAGCGAGCCAAGTCGATTGCCTTGTTGTCGAAGATGATTCGTGCTACATATTCCAGAACAGTCACGCGAATGTGTAACGGTGCTCTCTCTAGCATTTACGCATGCACATCCTTTTATCTTAAGGATGATGATACAGCCTCTGACATTAACAGTGGCATCATTCCACATATGGTTTCAGAACGAGTGTTTATTACGACTATCTACTTGTTTTATTGTCCTCTACTCGCCTCTTCCGTATGCAGAAAATGGAGAACTCTTAGCAATCGCAAAAATTGCACAGCACAGCTACAACGTATTGAATGAGGATACTTTTCCCAAATTTTATTAGTGTGTTGCCGAAGTGCCTTTCTTTGAAGTTCATTTCCTACGGAAAATGTGTAAGGAACGAAATTTTCGGAGAGACATTTCTGTATTGTTTATGTGCAAAGAATCGTAGTGGAATGTCCAAGTGCGCGAATTTTGGTTAGCACAATATATGGCAAGTACCGGACAGGTCTGGTCTCGAACCCGACGCTGGACACTGCAGCGGCCAACAAAGGGAAATTCTTGAGCGTAGTACCACTCGAGAAAGCGGTGTATCTAGACAAAGACAGTGACTGCAGACGCCTGAGCTGGACAGCGCAAAAACTCCGTTTCGCCGACGCGGACATGTTCCCAGCGTCCGCTGCGACGCTCTCCGCTTTTGTCGTCCAATTAGAGGCGGCGACCACGTGGGCCAGTAGAGAGCGACAGCTGTGGCCTTCGCGCCGCTTTGGGGGACTCGCCTGCACCTCTCACGTCACGGCCAAGTACAAGGCAATGTAGCCTTCCTCGCTGCATTACTGTACTTGCATATACGGGAACGAGGGGTGGGGATGGATGTGAGGAGGAGAGGGGCGGGCGAGAATGAGTGACTACTAACCTGTCTGTAGCCGCTTAAACAGCAGATGTCAACTTTAATAAGCATTTGAAAATTCAAACGCCAACAGCAAGTTTTTACTACCCTAATTTCACCAGGTAGAAGAGCATAGAAATCTTAATGATACTTTGGCACACATATCGTAATATTTATCAAGACGGTCCACCTCCTGGAATATGAAAAGCTCGGTTGGTTAGATGATTAAAGGGACCGAACTACTAGGTCATCAGTCCCTTTTTCCTCCTACAGCCAAGTCAACGTGACTACATCAGAGATGGCCTACCGAGAAAAACCCAGGGAGAAGAAATCCCCAAGCTCTACCAGACGTCAACGAAGGATAGATACGGAATGAAAATGAAGAAAAGGAGACACAGAAAGAAAGGCAGCCCCATCCAGGGAGCAGCCAGAAGCCCTTGAAAACAGAGCGAAATGAGGGGACACACATCCCCACCTCCACCCATTTATCAGAGGTAACCCACTCAGAAATTGCCAAGAAAGACAAGCAACGCGGACATGGCAAGCGAAGCACAGAAAGATAAAGAACGAACAAGATGAACACACCTTGTGAGAGGGGGGAGGAAGAATAAAAGAGCAGGTAGGGTGGGGGCCAGTGTTGACCACCAATCCCAGAGAACCGCATCCTGGTCTGCAAAGGAGAGGCAGCAGTGTGTTCAGCCAACCCCTCAGTGGGCCGGTAAGGTTAAATGACCCTTCCTTTAAGAGAGTGGTAAGAGCCCTCTTCGCGAATAAAACGCAAAACTAAGTCAACCGCTGAGGCGTCGTCTCCTAACACCAGGTGTAGCGAGTCGCCGTGCGCGATTAGCCGAGCGGCCTGTGGCGCTGCAGTCATGGACTGTGCGGCTGGTCCCGGCTGATGTTCGAGTCCTTCCTCGGGCATGGGTGTGTGTCTTTGTCCTTAGGATAATTTAGGTTACGTAATGTGTAAGCTTAGGGACTGATGACCCTAGCAGTTATGTCCCATTTTTTAAATTTTTTTAATAGCGAGTCAGGGAGATTAAGAGTAGAATACACCTAGAGTTTGTTTCGTGAAGTCAGAGTGAGCCATTCCATACTCCAGATCCCTATAACTTGACAGCGTAATAGCGATCGGAGATCTATTTCCCGAATACCGATCTCGGGAGTCTGCTTATTCGTAGCCAGTTTGGCCAGGCTATCAGCGAGTTCATTATCGGTACCCGAACATGGTCTGGGGTCGAGACGAAGGCCACTGAGGATCCACATTGTTCAAGGACACACAGGGAATTCTGGACAGCCATGACCACGGGGTGGCAAGGGGCTGCTGGACACACTGTCTCGGCCACATGAGTGTAACAGGTGGGATCTGCTGGCAATCTCCTTCTTCAACGACTTCTTCTTATCTTTCTTCTCCTTAGAGGATATGATAATTGCGAACCTTCCCTAAATCAATTTCACTTAATGATGATGACCGTGAAGCCCTGCGACCAGCAGCCTGTGGCTCCTTCAACCACTCGCTGGTGTCCAGTTGTAAATCAGCAGTAACCTTACAAGGAAATGTCTAAGAGACCCCTTCCTAATGAGAGATGCCAGAGAGATATGATATGTCTCCTGCTGGGAGGTGGGGACCAATTTCCCCAGTGGGTGGGAAGTCAACGATCCCAAAGTGGGTGTGGGGGAAGCAGCAACAGGAGAGCCCTCAATCATTGCGGGGGCAACTTGGCCGAGTAGCCTTGAGGGCCCACTGCAGGAGCTGTTAAGGGTGGAAGTATCATAACCAAAGGGGACAACTATGTTGTAGCTGCAGCATATGACACTATTATAGATGCTGGGTGCAGCTGCTTGTACTGCTTCTTGGCCTTTTGATAAGTTAGTTTGTCCCAAGTGTTACTGTAGTTTCTTCTCCTTTCGGAACATGTGCCTGAATTTCAAACACCTGAAGCACCGCAATTGTGCGTGCGTATGTGTGTGTGTGTGTGTGTGTGTGTGTGTGTATCATATGGTTTTACAGTACATCAGTATATCTTCACTTTGACCTTTCAGGTAATGAATCCCCTTAAGACCAAAAAGACGGCACCAGTAGCAACCCTCCTGTCTTTTGGCCCCCTATGGACGCAACAGACCAAGTGTACAGCACATTACTTCAAACTCGTGTGTAACTCATCATCAGACTGCAAGAGCAGGTTTCGGTGGAAAATGACGCCCTGAACCATATTTGGACTATTCTGGGGAGTGACAGTCACCACTATGTAACTCAGCTTGTTACAAGCAAGGAGCGCCAATGACTGGGCAGGGGAGATGCTGTTTCGACCAAAATTGACCCACTTTTCATTTTAGAAATAGCTGCCACTTGCCCAAACATGTCTTCTACGTTCTCCACAAAGATTAATGGCTTTGTGGCCAAGAAGGAATCCCCATCAGTTCTTGTGTAAACCAAGTATTGGGGAGAGTATACGTGTTTGCTACTTAGCCCTATATTCCTCCCACAGCATAGTCAGCGAAGGAAACATTTTAGGGTCATATCTCCCTGCTGAATGAGAACTTTCCTTCCATAGATATTGCTGCGGCCGTATCGTCACCATCAGGAGATAACTTCATCTGCGGCTCATCCATCATGGTGCCACCCGCTCCAAAAGGTAGCCTTCCCCATGGGCGCCACTGGGCCTCAACAACAGGTACCTACAGAGTCCCTGTTCCCCACTCACGCTGGGTACGTAGTCCGCGACATACAGTTTTCAGCTCAGGCACAGATAGTGCAAAGTACTTAGCACGCTGGACTCACATTCCGAAGGACGAGGGTTCAAACCTGTGTCGGCCATCCAGGTTCAGGTTTTCTATGCTTTCTCTAAATCGCTCCAGGCAATTGCTGGGATGGGTCCTCTGAAAGAGAACACTGATTTCCTTCCCCATCCTTGACACAATCCGAGCTTGTGCTCCGTCCCTAACGACCGCGATGTTGATGGAACGTTAAACCCAATCCACCTTCCTTCCTTCCAACAGTGCGATCCTTGCGCGATCAGGGGCTACCACCATGCAGATACTTGACGACCCACTCACCCCCCACCCACAGCGGGTTGGCTACCGTGATGGGTTTTGGGTGTGCTACCTTATTGAAGGGAAAGGTGCAAACATGGAAAGGCCCAAAGGTGGAGCATATATCGCACTGAGCGACTTCCCTGCACGATCCGCTCTTCTGGCCTTCAGCAATGCGGACCATGTTTTTATTTAATGAAAAGTTGTAAAAAACGCTGGAAGTAGAAACTCGAGTCCCAAATCGCAGACCTGTCTAAGCAGGGTGTGCACCAAGGAAACCATCCGATGGAGAGGCAGACAGGGAAAGGGATAACGGAAGTTTTTACTTTCAGAACGCAAAGGAATAAATGTTGCAAAGGCTGAGGCCCCGTGGTAACCAAACGCGTACTCACAAAACAATTATAGCGCCCTCGTGGGAAATGTGACAGGGGACAGGAACAGAAGCTATAGGAGAAGTGACGACTGACACACCTTATCGCCACATAATTGCCTCCTTAGTGTAATAGCAGGTCGTCTAAATAAATTTAACGCTACAGTATCATCGGTAGACGGTAATCAAAGGACTCATATTTGTTACAGCCGTAGTTTTGGAACATCTTTTCATTAGTACTGGTGATACACGCATCAGACATATTTTCACTCCTCAATCGTGTGTGCATCGTATTCTGTCTTGTTTCATAAGTGTATCAATCTTGTTTGCCGAAAGTTTTGACGTAAAGAAACAACACCTTTACAGTGAGTCAGTCCAATGAGTACTTTGGTTTTATACTTGGTATTCATGTCTGTCTGTGCTATTGTGCTATTGGTGCAGCATAGCAAATGCGTATGAAAGGGATTGTGTGCAGTGTTTGTAAACGTAACTTTTTCACGACTCCAAGTGATTTTTCAGAGTGAGAGATATTTCACAGTGTACTACCGTACGATCTCGCGAAGTCATGGAGATCTACATTTTGAACAGCTGTTGTAAAGAAACAGTTTTATATTCTTCTGCACTTTGTGTAGTGAGGCTCGGTTACTGTGAACAGGCAGGGAGAGATTTAACCTTATTAACGGCCAAGACCATGGATCAATGAAAATATATTGTTTAGTAACAAAGTAAACTTTCCGCACTGCAGGTATTTGCATTAGAGTGAATTATTTTCACGAGTGAAGTATCGCAGGCCAAACGGTTTTAAAATATGGGGTTTTGTTTAGTCTACAATCGCCCGAAGTAATTTACTGCAGATAAATTTTATAGAAACTCTGAATTTATATACAATGTACTTCGAATATTTAGGAAACTAATGATCACAGAACCACAGATCACTGGGGAAACATGTTGGGTAGCAAGCATTTATGATCTTCAGATTCTCAAGAGTCCCAAACGAGATGATATTCAATATTTGCTTCAAACAATACTTGCTAACGCCTTGCCGTACTCTGACGAGTCTAACTAGTGATAATAGTCGTGGACCGAACATAAACATATCGAGTCAGACTCGTGGGAAAAAATACGGGCCAAATGCAGACATCGCGATTCTAACTCATGAGACAAATTCTTGTCCGTTACAATTGCGGTTTAGTTCTTACCATTAGGCCGCGAGAATTAGGCACAATTCGTTAAATCTAAGTAACAATGCAAGCCCGCTAGAGGCTTTGAAATTTCGTGGTTGAAGAAAAATGTAATAAACCTTCAGACAATGCTGAGACAGAAGCGTCTACATGGAAGTAGTGATGAAGAATCCAGTGATAGCGACGTAATTGTATAAACTAGGAAGTGTCAAAACACTTTTTATTATAGATGAGCATAGTGAGGAGGAAAATTTCATAATTAAATCATGTGTAGCATGGATTTCCTAGGAAGCCAAAAACACACCAATAATTTGGAAATATTCTGAGACTCGTGGCGTACAGGCGTCTGTTTCAAATCATTTAAGTAAATACCCAGGATTATTACTACTATTTTCTATTATGTTTGATGACTAAATTTGGCTAATACTTGTTACGGAAACAAATCTCTTCGCCCATCATATAACAGTCAACTAATGGAGCTGGCGGAAAGTGGACAATACTTACCTTCGGCGAAATGAAGAGCTCCTTCGATGGCTCAAATCAGAAAACCAAATATCCAACTGTAATGGCCCACAAGAGCAGTAATAGAACCGCCAATATTTAAAAAAGTACAAAAGATGATAATTTAAACAAATTTTCAGCTCTCACATTTTTGGAACAACGAAATTGCTGAGAGAACTGACCGGCGTAGAAAATTAAGACAAATAAGCAGCCACTGAACAGAAATTTAGAGACCTGTACATACCGGATGAAAATTTAGATTAGATTAGCGCTGAAGTCCACGAGAGCCGTATTGCGTTAAACAACACATAGCAACAGAAAAGGTACCAACATGTAGGATGGTACTGCGACTGTCTCGCGCAGCAGAATGGAACAGACCGTGGGAAACAACTGGGTAATTTGATCACTGCGGCTTTTGATATAGACCTGCTGCATCGCGAATTACGTCGAAAATGATGTCGCATGTGTACATATTGCCCTGGTCAAGCGGGAATATTGTTCAATTGCGCTCTGTTTTAATCGCTTCAATGAAACTCCGCATTTGTACTTCCGTGACGTATAAGGAAAGAACACATGACAACTTCAAATGGTTCAAATGGCTCTGAGCACTATGGGACTTAACTGCTGAGGTCATCAGTCCCCTAGAACTTAGAACTACTTAAACCTAAGTAACCTAAGGACATCACACACACCCATGTCCGAGGCAGGATTCGAACCTGCGACCGTATCGGTCGCGCAGTTCCAGACTGTAGCGCCTAGAACCGCTCGGCCACTCCGGCCGGTTGACAACTTCACTTTGGAAAATATAACACTGTACGTAATGCTTTAAAAATCCACTTGTTATAACTGTCTAATGTACGCTATTGTTTTCTTCAGCGACATTTGCTTGTTTATATTCGTTTACCTCCAAATGTCGATTGCACGCGAACACAGACGTTTACAGAGAAACGACCGTAATTGGTGGCAGAACAGAGCTCACTATCCTAAAATCATTTTCATTCGCTTTTAATGGTTCCAGGTAGAGGGAGCTCGAGAAAAGCATTCATACGTTTACATTTATCAATTTTCAGGTTACAGAACTAGTTTTCGAAGAATAAGGTAGCACGAAAAGTAACAGCATCGAAAGTGGGCAATAACAACAACAATAATAATAATAACAATAATGTTACAATATTGTTAATAAAATCGTGAGCCCATTAAACGTGTGGGTGACTGCAAGATATATTTAGCGGGAAGAGGAGGGAGAGAGAGTACCCAAAACCCCCCGCTCGGAACTGAATTATGGAACCATGCCTTTATCTTTAGTCGTACAGCTGAATACTGGCCGTATAACCAGAACACAAGCCACTCGTATCGCAGAGGCGACGGCGCCTGTGATGCAGGCATCCCGCACACCTCCAGGCGGTCGCAGGCTGCGGCCTTGGACCCGCAGTGGGCGGCGCAGGTACCCGCGATACGTCACTGGGTGACGCCTGTGCCATTACGAGAGCCAGCTGTTTACCCGCTGCTGGCTGCCTTGATGTTACTGGCTCTACAATTCGATGTCATAAGTACGAGAAGGAGAAAACGGAAGTCCCTGATAAAACTAATGTAACTAAATATTCTCTGGAACGACGGTTTCAGATTATTACTTTAAATATACACTCCTGGAAATTGAAATAAGAACACCGTCAATTCATTGTCCCAGGAAGGGGAAACTTTATTGACACATTCCTGGGGTCAGATACATCACATGATCACACTGACAGAACCACAGGTACATAGACACAGGCAACAGAGCATGCACAATGTCGGCACTAGTACATTGTATATCCACCTTTCGCAGCTATGCAGGCTGCTATTCTCCCATGGAGACGATCTTAGAGATGCTGGATGTAGTCCTGTGGAACGGCTTGCCACGCCATTTCCACCTGGCGCCTCAGTTGGACCAGCGTTCGTGCTGGACGTGCAGACAGCGTGAGACGACGCTTCATCCAGTCCCAAACATGCTCAATGGGGGACAGATCCGGAGATCTTGCTGGCCAGGGTAGTTGACTTACACCTTCTAGAGCACGTTGGGTGGTACGGGATACATGCGGACGTGCATTGTCCTGTTGGAACAGCAAGTTCCCTTGCCGGTCTAGGAATGGTAGAACGATGGGTTCGATGACGGTTTGGATGTACCGTGCACTATTCAGTGTCCCCTCGACGATCACCAGAGGTGTACGGCCTGTGTAAGAGATCGCTCCCCACACCATGATGCCGGGTGTTGGCCCTGTGTGCCTCGGTCGTATGCAGTCCTGATTGTGGCGCTCACCTGCACGGCGCCAAACACGCATACGACCATCATCGGCACCAAGGCAGAAGCGACTCTCATCGCTGAAGACGACACGTCTACATTCGTCCCTCCATTCACGCCTGTCGCGACACCACTGGAGGCGGGCTGCACGATGTTGGGGCGTGAGCGGAAGACGGCCTAATGGTGTGCGGGACCGTAGCCCAGCTTCATGGAGACGGTTGAGAATGGTCCTCGCCGATACCCCAGGAGCAACAGTGTTCCTAATTTGCTGGGAAGTGGGGGGTGCGGTCCCCTACGGCACTGCGTAGGATTCTACGGTCTTGGCGTGCATCTGTGCGTCGCTGCGGTCCGGTCCCAGGTCGACGGGCACGTGCACCTTCCGCCGACCACTGGCGACAACATCGATGTACTGTGGACACCTCACGCCCCACGTGTTGAGCAATTCGGCGGTACGTCCACCCGGCCTCCCGCATGCCCACTATACGCCCTCGCTCAAAGTCCGTCAACTGCACATACGGTTCACGTCCACGATGTCGCGGCATGCTACCAGTGTTAAAGACTGCGATGGAGCTCCGTATGCCACGGCAAACTGGCTGACACTGACGGCGGCGGTGCACAAATGTTGCGCAGCTAGCGCCATTCGACGGACAACACCGCGGTTCCTGGTGTGTCCGCTGTGCCGTGCGTGTGATCATTGCTTGTACAGCCCTCTCGCAGTGTCCGGAGCAAGTATGGTGGGTCTGACACACCGGTGTCAATGTGTTCTTTTTTCCATTTCCAGGAGTGTATTAAAAAACTAAAATCCGCCTCGATTGCGAGAAAAGCACCTAGTGGCAAGTGTTACCCAGGTTTCGGCGTAGATAACTACACCTTCTTCAGAACAACAATAAAACCCACAAGTGTCTAAGAAGACCTTTGTTAATGATTAAAAGAACACCATAGCTATACATTTATAAAAGAAAAAGAAAAGGAAAACACAAAAAGTACATATGTACAAAGCCAAAACCACTACTCGACTTAATGGTGTACGCTCCACCTCACACCGGCCTATGTTCGGTGGGCCATGACCTGCCATTAGCTGTTTACTACACGATAATAAGGTCGTATCGGGGAAGTGTTTCTCACTCATAAATTGCATCTCAATGTTCTCTGAAACTTCCTGGCAGATTAAAACTGTGTGTCCGACCGAGACTCGTACTCGGGACCTTTGCATTTCGCGGGCAAGTGCTCTACCATCTGAGCTACCCAAGCATGACTCACGGCGGGTACTCACAGCTTTACTTCTGCCAGTATCTCGTCTCCTACCTTCCAAACTTTACAGAAGCTCTCTCTTTCTGGAACTGACAGCAGCCGGATCGTCGTCTATCGAGACTGTGCTTTAGCCTTCAGCGATATTGCTGATGGCATTGTTAGGCATCCCATTTATGTGAAGCGAATATGGAATCGACGGCTTCATGGGAGCCATATTCAACGACATGCAGGCTCTCAGCATCCCACGTGCCTAGCGCCTGAGAGGACAGACATTGCTCGCTCGGCCACGCACTACCGTACAGCTGCCTCATGTGTTTTGAGTCAGGAAATGGGATAATTTATAGCGAAACATATATCTAAACGGACAGTGCCTTGACATCTGGATCACAACGCTCTGTAAGCACAGCGACCCACAACAGTAACAACACATCACCTTTTCAGACGAATATCAGGTTCCATCAGACAGGACGAAAGCAGTAATCACACCAATATTTAAACATGGAAACAGAAAAGATTGTAACAACTACAGACATATCTCCTTAATCAGCGTTGTGGGTAAAATCTTCTCAGGTATTGTTGAAAGGAAAGTGCGAGTATTAGTTGAGGATAAATTGGATGAAAATCAGTGTGTGTTTAGGTCTCTTAGGAGTTGTCAGGACCAGATCTTTAGTTTACGGCAAATAATGGAGAATTGTTACGAGTGGAACAGGGAATTGTATCTATGCTTTATAGATCTAGAAAAGGCATATGACCGGGTTCCTAGGAGGAAGTTATTGTCTGTTCTACGAGATTATGGAATAGGTGGCAAACTGTTGCAAGCAATTGAAGGTCTTTACATAGATAGTCAGGCAGCAGTTGGAGTTGACGGTAAATTGAGTTCATGGTTCAGAGTAGTTTCAGAGGCAAGACAAGGCTGCAACCTGTCTCCTCTTTTTTTCATATTATTTATGGATCATATGTTGAAAACAATAGACTGGCTGGGTGAGATCAAGATTTGTGAACACAAAATAAGCAGTCTCGCATATGCGGATGACTTAGTTGTGATGGCAGATTCGATTGAAAGTTTGCAAAGTAATATTTCAGAGCTAGATCAGAAATGTATGGACTATGGTATGAAGATTAGCATCTCCAAAACGAAAGTAATGTCAGTGGGAGAGAGATATAAACGGATTGAGTGCCAAATAGGAGGAACAAAGTTAGAACAGGTGGACGGTTTCAAGTACTTAGGATGCATATTCTCACATGATGGCAACATAATGAAAGAACTGGAAGCGAGGTGTAGCAAAGCTAATGCAGTGAGCGCTCAGTTACGATCTACTCTCTTCTGCAAGAAGGAAGGCAGTACCAAGACTAAGTTATCTGTGCACCGTTCAATATTTAGACCAACTTTGTTGTATGGGAGCGAAAGCTGGGTGGATTCAGGTTACCTTATCAACAAGATTGAGGTTACGGATAGGAAAGTAGCTAGGATGATTGCAGGTACTAGTAGATGGGAGCAATGGCAAGAGGGTGTCCATAATGAGGAAAACTGGGAATGAACTCTATAGATGTAGCAGTCAGGGTAAACAGGCTTAAATGGTGGGGTCATGTTACAAGCATGGGAGAAGCAAGGTTACCCAAGAGACTCATGGGTTCAGCAGTAGAGGGTAGGAGGAGTCGGGGTACACCAAGGAGAAGGTACCTGGATTCGGTTAAGAATGATTTTGAAGTAACAGGTTTAACATCAGAAGAAGCACCAATGTTAGCGCTGAATAGGGGATCACGGAGGAATTTTATAAGGGGGACTATGCTCCAGACTGAATACTGAAAGGCATAATCAGCCTTAAATGATGATGATGATGCTCAATTCTGTGCACTATAGATTATTTGAGGGTCAAGCTCCACGCATAGTAAACGTTACTAGATAACATTAGTCATCGTGATACTGGATCAGTAGCTGTCGTGATGGTGTGGGGTGCCACTGGCTGCACAAGACGAGTTTTTCTCGATCGCATAGCTGGTGGTATGGACAGCAGGTGTTCGATTTCTGAGGTGTTAGGCCGGTGGCTGCGTCCTTTCTTCGATGCATCTGTTAAGTTATCTTTCAACAAAGTAACACAAGACCACATGTCGCATATGATGTGCTGATCTAGTTCATTACAGAGGGTGTTAGACTATTACGGTTGATGAACTTTGGCATAGACCTGAAACGTGGAATGTCAATATTTGTCAAACGTCATTTCAGTCTGGTTAGGGTTATAGTTGCTGCAGAAGTGGCAGCTCTATTTAGTACATTTCGGCCCCTGTATAACTCACGTTTAATCACGTAGTGACCCTATTATACCGTTCTCGCACAATAAGTAAAATTTCGTTATTTGTTATTTTAATGGCCAGCAATCGAAGTTTCTTTACGCTAGAGTACTTCCCGGCGAACTCGTTAACAAGATGCGGTCATCAGCTGCGACGTCGCAGCTGCGGTTTCTCACGGTCGGCGCCCTGCCGGCTATCGCCTCGATGTGGGGCAGGGGCGGCGCGGTGCAGCGGGTCAAACACGGAGAGAGCGCGGCCCCACTTCCAAAACACGGAGCTACAGGCCGTCTACCTCACTGTTTACCTCCACCACTCCGTAAGTAAAGCTCTCTCTCCTGAACGCCTATCCACTTGCTCTGTCGGAGCCCACAAGAAATACTCAGCGCCTAACAGTAATGACAGTCTGCGTCCGTAACGAACCACATGCTCGCAACAGACGCCAGAGTACGGAGAGTAGCGGCTCCTACCTGCTTAAAGATAGGGGGTTTATAGTTGTCTTCAAATTAGCTGCCATTTGACAGCAAGCTGTCTGGACTACTTCCGCCGTCACCCAATGTGATACCGTTGGCTGTCACTGAGTTGCCAACGGGCAATTCCTTGTATCCGTCACTTCTCAAGTACGATACTTCTCGGGTTTGCACGTTAGGCTATTTCAAAGGAAAAAACTTAGCTCAAGCAGTAATTAAAATTACGGACAGTTTTGACTTGCTCGGAGAACTCTCGAGACCTATACCGCATGTGAATTTAGATTTCATCGCATGATTTTTGTAAGTGTTCTTTAAAATTATTTGCCGTCACCGTGGAGAGCGGAGACCTGTGGCATCTCCCTGCCTTGTTCATTTCCGAAGACGCGTGATTCATTGTAGCGATTACAAGCGTCTGCTGGAATTTCTGAAAAAAATGTAAATATGACGAGGCTAGCGCAGTGCGGACAGACTTCTAGTCCGCCGCCTTGGAAGGTTGCTCTAACGCCGGTGCTCGACGGCTGGCGTTCTCGCATGGTACGGAACAGCATCTTAAAACTTTGATCCTCAACTTCTGGAAAACTTTTGGGAAGTGCATCGTACTAGAGCAGTGTTCGTTACATCTATATATATATCTATATCATGTATAATTTAAAGTCTTCTGCTATGTTTTTCTGTCTGTATGTCGACTTCAGTCTCTGGAAATACTGTAGGGATTTAGAATTTTTGATGACGTTTTCACTAACTGATAGACTGAGTCACGAGTAAGATGTCTGCGTATAATTTATTACGGCTACGCCTGACAAGTCATCCAGCTGTAGACACTAATAAATGTATCGCATCTACTTGTTATCACAGACGTCCTTCAAATTTATGTTTTATGCCGGGCTTGGCCAGAAATTAAAGTGACAGATGGCCAAGCAGTTAGAAAAAAATAACATACCTGGCTCGGATCGGTTGATCCATGAGTCATTTTCTAACGTAATTTCCAGGCGGCGGTTGCTCTGTGGTATGAGTACATGACGGTAGTCTGAAGGTCGTGGGGTCCCTATGTGGAACCATTTATTTTCCATTTTCAATTTTTGTGTTGCTTACACTCCATATTAACTGAAATAATTCTAACTGTATAGTATTTATTAATATTTTCGCAATAGGCATGAAAAGGAAGAGCAAAGGAAACTTTCAAATCGGAAATATCTGTCCAAGAAGGAACTGTAAATCAAACATAAAAAAGCTTTCGGTAGCGTGATTCGCTCCCAAACTGTTAAATGAAAGAGAATCTCTTATGAATGTAAACCAAATTTGTTTTTCTATACAAACTTTAAAACAACCACGTAATAGTGAAAACCCTGCGTTTATAATGTGTGCAAGATGCCGATAAAATTACTGTTTTTCCTGTTTCTACGATGAATACCATCCCAGCACGTGTAAACCATCTACTGTAAAATACTAAAAGCATCTAATTTTGTATGCGAGAGTCATTCCGTAAGTATGGTATATCATGCGCACGTGTGGCATCACTATAATCGCAGAAAACACATTCGAAAACCCCTGGCAACCATTACCGAAATCTTTCCAATTATGCTGCCACCATTTGAGTGTAATAATTTTTATTACAATGTCCAGAAATGAAAGTTTGCAAATATTTAGGCATTTGAGAGACGTTCTCACTTTTACTAATGACATATCTGGTCTATATGGCCAGAAACGCTTTTTCGACAAGGACTTTTATTTCATACCAGTCTGATGTCTTTTAAGATACAAATAAGTTTTTGTAATTCAAAATGGGTAAGGTCGAAATCCGGATCGTGTAACAGTAAAATGAAGGCTATTGCAGTCAAAAATTTAACTATGGCTCTAGTCAAAATAAAGACTCTCCACTATCGAAATCAACCGACAGACTGCGACCGCAAGCGAGGGTGGCTCGGGACCAGCGCTTTGAACATTCAGTGCTACACGATGGACTCTCTCCCAACCACCCTACTCACCATATCCCAGTCCACGAGACTCCGACCTCATTCTACAACGGTGGGAACCACTGTGTAGGAGGCGCATTTCGCCGACAGGAGGCACACGTTGATGGCAAAATCCAAAGGCATTCAACGCCTTCCCCATGGTTGACAACGCTGGGAGACTATTTTGAAACACAGCAGTTTATTATGATTCATTTTTGTTCCATTTGTACTCGTGCACAATACATAAAAGTTTAAAATAAATAAATTAAACAAAAAACTTTCCGCGAGGAGACTCGAACCCAGGGTTTACCGATCTGTACTTTCTACTGTGCCAACCGCTGTCTGGAACCTAACCAAACGAAAATAGCTCATGCTTCGCCCGACCCGCGCCAAAAAATTCTGTATTTGGAGCTCCCAATTCTGTCACTTTCATTACTAGCCATGCCCTGCGCAAACTACTAATTTGGACGGAATTTGTGATGACGAGTAGGCGACGTAGCCTTGTTAGTGCTAAATAGATCTGCCGCCTCTGCAGCAGCTACAGCCCTAACCGGACTGTGCATCGGATTGAAATGACGTTTGACAAATATGGATACGTCATTCCACGCATCAGGTCTATGCCAGAGTTCATCATCGCGCTCATCGCCTAACAATAGGGACAGTCTGCATCCGAAATGAACCACCTGCTCGTAGTGCGGTGAACAGCGGCTCCCACCTGTTTAAAGATTGGGGATTTATAACTGTCTTCAAATTAGCTGGCATCTGACAGCGAGCCGTCTGGACGAAGCCATGAGGGGTCACTAGTCAAAATACGCACTATAAGTGTGTGAAAGACGAACAAAATGAGTAAAATCCGTTAGGTGTCTGCTTTCCTTGTCAGTAAAAGCGCCCCACGCTCCTCTCTCAAACACACAGACTAAACAAAGAAAAATAAACAAACTGGCAGAAAGCAAACAGAAAACACACACACACAGCGCACTAAGAGCTTATGCGCTGTCCTGCGACATAGCTGGTTACACGACAGAGGGAGAAACACGGCGTTGCATCAGGAGAACCACGCGGCTCGTTCAAAGTGCTTGGACACGTGCCCTGCATGCACAGCTGCTCCAGCGGTGCGCTGCCACAAAGGCTCAACTCTCGCAACCTCAGTGCCCGCCTTGGCGCTGTTCAAACCTCGTAGCGTCTATCTCTCTCTCTCTCTCTCTCTCTCTCTCTCTCTCTCTCTCTCTCTCTCTCTCTCTCTCTCTCTCTCTCTCAACAGCAGTAAAATACAGCCATTTTGTGGGTACACCCACTTAGTAACCTACACTGAAAAATTACGCTTACGACACTGCAATCCCTATGGGATTCGCGCACAGGATTGCCTCTCTGCGATGGATATGGCTGGTTTTCACGTTTTCCGTCGCGGTTGGAGCAGATTTTCACCTTGGCTCCTCCGGAGACCCAGACTTATTTTACATTTGACTACTTTTAAGAAAGATAGTAGTACACCAGATTTTACATTCTAATCTCAGTTTTTTAAAACATTTTAGATGCGCATCACGGTTTTACCGTCGTTTACACTGATGGCTCCAGACAGGAGAATTTCCTTAGCTGTTCTGTAGTCTTGCCTGATCACGTTACTCGGATTCGCCTTCCTGATTAATATACCGTTTTCGCAGGGGAGCTCCATGCGATCCTGAAGGCACTGGAGCGGATGAGTCGTGTTCGGGGCAATCGATTTCTCCTCTGCTCCGATTCTCTTAGTGCCTTAGAATCATTGCGGAATCTGTACCCAACTGAGGAGATGGTCCAGGTGATATATAACCCACTATACTTGCTCCAACGGCTTGGTAAGGAGGCGTCCTTCTGCTGGGTGCCTGGTCATGTAGGAATATGGGGCAATGAACAGGCCGATCGGGCTGCCAAGGAGGCCTGCAGAGAGCAGGATGTGATCCAGTGTCCTATTCCCTTGCAGTCTGTTATTTCTGCACTCCGCAAGAAGAGCATAAAGTTGTGGGAGGAAGAATGGCTGCCGGTGACGGCCAATAAACTGCGGTTGGTGAAGTCAACAACTCGGCCGTGGCGTACCTCCTGCAGGGTGCTCAGGCGGGAAGAAGTGACCCTCACGCGTCTTTGGATCGGGAACTGTCCTCTCACACACAGCTTTTTATTACGGCGGGAGGATCCCCCCATTTGTGATGCTTGTGGTGTGCACATCTCTGTCCGCCACATTTTAACAGACTGCATTTTATACCGTGATGCACGGTTGATGGGGATCTACCTTCTGTTTTAGCTAATGATGAGACGTGTGTGTCTAGGGTTTTTAAGTTTTGTGATGTGCCTGGACTCTGGCATAAACTTTTAGGCTGGAGGTTTTAGTGTAATGCACAGTGCTAGCTCCTACCCTTCTCCTTGGGTCAGCCAACCACTACCCTCTGCTATATTGCTTTAGCTCCCTCTACCATTTTCTTCCTGAGTTGTCCATGTTTTACTACTGACGGCATGCTTCGTCCCACCCACGCTTCGGTGTGGGCAGGCGCACAGTTTTCCAAGCTTGTTTCCTGCGTCTTACTTTCTGTTTAATCTTATTGTTCTGAGTATTTTCTTGACACCCGTCTCAATCTGTTACTGAGCGGGCGCTGAAGACCTTGCCGTCGTGCGCCCTTAAAACCTTCTCTCTCCATGCATCCATCCATCCATCCATCCATCCATCCATCATATACCAAGTACCGACCACATTTTACATTAGTGCCACACGCTTCCAGTTGAAGAATTTCCTTGGCAAAAGCAGATTTAATGTCTCGCCGACGAAGTGTTTATTACAGGCGAAGCGCACATATGAAATGAGTAGCGGATTCTTCAAGGGAACCGCCCCATGAAAAACGCGGAAAGCTTTTATATGGGTGGCGGTGTGGAGAATTCACCTCCGCTTCTCTCGATTGTGAGACAAATGCCACACGACCCTGGTTTCCTAAAATGCTACTTGTCTTTACAGATGTCCATATCTGGATGTCAGTACCCCACTGCGAGTTATCCATTACTCCACTGCGAGTTATCATCAAATCAGTATTTTCCTTGAGATTCAAAATACCGAGATTAATTTCATTTACACAAGTTTCTCACCATCATAGCGGGAGTACTGCATAATCTTTAGTACCAAAGATGGTTGTTCACAGAATACGTCATGTAAATACCAAACGAGATCAGGGAGCAGATTTTGGAAGTATTTCTGGTTAAGCCGCATCTCCAGGTAGTCCTGGAGTACCTATTAAGTGTGTCGCGTCCCCGACGTCGAGTCGCTACGGATGATACCTTACGAGTAGGGCACGTAGTAAACGTTACATATGTAAAATGTGTGACTTTAAATACACTTTTCCATGTTCGTCAGTGAGAATATGCCCGAGGGCCGTACCTCACACGACCGCCAAATGAGGTTATCATTCATTTCCCCGTCTCATCAGTCCTTCCCCTACAATCTCCATGTGAATCCTGGCATAGTTTCCCCTACACTTAGAACTACTAAAACCCAACTAACTTAAGGACATCACAAATATCCATGCGCGAGGCAGGATTCGAACCTGCGACCGCAACACCAGCGTTGTTCCGGACTGAAGCGCCTAGAAACTCTCGGCCACAGCGGCCGTCATCGTAAAACAACCACTGTTGTAAACAACACCAGAGACTCCATTGAGCAACAAACAATGAATTTTGAGGATGATGAGACAATAGGGTATTTGTCTGTTGCCAACAGCGTGTCCCAAGAGTTCATAGAATTTTTTTCTCTCTACACATAAGTATAAATTTCCGTATTACATGCAACACTACTCGGGGATAGGTATTCTCTTTGCAGTTCAGTTACAAAAGAAAGTGAGCCAACAAACCCATTATTATGTAACGGGACACAGGACGCAATGTGTTGTCCTTTAGCAAACAGCCTTCAAGATTTTTTTTTTTTCGCGAAACTAAGGATTTATCCAGTAGGTGTTACAAGTTGAAAGTCTGGTCGGGAGCAGAGAAAACTGTTGGGCAGACTGACAGTAATATATATATGTAAGTATTCTTATTATATGTAAACCCTGTAGATAACAGGGTAAACCAAAGATCTACATGGCTACATATTTCACTCGACCGTTCACAGCAACGACAGTTTTCTCATGTAGCCCCACCTCTGGTCGTGGGAGAACCTCACAGAATATCCCAAAACACTTATCTACTCATCCACAGGGCTTTCCTATCTATCTCGATTTCCATAACGAATTCTACTAAGGGTGACATGTCCGAAATGTTTGATTGACCTTCCTGCCGCCTAACAGCTCTAACATTAGAGTTAAAGCTAAATCTTAACACTAAATTATAATTCAGCTCAACATTTGATCGATGAAGGCAACATGGTACTTGGTTTCCATACTGCTGCCACATTCTGTTGGAAAATGTTTTAGCGTAACATGCACTGCTAGGCATTTGCAAGGAAAAAAGAATAGCCTTTTTGCTTTTTGGTAAGTGTTGCTACCTTTTGCACTTTCAAGGAGGGAAGGTTGGAGAAACTGTAATTACAAGAACTAATGGTACTGCTAAGCAATTCTCCCAACATTCAGCATGCTGAATGATGAGCGCAGCTGAACTACAGAAGGCGCCTACCACTTCATGCAACACGCGAAGCAAGGACGTATACTGTGGTGCATAAACAGAAGGCGCTAGCTCCGAAACTTCAACAAATAATTCGAATGAGCCCTATTTACGACTACGATGTTGATGCTGTATTATGCCTTTATGGCATTTTTTCTGGAATTAAAGCAGTCTTGGCAGCAGTTTTAGCGAAAGTAAATATTTCGTAGATACAGACATGAAATCTTGCCAATATATAAATACTGTAAGCGCTGCTTCGAAAAAATAGCAACCAAATTTACATGGCTTCATCAAAAAACTGAAATAAATAAATTAGTCTGAGATATATTTATCTGCAACTGATCTGCAGTTTCTCGAAACACTCACGGTAGGAATGTCGGGTGAATTCCGAAGAACTGCGTAAGAATGCTAGCACAGATTAGTACAAAACGGCAAAGCAGGAGACTTTAACATAATCTGAAACCTGCAACTGTAGCCACGGAACGTCAAAATATTTCACTGTAAACAGCCAAAACCTAATTCATGTCAGTTTGCCGAGAAGCATACGCAAATTATTGCAGGCGCAAGTAGCAATAAGCATGTTAGTCAGCTCTCTCTCTCTCTCTCTCTCTCTCTGTCTGTCACACACACACACACACACACACACACACACACACACACACACACACACAAAGCACACGCGCAAAGAAAAGTACACTGTCAATAGGTGTTCTTATCGTCCTGAAATATCGTATGGTACGAAGAGGGACAATATTGGATCACTGCAGTCAACAGAAAAAATATTCCTGGTCTCAGTAAGTCCAGCAATAAACCAGTGTGTACAATGGAAACGATACAAGCCGCAGATTGCGCTCGTAGCTTCACGATTTCTATGGACGCGTTTCGTGTACAAGGAACTCGTTCCTTGGTGAATTACGGATGTAATCTGCAAGCGGGATGCAATTTCTGACAGGCGGTCATTGCAGACCAGAAGTTAAGGGGAAAGTGGGCTGCATTTTCCAGCTTCAATTGTGGGAACTTTCGCTTGAAGAAAGGCAAGGTTCCCGTTTCATCGCGACGCGACGTGAACAGACTTCCCACGGCGTGGCAGTAGACCCGCCGTGAGAACAGGCGGGGCAGCCTTGCAGGAAGTAAACAGCCAACGGCAGCGGAAGCTCGCGAGCAAGGACGAACACGCGCTTGCATTCCGGTTGGAATGTACAAGCAGTGCGTACCCAAACACCAACACTCCCTGTCTTTTAAACACCCACCAGTAGAGGTGAAAGACTTGCTCATCGTGGTAGTTATTATAGAAATGATTTGCTACGAATATGCCTCAAAACGCAGCCGGACGAAACTGAAATCCCCGTATGATTTAATGCTGTTCTTCATTGTCTCGCACAACTAAGTTCCCAGGGTCCACGAGCGCACGAAGCAGCGAGAGGTGAGGGCGGCAGTCTCTCTATCCTCACCGACAAAAAAAAATTATCTACACAAACGGAACTAGGAATGTGAACGCTGAACTTGTAATGGATACCGACTAATAGCAACTGCACAAAGAACCATTCGCGGAATCTCAAAACTATTTCGCCGTAACCCGTGAAACATATGGGTTGTTGTTTTTTAAGTTTACCCGAACGACTCGAATCCGAAGCTCGTCAGGTTGGAGTCCTGGTGCAGCACAGTTTCTAATAATGCAATACTCTTCCATTATGTTCTTATCTCTTGCACTTCACACTTATGCTCCTAAGTAGGCTCATATAAACACAAAGATGTCTACTCTGGAAATGATGGTTTGGCTACTAGATTTCGTCTCCTACAATCGATTTTTGATCCACGTAAAGCCGGTCGGAGTGGCCGAGCGGTTCTAGGCGCTACAGTCTGGAACCGCCCGACCGCTACGGTCGCAGATTCGAGCCCTGCCTCGGGTCTGGATGTGTGTGGGTTAGTTAGATTTAAGTAGTTCAAAGTTCTAGGGGACCGATGACCTCAGAAGTTAAGTCCCATAGTGCTCAGAGCCATTTGCACCATTTGATCCACGTACGCACCCCACAGCATTTGAATCACGACTGGGTTCTCACATCGCTACTTGATTTTTAAAATGTTGGTTAATTTTGGAGAAGTCATTTCATGTCGAATGAAGAAATAGTAGGCCTACTATTGGATTGACCAGGAGATTCATTATCTCTATTTCACTTATTATTTTATTAGATAAAAAGAACTACATAAATACGATATATTTGCGGAATTTCCAAAATCTACCTCTTTGACAACAATGCTATATCCAGTGAAGAAGACTAATACGTAAACTGCTGTTAGCCACTCCAGCTTTTAGCGGCGGAGGCGCTCTCACACAATGAATGGCTTTCTTCGAAACAATCCCTGATTGTGTGTTACGGAATAGGAATATGTCTTCACTGAGTGGGAAGTTTTCTAGCCGTTCCATGTTTCGAAACATCCCCCCCCCCCCCACACACACACACAAGGCGTATGATCAAGGTAGGTGTAATATAAAAAATGGTGTGATATTTTTAAAGATAGTTTCATGAGCAATCTTCTTCTTCTACCTCTTATTCTTCCCCCTCCAAGATTTCACTGATATGTATGAGGAAACAGCATTCTCTTTATTAAAAAATTACGAAGCTATTAATAATCTCACTTTACTGTCCTCAGAAAATCTGAACATTTTCGAAATTAATTCGCTTACTGTGAATTTCCAAGACATCAGCAGTATTAGGTACAGGACTACTAACTAATAATGACCACATGGAAGATTGGGTCAGTCCGGGGAGCATGCACGGATGGCCGAAGAGGTTAAGGCAACCACTCGCGATATTGGGGAAATCCGACTTCGAGTCCCGGTCCGGCACAAATTTCCATGTATCATTACTAGGATGTAGATCTCTGCCTAACACAGCTGATGTCACGAAAATTCACAGACAGTGAATTAATTTCGAAAATATTTAGTATAGCAGTGGATCCTCAACAGTATGTTCTTTCAGGGATGTATGTAAAAATCTGAACAGTTGATCTTACAAACACCATTTATCTAAAACAACTGACGCTCATAAAAACTGTCTGAAAGAGCTAACAAAATCGAGTCAGGCCTAAAACGCAAATATGATATCGAAAAACTGTCTGCGAAACTCGGTTTTGGTCTTCCTAAAGTTGCGTCGTGTGTAAACACAGTGACTTTCAGCAAAACCAATGAATCGGCGCGAAGAGTTCCGTTAGACAATTAAGTTGTTTATTATTTATGTCATATGGCGATTACAGTTCTTACAGTGCGCGGTGCAGTTGTATGTTTGACAGTCTGGTTCCCGCACCAGAGGTGCACGAAATTTCCCTCTAGTAAGCAGAAAATGAACACGTGGTCCGTGTGCAGTTCTCATGTTACGGCCTGTATGCAGCGTGGCGGGGAGCGTGCAGAACGCTCGATGACGTCAGATCGCGAGCCGACGCTATAACGCCCTCAGCAGCTGTTCTGGGTTCTGAGGTGTACAGTTGCGTTCTGGAGAGATCAGACAAACAATAGAGTCGGACGCATTGCTATCGATTTTATGCTCGAAGGATACATATTTCTGAAATTCGATTTATTCAATGTAAGGAAATGTCCAAGTATTCTAGTGAAACAGAAAAAGTTGTTTGGAGTGTTTAATGCATTGTGTGAGAGTTTACGATCATATCCTGATAAATTCCAGGAATGTAAGAGAATGTCTATGTCCACATCTGATTACGTTTTGAAAAAGATCTATGCACGCTTCGAAGTACCCTGCGCCAATTTCCTTGTCGTTAAGTGAAGATGAATTTTTTTGCTTTTAAAAATTTTATTTAACAGAGAGTCCCAAATTCTGTTCTGCTGCTACCATAACCTCCGTGGTAAATTAAGCCCTGCTGAAGCACAGTGCTACACGGCCTGTCTTGACAGCGAAGAGAACGGTCAAGTATCCACTAATCGTTACAAACATCTTTAAGGATAATGCTCTACCTGCGTTAGTGTTCAATTGGCATATGAGACGATTTTTTCTCTCTCTCTCTCTCTCTCTCTCTCTCTCTCTCTCTCTCTCTCTCTCACTCTCACTCTCACTCTCTCAAGAGGTTTTTTCGGCATGTTTCAGTCGACTAACGACAAGTAGATGCTGTATCGTGGATAACCTTATAACGCCAGTAATAGTTTGTACAATTCATTGCATAGTGTACTGTAGTAAGTTGTGGCTTGTTACTGCGCCGTACTTGCAATGTGAACGCAGTGCGACCTTGTAGGTGCCATGTACAAAACGCGCTTTTATTCCTATTTCAGTGTTTGGCAGGACTTCTAGCAAGTCATCCATGTAACAGTTTGTCATAGCATGTGTTCCTACTGTAATTAATCATGGTAGCCAATGAAAGAGCTTTCTACTTTGCTGCTTTTTTTCTTCTTTCTTTTATCAGCAAAGAGCACCAATCACCACAGTACTAGAGTCTGGGTCGCGCCAAAAAGAAATGAGGACATTCTGTGGTACCAGATATCTGACAAGAGAGGCAGACTCAAAGACATTGTTTATTAAGACGTTGCTTGGCTAAGTAAGGAATGTGTGACAAAAAATGAAAAAATATGTAAATCTGTTCTCCATCGTGGGCCATCGTATGATCCCGGTAAACGCGAGAAAGATCACGCGTTTTCAGTTGGTAATTTGTACAGTACTCACCCGCTCACTAATGCGTGTCTCGTCGCTTTTGCCTCGCTTCAATGTCGGCGCACGGATCACCTTGCTTCCAGCGGGTGCGCTCATATTTCACCGACGCGTTGTCTACCATCTATGCCTGCAACACAAGAAACCGCACACTGCTTAGAAATACGTCAGACAAATCATCTCAGCTTGCACATCACACCACAATTAGTAGAACGATTCTACGCAAACTGCACATAATGCCATAGAACTTCATTTTTACGCTGTCAGGATACTGTTTGGGTTGGGTTCGGGACATTCTCTAAAAATCAAGAGAGCATTCAGGTCAAAGTATCGATACTTACTTCTGATGAAAAGATAAGTGTAGATGCCCTACAGACTCGAATCTAGCTATCTCAGCTTTTGAAACCAATCTACAATAAAAAGAGCGAGTCTATTTTTACAAGTTTGAAATACAATAATCCAAGCGTTGTATTAAGCAAAGTATTTATTTTCATTAATGATTAAAATTTTTAGAATTATAAAACTAAAACATGAAATTACAAAACAGATTATCAGCGAAACTGCTGAATAAGAGCCAAAAATAAATAGATTAGGCCGGCCGGAGTGGCCGAGCTGTTCTAGGCTGCCTTGGGCATGGATGTGTATGATGTCCTTAGGTTAGGCAGGTTTAAGTAGTTCTAAGTTCTAGGGGGCTTATGACCTCAGATGTTAAGTCCCATAGTGCTCAGAGTCCTTTGAACAATTTGAAACTCATGTAGAGTGTCCCACTACATCTGTTTCTACTGAAAGAGGTTAGCTCAAAGTCCCAGAAAAGAGAAATTAACAAGTAAAACAAAACTCCTACAAACAAAAGACCTATATTTACAAATCAAAGTAACTTCATTGTCATCTGAAGCCAAAAGCAGTGGCTGTCCGCAGCTTGCACATGTGAACAGTCATAAAATGATAAGTGTTTAATTAAAGATTTATCACAACTCGTTTCATTAGCAGTTTCTTTCGTATGAGTTTTCATTTAGCCGGTTGGATTATTTCCGTTTCGTAAGAATGTCTTCTCGAGCCGTAGTAGTAAGCAGCTATAGTTTCGCTGTGGGTATGAAGCAAAGCATGATCACGTGGGTTTGAACTCGCGCGCACAGTTGTATCAGCGCCAGGAAGCCGCGAAGCGAGAGCAGTACGCGGCTGCACTCTAGCGGCAGCGTCACGAACTCTTCGAGAAGGCGGGAGCACTCGCTTCGGCAGCCGAGATAACATCTGGCGTGTCAGCGTAGGCAACACAGAAGGAGACAACGACCCTTCTCGTACTACGCGAAAATTACCCCCCCCCCCCCTGCCCGAGATGAAAGCAATTACCACTTCATTAACGGAGTCAGCAGTCTAGTTTCAAGCGTACAGGGCTCGCTACGCAGTTAGACAGGTGATCGCCGTATGTCTATGTCGGGGGTTGTCGAATAAGCTATCACAAGCTATTTTGTTAGGTGACAAAGTCAGTGGTCAGCTTGATCCGTATTGTCTCCTGGTTGGGCTCCAATGTAAGTAAGGCTTCTTCTGAACGACAATTCGGGCAACGTGCTACATATTTATTTAAGCGATTAATGATTTCTAACAAATGGGTCTCAAAGCCGGCATAAAATTAAGTAATGATTTTTTCAATTTTTTTGGTTTAGTTAATAGGTTAAAGTCTACAGTTCTAGCAAAGTCAACTGATTTCGGCCTCTGCTTTCAGTTATCTTAAGAATCGCCATAGAGGACGAAATCAGCTGATTGTGTTACACACGTACACTTTTGTATAAATATGACAGCCTTGTGAAGTAAAGGTCACGGGAGTTTTGATATGTTGGCCGACTGAGATAAGATACTGGACCTACATTCGGAAAGTGTTCAAACAGGAGTCCGGTTAAGTGATTTATGTTTTCAGTGGCAACCGTAAACGGCTAGAAGATAGTGATTCGACTGATTCTTGAACATGGTTACAGTTTACTTCCAAACACATCCCTGTGAAACCTGATTGTGTACTCCACCTCCAATAACCTCCACCGAAAGTTACATTTTAATCTTCGTTCCTTCATATTTACGAATAGAAATCAGAATTTCATGCAGTATTACATTCCCGGATTAGGGTTGCGGGTAGTGGGGAGAGAGAACGCCAACAGTACTATGTACTAGTAGCACACGTATTAGGAGTAGCAATTCAAAATCATTAACCGAAGAGACAGAATGAAATGAGCGAAATTATGATAAACGTAGAATTCAGTTAATTAGATTACAGACCCTTGCAAGGAGGAGGATTATGGTTTATTATCCTAAAATAACACCAGTATCGGAAAACTGCTGTAAAGGCACTGAAAAAGAAAACAATGGAATAGCGACGAAATGTGAGGAAATACACAAATAAAGATTTCAAAGCTGCTTGTAAAGTACAGCAAAGCTTTACGGAGCTCCAGAAAACACATGTTAAGGAAATGCAACATTGCCATCGCCCCTCTCCTTCCCCCCCTCCCCCCCTCCCCACACATATGCGCTCTCACACACTCACTCTTTCTCTCTCTCTCAACGAAATTGAAATCGAATGGAAACATATTGGAAAAGCTGGTGGCCTGATTTAACTGGAACCATCTATTCCATCGAAACGAAATGGAAGTGTCGTACCCTCTAATCCGTGGAACGCAGTGAAATGACATGTACTTACTCAACATACGACCCTTCAAGCGATAACACAGAACAAAATTGTAAATAACTGATCGACAGAAGAAACAATACACTGTCTGCTTGTAAGTGATGTCTCATCGCTAAAGCGGCAAAGTCTATACAATCTAAGAGAGGAAATCCTTTCATCATTCTAAGAAAACGTAAACGATAGAAAGCAGGCAACCGCATTCCACACACCTGTTTACTGGTCTCCCTCTTAAATTTATAACCTTCTGCCATCCTCCGTCCTTGCACTGCACTACTCCACTCCACTCCACAGCCAAATTAACTACAACTTGTTGCTGCACAATGTAGCCTGTCAACGTAAGACTTCTTTCATTCATGTTCTGTCATAATGCTCTTTTCTCCCCACTTCAACTCGGTACTTCATGCAGTACTATTTTCCCAAAAATTCTAGTCTCTTTTTGTCTGTACTGTTAATTGTTCATCTTTTACTTTCATGTAACGCAGCAGTTCAAACTCGAGCTTCCTGAAAAAGGCTTTCATACACTTAAATTTGTATTCATTATCCACATATATCTCTTTTTATGAAAGGCTTTTTTTACTATTGCCAATCCGCATTTTATATCTTCGTCGTCGGTAACTTTGCTGCCAACTAGTAAAATCCTTCTACTTTGTGTTACTCATTTCCTCATATAATTCGCTCAGTATCTGCAAGTCCTCTGCTGTTTGACACAATCACTATTCCATCGACAAGCCTTAATGCTGTTGTTAGTTCTCCCTGAACTTCCAGAATTCCTCCTTAGCTTCCTTAACTGACTGCTCTTTTCATACATTATGTAACCATATCTCACTTCCTTCTGAATTACTTCGTCCTTTTCATGACCTACGACGCAGAATTAGAGAGTGAAACTAGAGAATGAGATGTCTCCGTCTTAGTACACATTCCAGTAATTAATCACAATCACATCTACCATTTGGCCTCTCTCAAGAGCAAACAGCTGTATTAATACAATGAAGTTACGAACGCACTCTCATGCGGTTACTTGTTGAGACAGCTCAACCATAGAATGTCTCTTATAAGGGGTATAATCAGACCTACACCTGCTTTCTGCCCACCCATATTTGGCCACATACCACCTCCATATCTGTGGGGGTAAAGCGGACCTGTGCGGTAGTGCAAAGAACTACGGAAAAACTCTCACCTCCCTGCTCAGGGAGACATTCGAAACGTCAACAAAGCAAAGCTTCGCTCTCGTCACCCACGCCTGGAGACCACCAGGATGTTAGTTGACAACGACTTTAATATTACTGAGCGTTGAGACACACTTGGCAAATTGATGCGGCTACGGAAGAACTTGAGATGCCGTGCGGATCAACCAAGACTACCAGCCTTGCACTGCCATGCACAAGCTGGTGGGTCCTTAACCGAAGAATCAGTACTGGAAGGCATGCCGATCGCCAAGGGAAGTGGAAGAAAATAACTTTCCCAAGTTGTTGCTGTGCCACTTAAAAGCGGACGGTTCACTGTGTAGTTCTGAGAGCTTTCCCTGGCTATTCAATACAGTTCCTGGTGATGACGAAAGGATGAATAGACTACATTCATGACCTGGATATTAATTTGTAATTTGAGATGATTGTAAATATTTTTGTGACGTATCCACAAGCTAAATAAATAACAATCGTTACTTGGGGGCTGATTTCTTTCCAGCCAGTTCTAAGTGACTAGCTGAACAAAATAGAAAAGGAAGAGAAACAGCTACGTCATTTCGAAGATTTTATTCGCGCTGGGATCATTAACAGGCATCTGCAGGGTTTTTACGTCTGGTAGCCAAGCGAGTTTTGTGGTGTCACCGCAAGACACCACACTTGCTAGGTAGCAGCCTTTGAATCGGCCGCGGTCCGTTACTAAACGTCGGACCCGCGTGTCGCCACTATCAGTGATTGCAAACCCAGCGCTGCCATACGGCAGGTCTACAGAGACTCCCTAGCACTCGCCCCAGTTGTAGAGCCGACTTTGCTAGCGATGGTTCACTGCCTACATACGCTTTCATTTGCCGAGACGACAGTTTAGCATACCCTTCAGCTACGTCATTTGCTACTACCTAGCAAGTCGCCATATTCAGTTACTACGAATGTATTCTGAACAGATAAGATTGTGAATCATGTACCGCCAAGAGCGACGTTCATCATTAATGGATTAAAGTTCAGTATCAACTAATTCCGTCCGCCTTCTGAATTCTAATTCCTTGTCACGTTCCAGACATCATGTCAGTATAGTTCTTCCCTCCTCACGCCAACCTGCGTCAGCTAAAACGCGTGCATTTCGGCCTCCTCTAGTAACACGGTGTTGGCTCTTCTGCCAACACTACAAGTTTGACGTCCCATTGACAGCAAAAAGATTATTATTTGCCGTAGCCATTTTCAAGTCATGTCGAAAGAAACTGGAAACGCTTGCTTTCCGGAAGAGAATAAACTTTATCGCAGACTCCGTGCAAGAAATGCATGTGTGAGGTAACAGTTTTGCTTGTAGGCTTTTCTTTTTTCTCTAAGGAAAACTAGCTAGTTTCAGTTGTAATCTGCGTGTATTTTTCCGCAAGATGTGTAGATATCTTGTCAGCTACTGAAAGTGAGAGATGAGCCGATAAAACGACGCGAGAACCATCTAACCGTAAGCGATGGAACTTGAAAGAGATTCAGCGATAGTTTAATTTCGCAGCCACGGCGGCTTTATAAAAATGTTTCTGTTTATGTGCATAAAAATTATTAGTTTATTTAAATGTATAAAGGGCGTGGGAACACGGAAAACATACTTTGTTTTGTCAGACTTGATACAGATAAAAATCAAAGAAATTCAGGCGCCCTGTATTATACACACATTTTCTTTGTTGTCATGAGAGGTGAACATAGCAATTTCTTGAAGAACGCAATATAGTGAATGTTACTGAAAAGAACTACAGCCATTTACTTACCAGATTGCAGCCTGCTATTTCGAAAGAGTTCGATTACTCTTTTTCAATGATGTTTGCTGAAGTTGAAGACTAGCAGCGTTGCATGTCGTCATAATTAGTACTAATACCAGTTTCTCCCAACTGACGTCCTGAAGGCCCAAGGACACGCCATTCGGCTGCCTAACTTAAACTGGAGCGGTCGGCGGCGGCCAGCACGCACGACCTCGTGTACCGCCCGCCCACAGGCGGACAAAGACGCGACCCAACACCAACTCGCCGTGCCTTCGCTAAGAGCGTTCTGACTCACGTCAGTGGTGACCATTCGAGGGCAATAAATATCAGAGATTTGTTTCTAAAAATTCATCTTTACACTAGCCCCCTTTTTAAGGATGTACGTTCTTCGCAACGTCCCGGACATTTACAAGAGCAAGAATTGTCAAGTTGATACAATAAGAGAACAGCTCAGGGCAAGTAAGTCCAGCAATTAAAGAATAAATGAAAGAATACATAAACATAATGATGTTTACTGATGATTACGCTATTATTCAACAAACTGATGATGATCTTCAGAGATCTGTTCATTGTCTCCAACAGATCTGCTGGGAGTATAACATGAAAATATTTTTGCTAACAGACGTAGTGAGCAAGTGTCCCACTTCCAATATCTGGTCTGTGGCACATCTCATTACATCGATCTCAAACTGAATAAGTTCCATGCCATGTTTGGAGCAACCCGAAGAACATTATATGGGAAAACGATAAAAGAAACAAGAGGGACATTTTATAAAGTGATTACTGCACCAGGTTTGCTTTACGGCTCAGAGATACTGGTGAAGAGTGTTGAACATTAAAGTAAAACAAGAAGTTCAGAAATGCGTTTCCTGAGGTCCGAATAAGGCTGCACGACATTGCACAAGTTTAAAAATGACAGTCTGCGGAGAGAAGTGAGTATTTTTGAAATAGAAGATAGAATCGATGAAAATAAAGATAGATAGCTCTTACACCATACGCGAATATAGCAACAAATGTGGTTTTAGCATAATACATGATAGTGGAAGAACGCTGGAAGACGAACGATACATTGGCAACAGCTTCCTCTGTGATGGGAACAGGCTGCAGAAGAAGAAGAAGAAGAAGAAGAAGCTAGTAAAGACAGCCCCATTTGAAGAGCATTTTTACTGAAGAGCCGTCATTATATGTTTGGGAATAAGGAGAAATCGCAGATAAGGTCGAGCAAATACAGGAGATGCAGCAGTAATTCATAACGCAACTCAAGTACGTTTCCTGCGACAACTCCAAATGAATTTGTTGTGGTTAAACATAACATTTTTCTTAGCCAATTTCTTACACAATCAATCGAATATCCAACTGTAGTACTGTCCACTGATCGTTTTTCTTTTTCCGTTAAGCCTGAGTATGATGCACTTCGATCTCAAAAAATCCCCACTTCAGCTTCTTTTTCTTTGGAGTAGATTCATCCGAAGCAACCCATTGTTTTGTTTCGTTGATTGGTTTCCGAAGTGTAATGAAGAATCCAGGACCCATAGACATTGAGACATTGACAAATCGACGCTTAAGTTGCTACTAACGCAGCTTCGAAGTTGAAAAGTTATACCAGTTTGTCGTCAGCTGTCAGTAATCGCGGCTCCCACCCGGCCGACATGACTTCCACCGCCAAAACGTCATATAAAACATTGGTTACTGTCCTGGCGTCACACCCACGGCTCCTGTTACTCCGCGTACTTTCGTCCGTTGTTCATCGACAGTCATGTCATTAACTTATTCAAATGGTTTCTTCGGTAGTCACATCTGCCGGCCTCTAGCACGATGCTCACAAAAACTGTTCGACCAAGTTTACATTCTTTGAACCAATCGATCAGTTGTCATCGATGGTGGAGGGTCAGAATAAGCATCACACAATTTCACTTTCTACTCCTCACAAGTCTTCCCGTTCAAAAGCTCCCAACGATACTGCACTCATTCAAGAAATGGGTTTCATGTCAAGAGTAACGTATAAATCAGTGTTATTTTTATTTCAGCGACAGCTAGCAGTTAGCACACGATAGTAACACCAACCTGTCTCATCAGTGGGATCTGTGTTTTTCAGCGACACTATGTTTTTATTTCTGTACTTTTTTTGTACATTTCTAAGTCGTCTCTATAAGAAACAATGTAATACTTGCTGAAGCTGGGCCAAAGGATTATTATTTCCTTCTCTGATCAATGAGTTTCATCTCCTTCATATATAAATAAAACATAAAATCGAGCTACGCAATAAACGGTTCAAATGGTACCTCTGTCTTCTGATACTCGAAGAGCTGGGAAAAGCACTAAACCAAGTAAGGCTCCACAAGTTATTTCGACACCTAAACTCAATGCTACGAAGAATTTTGGCACATTCGACATTATAGGATGGGGCAGCTGAATCACAGCATATTTCACTTTTGTTAATTTTAGCACAAAGCATACAGTCAACGTCGATTTAGTCAAAGTGAGCTATATAATTTCAGTTTCTTAATGAGCTAAACAAAGCGATTTCAAATACCTATACGGCATTATATCTTTTCCCAATCATGTTTTCACGAGTAACTACGCACTTTTGTATGAAGGACGAATGTGGGGTATCTTTTTCACTATAGAGTGGGAACGGATTACAAAGAGACAAAATTAGAGCCGTTTTCACAAAACTGTTCGCTTATCTTTGAAGAAACACTATACTTGGAATATTAAGCTTATTTCGATATGCCAAAAATTAGGATACGATTCAAATTTGAACTCAAATGTTGACCCTATACACGATAATCTATAAAATTCCAATTTCTTTCCTTCAGGAAGGTTCAACTCGACGAGTTTTCTTTTTACGTTCTAGTAAATTCCTGCAACAATAAAAAAATGTTCAGATAAAAAATGTTCAGATAAAAAAACGTTCAGCTAAGAAATGTTCAGATAAAAAAAATGTTCAATTTTGAGAGCTCTATTCAAAGATGCTAACTGTGAACAACCCATCTCCCGGTTTCTAACAGATGCTATGTAGTAGAAGGTTCACAATTCAGGCCGTTCTTAAAGGGTTACCTAAAATGCAATCCAAAACTTTCGATGTGCTCAGTAAGGTTCCGCGTTGTAGATTTTTTGTGAAAACGTCAGCGTAAAATCATAACAAGTATTTAATATTAATATGTAATTAAATTATCATCTCTTAATACAATGGTTACACGGCGTAGTATAATGGTTAGAGGATAAATGGCGTTATTGGCCGGGAGACACACTCTCTGACTTTTCGTGCGCCTGGTGCAAGCCTTTCTACCTGACGTCACTTGGGCGACTTGTGCATCCATGATGATGATGATAAAATGAAGTGATGACGACCACACAAAAATTCAATCCCTGAGCGAACAAAGTGTACGACCCGCTCGCGAATCGAAGTCGCGAACACGCCGTCTTGAGGTAGCGAGGTTAAGTACTAGACTAGCCCACGAGCTGGCGACGTTACATGACAGATAAGTGACAAGTTTGTACTATCGTTGGCCGTTATATGCCCGATGCGCCAGCTACGGAATCGCTGTGCGCCGCGTTTCATCTCGTTTTTGACGCTGTCGCAGGTCTCGATTCTCTCGGGCCAGGACTTTTTAGGCTTCCTGGATTCCTTTCGACGCGAGATTTTCAATTTCGTAGTTCCCAAGCATATGAGACGACATCTTTCATTGTTTTGCAGCTTTCAAATTAATAGTACTGGTTTTCCCTCATATTCCGGCAAATCTTTTTATTCCGTAACAAAGACACACATGCACCGACGTGGCAAGATGACGTCACAGGACAGACATGATCTATCCGTTGGGATGTCAACCACTGTTTACGCATTAGCAGTCTCGTAGTTATTAGCGATTCAAATCTGACCGTATTTTGCAATCAAGGAGGTTCGAACGAAGTACGAATAGGCAATTACACAGAAAAATAAATTTAAAAAAGTATTCTTCTCGAGGAAAGGAGCTGTTACGGTAGGCCTGGGACAACAGAATATCCTAAGAAGTCGTTCAGGCGCATTTTCTCTATTGCTTCGGCAGATACTGGCATATTCATTTCTGCACTTTGTAGACGGTTTCAGCCTAAACAGATACTTCTCAACAAGTGTTTCCTGCGTCGGCCATTGTCACCTTAAAACGTCTATTCTTAGTTACATTAAATGGAATTTTATGAGCTCATTCGAAACACTGGTTCCATATTAAACAAGAGCAATATTCGGATTAACGATGTGCATTAAAATCGACCACAAAACAGGAAAAAGAGCCAGTACTTCAGCAGCGATTGAATAACAGATTTTAACATACAGGGGGAGTAGACAAGTTTAAAAGTAACGCAGTGCTTTTCATCATGGATGAGTGCTGTTTGGGCTGCCTGTACTAACCTGCTGCAGAATTCTTTTTGCCATCGTGTGTCTTTGCGACAAGATTACGTAGTAACTACTTTGTTTGTTGAGGAATGGGTAACGTGGTTCTCAGGCATACTGATAGCTACTCTGGACAAGAAAGAAGGCGCCCTTGTGTACATACATTTCTGTCTGCAATACATCGAATTCTAGGAACTGGTGATTTGTGTCCAGAGAAACAATATCGAAAATGCCTTGTGCGAAATCCGAACAATACTGTATCGCTGGAAAAGTACACGTAAATCAAAATATCAGTATAAAAGTGGTCGCTAGAAAATTTAACAGTCTGGTGCATCGTACTGAACTAAAAACTATAAAGAGGGGGGACCTGTGGAGGACAAGGGTAATCTGCAAGTATTTTGTAAGTGGACATTAAATTATAATTTCCACATTTGACAGTTCAGAGACGAGTCGACAAATCGCAACACAGATGTGCAGTACTGCGACACATTTCATTCGGCCACGCAAAGCACCCGAAGATGCCGTGTCAGCAGTCGTGACAAATTAATCAGAGGAGGGTATTCAAAGTGGAAATGTTCCAAACAGAAAAATATACTACAGGTATTCATTTGTACCGCAAGGTTATACAAATACGCAATTTACTACGGTAATATAAGTAGAAGGTTGTGACAAGCAAGAAAATAACCTTGGCGAGATAACGGTAGCATAAGCAGTTCCGGGCAACCCCGACCTTTGCCAGGCGTCGAACCAGTAATTCTGGCTACAGGCGCAGCGCGGTACAAGAGCAGAACGTGACCGAGGCCTGGGCTGTAAAATACTCTGTCTGCAGGACACAATTCTCAGCACCACAGTCTCAGGCGGGAACAATAGTCAGGCAGAAACTGCTGACGCGTGCGGCGGAAGGACGGGACAAAGATGGCCTTTCCTGACGCCTCTATTAGTCGATGGCATCAATCGCATCCGAAACGCCACAACATCCAGGCCGGAGAAGCACCCCCCACCCCCTCCCCCCGATATTGTTAACCAGCTCCGACGTCCACAATACCCAAATGTATATAGAGCAATGCTAATTCTCGAGAGACGATAAAACAACGTAAAGTTTGAAGAACAGATCAAGGCACCAGTTTTATGTGAGTGCAGAATAAACTTCAGACATGACACAGAAGAAATGATTGAGATTTGCTGGGCACCTTACGGGGCTGAACGAAAACCTGTTGACCAACAAGACATAGAACCCAATACGCTTAAAAGTGAACAAATGAATGAATGAATAAAATCAAGTAGAAGAGGACAGTGATTGGATAAATGGGAAAGAGAGCAGGATACATCCAGCTCTAGGGAAACGGTGGAAGATTGAAAATGAGCTGAAACGACGATCGAAATTAAGATGACGAAGCAGAGTGACCTGAAGCACCGAGAAAGTTAAAGGTAGTGACAAAGAAGGATGACATATTTAACAGCTAACTCGTGATCCTGAAAGGTTGAAACTCTACGCCGGCCAGGGTGGCCGAGCGGTTCTAGCGGCTACAATCTGGAACCGCGCGACCGCTACGATCGCGGGTTCGAATCCTGCCTCGGGCATGGATGTGTCTGATGTCTTTAGGTTAGTTAGGTTCAAGTAGTTCTAAGTTCTAGGGGACTGATGTCCCATAGTGCTCAGAGCCATTTGTGTGTGTGTGTGAAACTCAAACAATAAATAAAACTGCAATACAGAGCGATTTAAGTACATCAGAGCCATCTGTCCACTCCATGACCATACTGGCGTCGAAACTTCCTGGCACATTAAAACTGTGTTTCATATCAGCGCACACTCCGCTGCAGAGCGAAAATCGCATTCTGGAAAGATTCCCCAGGCTGTGGCTAAACCATATCTCCGCAATATCCTTTCTTCCAGGAGCGCTAGTTCTGCAAGGTTCGCAGAAGACCTTCTGTGAAGTGTGGAAGGTAGGAGACGAGGTACTGGCAGATTGAAGCTGTGAGGACGGGTCGTGAGTCGTGCTTGGGTGGCTCAGATGTAGAACACTTGCCCGCGAAAGGCCAAGGTCCCGAGTTCGAGTCTCGGTCCAGCACACAGTTTTAATGTGCCAGGAAGTTTCATATCAGCGCACACTCCGCTGCAGAGTGAAAATCTCATTCTGGAAACATCTATACCTATCGGAAGAACGGGCATACTGTAGCTATCTTACAGTAAAGTGTCAAAATTTAACATAACCCTACTTCCTCCAGCTCATACAAAGTGAGCAAACAACTTATAAAAGCACTATTTGTTCATGGTTTTTTGACAGTTTTGCAGCTTGGGCGGCAGTTATTTGAATAATTAACCACAGAAAATGGGTCGAATAATAACTGCCCATTATTTAGACATTTATCTAGGAAGGCCATTTTCCAGTTTACGAAAATCTTTATCCATTATTAAGTTACACCGGAAATACCGTTGTTTTTGGGTATCAAAAGTACCAATCGTGAGAATGACCGCTTCTACAATTTTTACTTACGATGAATCGTCGAAACATTTAAGGGATGTTCTTAAGGTGACATTCTCGGGGATATTATCCGTTACCGAGATGCAGAGTTTCAAACTTACCATATTTATGTACATAAAATATGAACGTAATATCCTGTCTGGGCCGTAAATGTTGTTTTAATTGACTCAGTGAACATTTAGAAAGTGTTCTGAGGTCACCAACCGATGTCTTTAGTCGCCATCTTTTCAACAATAAAACTTCATTACGTGCTGTCTCCGTGTAATGGACTCTTCACGCCTTCACAGTCTGTCTTGACCTGGGAATTATTCGATCGTGCCACCAGGCAGACTAAGCACCTTACAAAAAATTATTTTCTTATACGAAACTTCTTCACATGTTTTTGTATGCTGTAAATATGGCCTATAAATGTAGTGAAATTTTATGTCAAGTATTGTAAAGTAAACTTACGTTTGATGGGAGACAAATTTTTCTTCACCTTATATTATGCATACTTATTTGTTGTTTATATGTGACAAAGTACACAAACTGTCAAAACTTTACAGACCTACAGAATTCGTTTTATACAAACAGTATACACACTTCTGTAACAGAGAAAAGAAGGTGACCAGCTGAAAAATATTCCTGTGGGAGCACAAAAAACCGAATGAGTTCCTTTTTAGAAGACTGACAGAAAAGCGGGGAACCATTGTCTCAGTTCTCATTCCAACTTCCTCAAAACAAATTTTGGCATGCGAGTATATTCCCGTTTTTTTATATTGAAAAAGAATAGCAGGCAATGAGAGTGACGGTGGAAGAGACAGAAATTAGCGACAGCGGGAGAGGAAGAGAGAGGACAGAGTGGTGGCGGGAGAGAGGATGTGGCAGAGAAAGAGATGTGGATGAATACAATAGTAGTGGGAGCCAAAGCGACGAGAGAGAGAGAGAGAGAGAGAGAGAGAGAGAGAGAGAGAGAGAGACGACCATATATGAGCTGGGGGGGGTCTGGAGCCCCTCTTCTCAGACTGGTTACGTTTAACTCAAAAAAATTTGTCCACGTTCCCCCATCCCCTATAGCCAAGTGTTAAAGTTTCCTTGACTACGATTCAAAACTCTGAGCAAGCCATCGCCTTGGACTTGTGTGGAGAGGAGACAGTGGCTGTTGAAGAGAAAGATAGCAGACTGTAAGAGAGAGAGAGAGAGAGAGAGAGAGAGGCAGTGACAACTGGTGAGAAAAGGAATGGAACAAAATAGGAGAAGACAGTGGTAAGGAAGAGAGAGAGAAAAGGAAGAAGGCAATGACAATGGGAGAGAGAGAGAATGTGTGTGTGTGTGTGTGGGGGGGGGGGGGGAGACAGCAAAAAGTGCCTATGGGAGGAAAAACAAATCAGTGAGAGGAAGAAATACACAGACAGTGCCAGTAAGAGAGATGCTGAGTTTGAAGGCTTACTTACAGAGAGAGACAAAGGGAAAAACATTTAGGATATTCTGTGTTGAAAGGGCGCGAATATTTTCGCATGGCAAAATTTTTGGTGAGGAAGACGGAAAGAGGATTGAAGTAGCTGGTTCCCCAATTTTCTGTCAGAGTCTTTTAAAGAGCAGCATATTCGGATTTTCCAGCACGTGGACGTTATTACTGACTGTTGAAATTATGACAGCAAGAGAGTCTGATAAAGATGTCCTAAAGCACTTTCCACCTTGAATGGAAAAATAAATTTAGCTTCACTTTTCCTTATGTTTTCGCACCATTTCGCACTTCACACAGAAATAGAAAAAATATAGGTAAAGAAGAGGTATTTCGGATATCAAAACCCACAAACCAGTGAGCTAAATGGCTTTCAATTATTTCCTCTTAAATAACTAGATAACGTTTCAGTTGCGTGTGTGTACCGTCAAAATTTAACATTTATGTTCCACATTTAACTTTACGTACAGATCAGAGACGACATCTGGGGCCTTAATTCACTCTCCCTCACACACAACAAAAATAATCTCAGTTAAGACACAAAAGAATTAAAGATATTGGCTGTGAGCGGGCATTATTTGAACTCAGTGGGTTGGTTGGTTGGTTGATTGAGGTTGAAGGGACCAAACAGCAAGGTCATCAGTCCCTTGTTTCAAATGTGGTACATTCAGATAGTTTGACATCTCAGAAAAGTCAGAACGATAAAAGGGAAAAGGCTGAAAAACGTAAAAGTGCAGTCGTGTCGTCAATGGTAAAAACAAAATGAGGTAAGTCAGCAAGAGAGCGACCCCAAAGCTATGCTAGAGGCAGGAAATATACCACCTCTGAAGCAGCAGAGGCAATACCACCTGCGACTTAAAAGCGTTCAACCGCTAGAATGTAGAAGTGCGTATACCCGGGTAAAGGAGACTAACCAATTCTAAAAAGTGATAAAAACAGATTGAAAGGGGAAGAAAGAGGATCTTGGCCGGGGAGGGGAGCCGGGAATCTACACACACAGCTTACAGTGAACTCAGTGGGGAAAGTTGGAAATTCGAAACCAGGTCTCCTCCTTACTAGGCAGATGCTCTGACACTAAGCCATACGGACACAATGGTCAATACAACTGCACATGGCTTACCCTAAGACGCCTCTCGTCAGACGCAAGTTCGCAACTTATCAAGACACAGCTGATGTAGGGCCCCTTGCCAGTATCCTCATTAGTCGCAATATTTCACCAATTCCCGTAAGTCTACGAGCGTGATATATAAAACAATTTCTTTTGCTTCATAATTAATGCAGAAAATTACACTGAAAATGTTGCACATGTACCTTCTTCCGACGCACCAGAATGAGCGAAAGTATCACATTATTAAAAAAATTTTTGCTATGAAGAAACAAAGGCTTCATTTTTCTCATCCGTGACCTGGTTCATACCTAATACAAGCTACGGACACTTAAGTTACCTTTCCGCTGACATGCTGCCATCTGGCAGTCGCTGATAGTACTCCTCTCCTCCTCAACTGGTGATTCCCATTTTGGCCGCCACAAGTCCTCACAAATGTGTTCTTTCAAATTCGCTAGGCCAAGCGAATTAGCAAGTGCTTGCGGAAACAAAGTAGCGACATGCAACAGTTTAGTCTCATCAAACTTCTCACGCACGACAAAAGCAAACGAAACGATCTTACAACCAAACTGATTTCAACAATCCGCGTTTGGGAGAGGGCATAGCTTGTTACGACAGATGTTTGGGCGCCACAACGAACAGTAAAGACAAAAATATAAATCTACATCTACATCTACATCCATACTCCGCAAGCCACCTGACGGTGTGTGGCGGAGGGTACCCTCAGTACCTCTATCGGTTCTCCCTTCTATTCCAGTCTCGTATTGTACGTGGAAAGAAGGATTGTAGGTATGCTTCTGTGTGGGCTCTAATCTCTCTGATTTTATCCTCACGGTCTCTTCACGAGATATACGTAGGAGGGAGCAATATACTGCTTGACTCTTCGGTGAAGGTATGTTCTCGAAACTTCAACAAAAGCCCGTACCGAGCTACTGAGCGTCTCTCCTGCAGAGTCTTCCACTGGAGTTTATCTATCATCTCCGTAACGCTTTCGCGATTACTAAATGATCCTGTAACGAAGCGCGCTGCTCTCCATTGGATCTTCTCTATATCTTCTATCAACCCTATCTGCTGCGGATCCCACACTGCTGAGCAGTATTCAAGCAGTGGGCGAACAAGCGTACTGTAACCTACTTCCTTTGTTGTCGGATTGCATTTCCTTAGGATTCTTCCAATGAATCTCAGTTTGGCATCTGCTTTACCGACGATCAACTTTATATGATCATTCCATTTTAAATCACTCCTAATGCGTACTCCCAGATAATTTATGGAATTAACTGCTCCCAGTAGCTGACCTGCTATTTTGTTGCTAAATGATAAGGGATCTATCTTTCTATGTATTCGCATCACATTACACTTGTCTACATTGAGATTCAATTGCCATTCCGTGCACCATGCGTCAATTCGCTGCAGATCCTCCTGCATTTCAGTACAATTTTCCATTGTTGCAACCTCTCGATACACCACAGCGTCATCTGCAAAAAGCCTCAGTGAACTACCGATGTCATCCACCAGGTCATTTATGTATACTGTGAATAGCTACGGTCCTATGACACTCCCCTGCGGCACACCTGAAATCACTCTTACTTTGGAAGACTTCTCTCCATTGAGAATGACATGCTGCGTTCTGTTATCTAGGAACTCCTCAATCCAATCACACAACTGATCTGACAGTCCGTATGCTCTTACTTTGTTCATTAAACGACTGTGTGGAACTGTGTAAAACGCCTGGCGGAAGTCAAGAAACACGGCATCTACCTGTGAACCCGTGTCTAAGGCCCTCTGAGTCTCGTGGACGAATAGCGCGAGCTGGGTTTCACACGACCGTCTTTTTCGAAATCCATGCTGATTCCTACAGAGCGAACGATACTATAGTTCAATTCAATTATCTTGGTGGCTCGCGCATGCCCGCCCAGGTGCGGGGGATTGCTGCGTTGCCAGTTGCACGCGCCGAGAGAAGCTGCGCCATAGTATAGTATAGTTCGCAAATTTACGTTTAGGGTGGAGCACGCAGTTCATGGAGTAAAGCCACCACGGCCGCATTAACCCTTTTGCTGCATTCCGCGCTGTGCGCGATTTTGTCATCATTGCACTGCTCGCCTGTGCAGATACATGGTATTCAGACTGCTTTGACACACTTATTCTATTTCACAAAAACTATTTGGCCCAAAAATTTGATTTTTACACATCTTCTTGACTGATACCTTTCCCCCCATAAATGACTTCATTTTGTTTCGATGTTCAACGCAGTTATTGTGCAGCATTAAATGTAGTAAACCACTGCATGGAATTTTGAAGAGTTTGCAGAGGTAAAAGTCCACAGCGTATACTTTCCGTATGGTCGATTTTAGCTGCCACTAGAAATTTCAAAAAATTACAGTGAAACGAATAAAATTCATGAAGTACGACACTTCGATATTGTTTTTAAATAAAGAAAATATTAAGTATCGAACAAGATTTCAACTCGGAATCGTGTGCTTAACAGCCAAATCTGTAAATCTCATTTTGTTCTCTTTTCATCGTTGTATCGCTCGGGGCGGACGTCGTAAAACATCCGTTTAAGTTCGTTGGTTGATCGATTAACTCAGCTTTTTATTACAGAGGCCAGCTAACCCTCTGACCGAACACGCTGAGCTACAGCTACCGTGCCGGCTAACCGATTCCAATTTTGTTCTGTCGTTCGTTGACTTTGTTCGGAGCGGACGTCCGATGACACCCGTTTAGATTTTTCGTTGATCTATTTACTCAATTTTTTGTTACAGAGGGGAGCTAACCCTCTGACCGAACACGCTGAGCTACCGTGCCGGCGCTCGTCGTTCAACAGAAAACCTGGAGTACTTTAAAGAATCAAGCAAAATACAAACACTATTTGTACGACTATGAATTACTCACGTTTCGTCGAAGTACAACAGGAAATAAACAATTACCGCTGTTCTTTATTGCGAAAAAGCGATTAGTGAGAATGGATTTCCTTGCTATCGCCTGAATTAGGTGGCTTATTGCTTGTTTGGTTTAATTAATTAATAGAATATGAAACAGTTGGTATAAAGAAATGCTTTTTCCAAACTTTCTTTTATAGAAAGTCTGCTATCAAGACATTGCTTTTGTTCAGTTACTTTATTTACGACTGAACGTTTCTGAAACTGAAGACACTCGTCCCTGCTCTGCACTGCAGTCGAGCTCCGGCAACGTCGTTCTCTGTTCATTGGCAGACTGTGTTTTGTGACGTCAGATGCGCAGAACGAACCTAAACTCGGCCGCCGTCATAAATGACGCGCACTTTAGTCCCTCACAACAGGACAGCGGTTGTGTGGAGGGCGGGAGAGTGAAAGGATACACGAAATACGATAAGGTAGCTCGCTGGTAAAGATATGGACGCACGTATTGCGATGGTTCTCACAGAGCGCGAAGACCTGGTGACCTCTCCAACAGGCGGCCCCGTAGCACAGAGCCGCCGGCAGGGGCCGCGCTCTTCGCCGTCGGAGGCCTCTCACCGTCCTCGTATTTCACGCGCCACCTGTTCGGTTTATGAGACTTTTAACCGGCAATATCGCCAGCCTCCCTAGCCGATGGATACATAAATTGTCGGGCGCGCTTCCGTAATGCCTACCGGCGCATCCCGCGGCGGCACGAAACCGGTAAGCACACGAACCGCTATCCCAAAACCTGAACGCCTCCGGCAGAGAAATTGATACTGCAAACACCTGCCTTACCTAACGCCAATACGTGACGTTTTCGGTCTCGTCGTTGCCAATCTCTGAACGAATTTTTCGTAAGCGACAAAGAAAAAACTGCAAAGTGGGAGTGTCGATTTCGTATCTTTTGACAGTTTCTGAACAAACTAAAATATTTCGTTAATCTACTTATAAGGCCCTTATAAGTGATCAAATTTCTTTGGCAGAGTGGCTGTTTTCTTTCCTCAGGTTTCTCAAACAAGCGCGCATAAGTACAAACGAAGTTTGGCCAAATTATCCCCATTTCTGAAGCAGATCTCACTCTGTGTCTATCGCGTCGGGAAATATTCTGAAACTAGCGGAAATGGCTCCGAGTGCAGACAAAGCATTTATCGTACTGACCTTAGCACTCAGTCTAATGAAAATCTACTCAAGGAAATATTACACTCAGAACTTAATGATTACATCAACTTTCTCTGAATGGAAGAACTTTTAATGACTTGTTAGAATTATTTCTCCCTCAAATTGAAAAAAAAGACAGTGTTAGGCGAAAATCTATTTGTGTTTCTCAACTATTATCTAGAACTTTAAGATATCCGTCATGAGAAGCTGATTTCGAAGAATTAAAATTTTGTATCCTACATCGCACCTGAGAGACATTATGGGAACACATGAAGCAGTAGATCAAGCATTGAAAAACATTATTATTTTGTAGGATTCCGGAGTGTTCGTCGTTCGTACAATATTTAATTTTTACCTTTACGTCTTCGTGCGTGAATCTGGATGACAAATACGCATTATCTCAGCGATTTTGATAACCTGTGATCTTTTCTTTTTGTCCATACAAATCTTTAATCTCTTTTCCCACAATTGTGGGGGAGATAACCTGCAATAAAAAGCGCGGTGAAACATCTGTACGATCCGTCGTCTCCGTAGCCTGGAAAGCAACTGGGTTTTAAATGACGACCTAGAGTGTAAACGGTGAAACTTTGTGAAATCGGCCGTCAATCAGAATTTCTCTCTAACGCGTTGAACACACGCCTTGTTTGAAAAACACGTCAAACAAAGCCACACACTGACAAGTAATTTAACAAACATGCGAAATAGGACAAATTGTTTCATCGTCTAAGAAGGCCTATATTCGTATCCACAGTATCAATGGATTTCGCTCAGCGCAGTGTAATTTAGTGAAAAATGTTGGACTTTTGCTTCGAGATTTATCTTACATTACGAGACCGCTTCGAACCGCGGAAAATTTCAAATACTTGTGTAGATCGATGGCGTCGTCAAGCTGAGTACACGGCGCAGCGCTGGAATGTATTTATCTCAATTCTATTAATCCATCTCCTGTTTCTCCCTCTCCTTTGCTGTCCTGCAACTCTCCCTGTCCACGCCTCCGCCCCACTCTGTCCATCTCCTCCCGCCCCTCTCTGTGCCTGTCTGCTACACGTGTTGCGGACCGAGTTAGAAGCAATGAAGTAATAAATATAAACGTCCTAACGAAGTGCCTCATGCGACAGTTTTACTGCAAGAACGGCGAAAATGTAGCAAGCGAAATACGTTTTTTTCCTTTGATCATTTTGTGAGGGTTGTCAACAAGAACAGGTTTCGTAAAAGTTTGAAATTACGTGTAAAGTTTGTTGCGAGTCACTAAGGCCTCTCGTTCTCAAATACTGGATAGTGCGCGTAGTGCCAATACACCATGCAGTGTGTACAATATGCAACAAGCACTGTGAAATTATGGAAGTATTGAAGATTGTATAAGCATTGTATTCATTGTTTTAAATCGTATCATATACTACACACCAACTAAGAAAAGCATTTTCACTAATATGATAGAATTTCAAAAGTCAAACAATAAATAACTTGTTTGAAGAGAAAATGTTTTTTTTCTACAGCGCGTAATATTCATCAAATCAAGAACTACCGTGTACTACATGCTTTCTGAAGTAGCATATGTCCTTCCTCAGGGTTCCAGCTCTCAAGATCAGACAATATGTTTACATATGCGTCACCTGTCAGAGTGGTATCTAGACGTACCTAGACATCACTCCAACTGCAAACACCCTACACCATTATAGAGCTTCCACCATCTTGAACAGTCCCCTGCTGACATGCAGGGTCCACGGATCCCGTACACACACACGCCCGTCCGCTCGACAAAATCTGAAACGAGACTCGTCCGACCAGGCAACACGTTTCCAGTCATCAACAGTCCAGTGTCGGCGATGACGGGCCTAGACGAGGCGTAAAGCTTTGTGCGCTTCAGTCATCCAGGGTACACGAGTGGACGGAAGCTCCGAAGGCCAATATCGATGATGTTTCATTGAATGGTTCGCACGCTGACACTTGTTGATGGCCAGCATTGAAATTTGCAACAAGGGCTGCACTTCTGTCAAGCTGAACGTTTGTCTTCAGTCGTCGTTGGTCTCGTTCTTGCAGGATCTTTTCCCGGCCGCAGAGATGTCGGAGATTTGATGTTTTACCGGATTCTTGATATTCACGGTACACTTGTGAAATGGTCGTACGGGAAAATCGGCACTTCATCGCTACTTCGGAGATTTTGTGTCCCATCACTCGTGCGCCGATTATAACACCACGTTCAAACTCACTCAAATACTGACAACCTGCCATGATAGCACCAGTAACCGAACTAACAACTGCGCTGGACACTTGTTCTCTTATATAGGCGTTGCCGACTGCAACGCCGTATTCTGCCTGTTTACATGCCTCTGTATTCGAATACGCATCGTTATACCAGTTTCTGTGGCGCTTCAGTGTATCATACTTATGTACAGAAAATTTTTGTGCAACCGACAATAGGATAAATAACGCGCAGTCGGCAGTTTTTACAAAATGTCGCGCGACATTCCTGTACATGTTTCAGGAGCTAGAGCGCTTTATTTGGTGGTTCGCGTATTTATACTTGTGTAATACGAGAGAATGCAGCTTATTGATGGGCTGTATCAAAAATCTTACAAAAGCGATCGTTTTTGGTACGATTGTTGTGTAAAAGTGTCGGCAAAGCTGAGGTCGGGTTAAAACTATTACCTCCACTGCAAGACAAAGGATTTAAAGATGGCTTCATTATTATAGGAATAAAAATTTCCAATGATGGAATTAGCAAACTTAAAAAAAAAGAAAAGAATACACGAAAACAAGTATTTAACGTAAGGGGGAAGGAAACACTAGAGCACACTAGATTGCACATTGAAACTATACTGGCACTGTTGTCACCACAGATCCTTGCAAGTCTGTAATCAGAACAGCTTCTTGTTTCAACCCTAGATGTTAAGGATGAATGCCATTAATGATGACAAGGCAAAAAGCATAATATGTATTCGTGGACTGGCAGATCAATGCACTGTAGACATTGTGTAGGGATAAAAATCGTTTTAAAATATAGTGGGAACGCAACTTTCCTTGCTAGCAGAAAAATGTCTATTCTCCTGAAAGTAAACCGAGAATGTTTTATATAAGGCTGTCGTCGTGAAAAACTTCCGTATCAGACTACGTCTGTCGTGCTCTTCATGTACACAGATTCGACGGCGCACCTTCTCCCCAATGAGGAAGGAGAAAACGGAAAAAATGGTTCAAATGGCTCTGAGTCCTATGGGACTTAACTTCTGAGGTCATCAGTCCCCTAGAACTTTGAACTACTTAAACATAAGTAACCTAAGGACGTCACACACATCCATGCCTGAGGCAGGATTCGAATCTGCGACTGCAGCGGAGAAAACGGAGAAAAATGATAGAGGTACTGACAGCTTGAAGGCTATATGTGTCCATGCGGCTTAGTGTGTATAGCGTTGCTCGTGTAAGGTAAGGAATCGGGTCCAAGCCCAGCTGCAGCACACGATTCTAACCTTTCAAAAAGATTATCTTCCTGGAGTCGACGTAATGCCTCCGAGTGTTCAGCGCTGACCCATCACATACGAGTAGTGCGTGTTGATTTTATTACATTGGGCTGGCTATGTACCTCCCAGTACCATACTGATAGTTTAATAACTGTCTGCAATAGTTCTCGGCAAAATGCAGTCTTACGTACGGTAGAGTTACACATAAAAAGACTTGTTAAAGGTGTATGCAGACAACACAGCCCGTAAAGGAAATGGATGATGCGATTGTACAGGAGCGTAGATGATGTGTGTGGTGTAATAAGCTACGTTTCTCACCCTCAGTCAATTCATGTGGCGGAAATGTCCATCCAGTTTAATTTCATCTTTAATATTTCTGAAAGAAAACATAGTTACGTTAGCCTATATCTCACTCCGTGCAAGACCAGTTCACAGTGCGTAAGTCGATTGGATTGTTCTACCATATCCCCTAAATGGATCTAGAGCTTCAAGACTTCCATCTTTTGCATCCACCTTTCAAATCTAGACACAGAACCCCTCACTACGGTAAGAAACTGGCTCTTACTGGTTCATACAACGTATGTGTTGCTTAAGGCAAAAGTCCTCGTAACAGTTCTCGGTGAGTGAAAAATGAAGCAACCAAAATCTTGATATATCTGGTTCACTTACCATGATTTCCACAAAGTTACCGAGGAAAAGAGTGTCCATTAGTTTGCAACAACTATTGGTACGCACAATACTTGGCGTTCGCGACATCTTTCGCAAGGGCTTTAAATAAGGAAATAGGGCAGGAGGCCAAGAGTAACACAGCCTCGAGGTCGCGGAGGCGACTAATTTGTTTTGTAAACACAGGCGTGTACGTTGCATACCAAGCCAGTAAACCTCCAGGCCGTACAGCAGGTGGGGATTGTGAAGCACGCATCACATCAGGTGGTACGGCCACTCCATTAACGAAGACGACGCCCAGACTTCGGGTGTTGCACATGCTGCTACTAGCTGGAGTGCGCCATCCCTAAAGAAATTAATCGGATGCATAAATATTCGGTTACACGCGGATTCGGAAAATTTTTGTGCTATCTTGATCCGATGAAATTCTAATTATCTATTTATTTTTAAATTTATTTATAGTTCGTGTATTATGATAAAATGTTTCACATATCTTACTGATAGGGCTACAAAGCTTTGAATAGTTAGGACCTTTCATGCCATCCAGTTTTTTTTTTAAGGCGTATTTCTGTATAGCGTCTGTGAACTGTCCTGTGTCTCCATTTCAATAATTTTTACCTGCTGGTTCTCAGGAAGGTAGCTTTCTGAGCCCAGCATGTGTCAGTCATTTCTGATAATGTTACACACTTTAACAAGATATTAAAACATTGAAATAATTAAGTAAAATAAAATGAAAGATAAAAGCTAGTCACACTGTTACTACTAAACGACTATCGCCGTTTCCAAGTATTATTTAAAAAAAGGTCTTTTCTAGTAATTTTGTGTGTTCGTCTTCGGCACCAAAAGTGGAATCCCGGAGACAGCTATGAGCTATTTATCATCTGTCGTCGTAATTGGCTAGATTCGTCTTCTGTTTCTTAAAGTGACGCACGCATGACTCCAGGACACGTCAGAGACCCTGAAGTTGCAACCCCTGACGCTACACGAGGGGCCCTCATAGTGGCCAGTCAGAAACACGAAGGTCCTCGAAGTCCTTACGTTTGTGTGTTTCTGTTCTTACTTCGTTTAGCAGCTGTCTCATCTTGCCGCGCTCTTGTTCGTATTATTGCGACCAGTTACTGCCTGGGTTTCTACAATGGGTACTCCCACTCTTCTTTCCTCCTGACAGATTTGTAACTCCCTCATCCAAACCTTATTTGCATACCTTGCTGCATAGCCTTTCTTTTTGTCTTATTTCAGCGGCCGTTTAATTACTACCACCTGACAGTATTGACGGTCAAATTCACACACCACAAGATCAGGACTTCCTTCACAGTCACACTAATATAAATTGCTCGGTCTTCGGTTTGAGATATGGTTCTGACCAGCAAAATAGTCACCGGTCCCCTAGAATGCATGTAGCAGTGGGCCAAGGTTTCAATATGCTGTCCAGCTCCACACGTGATTCAGCTGTTCCTGCTTACTCACCTAATCACCAGTTTCGAAAGCCCGTATTTCCCTCAAAGTTGAGAATGTACTAAATAACAGCGTGAGCACCGCTGACACAAAGCAGTTTTATCTCAACAAAGAAAATTTTGTCATAACGAAGTTCAGAACGATGGTTTGGCCCCTACATTTAGCACACAGTCCTGCAACTATTATGGAAAGACTCACTGCAAATACTAAACATACAGTTGTATACCCTTTTCAAGACGTCTTTAATGCTACAGCGCTGCACTAAAATAAAGATATTCATTTATGTTCCTAAACATAACTCTACAAACCATATCTACATTCTGTATATATATCTCAATATTTTCGATTGGAATCTTCGACTACACATCAACTAATACGCAGAGAATGTCTCTTTGGAGGATCTCACGAAAATTTTCCTGAACTTGTCCGAGGTCATGGGCGAGAGATTTTAAGCGACACTCTTATTCGGTGTCATGGAATGAACTGTTTTCCCACCAAATTATCCTCCACGTAATTTGTCCGAAAATATTTTTTTGTTTTCAAAGCGACACCCGCTCTCTCACAAGCAAATTTTGTACTACTACTACTACTACTACTACTACTATTACCACCACCACCTCGACAGATTTATTTCCAGGAAACGGAGCTAATATTAGGCATCTATTGTGATCACCAAGTAGGCTTCCCGACTCCACACTGCAATATCACTGATGTTTCCCATTTTACTGCAACCGGTCCTTCTCTCAAAGGGGATGTGGGAATAGTGCAACGGTAGGGAACGCGCATCTGGTGGAGCGGAGCGTTAAAATCGCTACTGATGACCTCACAGATTTCTTTCAATTGTCCCCACAGATTTGTATCGTACAAGATGAAAAGATTTCTATATGCCAAGGGCTGTCTAGAGAATATCATAAGCCTCCAGGGTCAAATTATTCGGAAGGTAGAGGATTCTCAGTCAAATTTTCCGAGATTTTGAACCAATGCTCGGTACTGGATGTTTCACACAGTAGTATAAAAGTCGTTCGATAAATAATTACCCAATTTTTTTTACAGTGGTTAATACATTTAGAAAAACGACCTTCTAGTTGCTTCAAAACTGATGTATCTTCTGCAAGTATGGGAAGTTTCCAGCCAATTTCAATGTAGTGAAGCATCAAACTGGTGTATGCACAAGAAATTCGTTACAAGCAACGTATTGTAATTGGGTCCTTCGCCTCGGAGACAGAAACACGGAGTGAACATCGATAAACGTTAGTGTGCAGTGTCTGATAACGACGCAGTTGTTGGGAGTGCTGTTGGGCGATGGGTAGACTGGGTTTAACTGCCGGGAAGTTCAGAAATTGAGCTCCATGATCGGCCACGTTAGTGACGTCCTCTCACAGCCACTGCTGCCCACAGACTTCCATCTGTTTGTGCCACTTAATAAATCTCTCATCTTCACTTCGAAGATGATGCGAGCAAAATTAATGAACTGAAAACATGGCTGCGAACGTAGGACAAGAGCTTCTACCAGCAAAGAATACAGTACATTCTTTTAAATAACTCTGGCGTAAGGCCGTAGAACATAATGGAAATTGTTACTCGCCGGTCGTGGTGGTCGAGCAGTTCTAGGCGCTACAGTCTGAAACCGCGCGGCCGCTACGGTTGCAGGTTCGAATCCTGCCTCGGGCATCGATGTGTGTGATGTCCTTAGCTTAATTAGGTTTAAGTAATTCTAAGTTCTAGGGGACTGACGACCTCAGAAGTTAAGTCCCATAGTGCTCAGAGCAATTTGACCCAATTGTTACTCAGGGACGGTTCGAGAGCATTTTTCTACACGAGCGACTTACAATTTGGCATGCACCCCCACCCTCTTCCCAGTTTACTCTCATACTTTTACCAGGGTCCGTTTCCGCTACTAGTTGTGACACACACTGTATACAAATCTTGGACTGCTGATTGGCGTCCCATGCAGCCACTGCTAATTGTAATACGTCTTGTATGGAAATCCTAGTTGTGGTGATTGCACCGCCCCTCTTATCTTGGCATCGCAAGCGGTGGCTTGTTTCGCTTGGGCCTTAAACCGACCCTGAGGTACTTGGGAAGCCATATTTTAACGAGTTCTTGCTTTCTTGACGTCTTCCACGAAGTAGAATCTATGCACATCAGAATGCCTACCAATAGTCGTTTCCGTCATTCTCAGCTGTTCAGACTCTAAAGATACGAGAGGCGATCAATAAGTAGTGCAACCATTTTTTTCCAGCCAATTTCGGTTGAAAGTAAATGCGCAATTTGTTGAGGGACATTGTGGAATATTCTCGCTTCAGCTCCTGAAGTCCCCTATAGTTTCATGAAGCTCCGATTGGTGGAGGTACTATAGATAGCCTTCGAGATGGCATCTGTAACGGATCAACAGGAGCACTGCACAATTGCTGTGTTGGTCACTTAATAAGAAGCCGCCAGCTGATAAACCAATGACTTTATCTGACGCGTTTCGGACAGAGGCCATCATCAGATTGTCAAGAACATCTTGGTGATCAGATATGTGTAAACAGTTTTGTTTGTTACATTTTGTCTTTGTATATCTGATCACCTAAGATGTTCATGAGTATCTGATGACGGGTTCTACCCGAAACGCGTCAAACAAATTCAGTGGTTTATCAGCTGGTGGTTTCTTATTTAGTGACCGATGCAGCAAATGTTCAGTACTCCTATTGATTTGCAATCTGTATTCTTCCTGCATGATTTTATCTATTTGGCCAAATGAGGGATGCAGTCCGCGGGAAGCTGTACGTGGATGGTGGGGAGGTTACTGGTGTAGCAAGATGTTGGCGCCGACGTCTACCAGTGGAGTTGTACAACAAGGGCATACAGGCCCTCTCAGTAAGGTGGCGTAAGGCCGTCGCCCTGAACAGAGATTATGTATAACATAGGGTTTTGTAGCCAAAGACAGTGGAATAGTATGGTGTATTGGAATCCTGAATAAAATCAACTCGCTTCCAGAAAGAAAGTCTTGCACTACTTATTGAATGCCTCTCATAGTAGCCAGTATGCATGAATTTACGATAGTAAATGAAACAATTACACTACGAAGATAAGCTTCGCAGGGGTTTCGATTATCACAAATGAGGATAATACAGTTTTTGCACAGTAGCTGATGGTACTATGTGAGTTTCGAAAAATATACAATTAAACAGGAACCTTTAAGATGAATGAAACAAATGCAAGATAATCCTTTCTTTTGAACTTGCACATGTTACAGTATGAACTTTCCAGTGTGAGTGAGTGAGTGGGTGAGTGTGAGTGAGAGAGTGTGAATGAGTGAGTGAGACAGTGTGAGTGTGAGATAGAGAGAGAGCGAGTGTGAGATAGAGTGATTGTGAGATAGAGAGAGACTGAGTGAGTGTGTGTGTGTGTGTGTGTGTGTGTGTGTGTGTGTGAGAGAGAGAGAGAGAGAGAGAGAGAGAGAGAGAGAGAGAGAGAGAGAGAGGGAGTGTATGTGTGTGTGTGTGTGTGTGTGTGTGTGTGTGTGTGTGTGTGTGTGTGTGTGAGTGAGTGAGTGAGTGAGAGGGAACGATATATAGTGAACTGTATCTCAACAAAAAAGTGACAGCCACAGAAAATATAAACACCACTACAGTTTTAAAAAGGGGAGGGGGGCATCAAATTAAAATCTTAAAGGGTGATTTTTAACATAGCCCGCCATTGTTATGTAAGTTGGCAGTACCGTTTCCAACAATGGAAGAAATGCAACACACGACAGAGCGAAACGCAGCCACAACACCATTAAGCGACGACACGTTTCTTTCCCCACAGAAATCAGTGCACTCCGTACGCGCTGGAGGAAGTTGTTGAAAGACAGGAAGACTATGTCGAAAAATGATACACTTGTTTTCCACTTTTGTTCAATAAAAAAAAAATTAAATATCTAAGATTTCCATTTGACGCCACCTCATATACGACTGGTGAATTTCTACATCTACATCTACATCTACATGACTACTCTGCAATTCACATTTAAGTGCTTGGCAGAGGGTTCATCGAACCACAATCATACTATCTCTCTACTATTCCACTCCCGAACAGCGAGCGGGAAAAACGAACACCTAAACCTTTCTGTTCGAGCTCTGATTTCTCTTATTTTATTTTGATGATCATTCCTACCTATGTAGGTTGGGCTCAACAAAATATTTTCGCATTCGGAAGAGAAAGTTGGTGACTGAAATTTCGTAAAAAGGTCTCGCCGCGACGAAAAACGTCTATGCTGTAATGACTTCCATCCCAACTCGTGTATCATATCTGCCACACTCTCTCCCCTATAACGCGATAATACAAAACGAGCTGCCCTTTTTTGCACCCTTTCGATGTCCTCCGTCAATCCCACCTGGTAAGGATCCCACACCGCGCAGCAATATTCTAACAGAGGACGAACGAGTGTAGTGTGATCATTCTTATCAATGATGGTCAAATTTTATAACTTCACATTTATCATTATCGTTTCGCTTCTCTAGTTTTAACACTTTGCCGTCCGCACATCTCGTACAAATTTATTCGCTTGTCGCCGGCCGCTTGTCATTTTTCCGTTGATGACAAGCTTCAAACACATTGACTTTTGCACGCTTTAATTTTTCCGGAAATCCTTTATTTTGTCGTGTCGTTCCACAAACTCGAATTTTCTTTTCAAGTAACTTTTCTATAAGTTCTACACTGGTATAATGATTGGCGATGTAGAGGTGATATCGCTTTCCGTAAGAAGGTGTCAATAATTCCATCACTGCTTTTGCCAAAGGCTGTCCAACGCCGGGTATATCTTGAATGGGGGAAATGTATCCTGTACTCGAATCACACAGCATCCAAATGAGTATGCCATATTTCGTAATTTTCGACGGATTATAAACTTTAAGATTTAACCGTCCCCACCATGGTATCATTCCTTCATCAATTGAGATGTTTTGACGTAGATTAAACGTTGCTTTAAACTTTTTGGAAAAATAATCAGTTACGAATTCCACTTTGAAAAGCCGGTCGGCAATATCCGGTTTATTGCTATTGTCGGAAAAATGTAAAAACGATCATATTTGTCTGAATGGATTGCGGGACATAGTTTTGCGAAATATCGGTGTGTCTGTCAACGGATTCGTTGACCAACAACCATCGCCCCTTGCTTTTTTTACAATTCCCATAAGGATAGCAAGCCCAAACCATTTTCTAAGTTCGGGTCCCGTAACGTCGACAAATTTCACATTTTTTTTCCAGTTTCCTTCTATTGCAATTTTGACTGTAGTACTTGTTCGTTTCGTTGCTAATATATTCAAATAGATTGTTCCCAATATATAATGCTACGATATCCTCGACGCTGTGTGTATCTTTGCGAAATATGTTTGGACCCGGAGATCCTTCAAATTTATTATTGGTCCTCGGCAAACCAAAATCTGACCAATGTGCACTGTCTTCTTCGTCTGATTCATCCGAATCAGTTGGCAATCGTAGCGTTCGCCAAATTCTCCTTGGACGTATTTCAATATCTTCCGATGATTCTGTTTCACTTTCATTTCTTTGATACCCAGTGTCTTCTTCCCAATTGGCCAAGTCGTCCGGAACGTCAGACAAGACGTCCGCGCATTCATCGTAAATAATCGTATCGTCTCTTTCGTCTGCCATGATGAAAGAGCACAAATACTTTTAAAAACAAAAAACGTGTTGACGTGTGTAACTTATTGTTATCTTAACACCAACAGAATGAAAAAGATACTAAAGTACTGTCACCGGCTACTGTGAGATACAATGCACATGACACCACTGTGGTATCGCCGGCCGTTGACCGCTATTTCGCGCACGACACCACTGTGGTGTCGCTGGACGGTAGAGTGTTAAATATATTTCAGGAGATAATTACAAAAACTGCTCATATATATAGTCCCAACAGCAAGCAGAAATAAGTATGAGCTGTATGTTGAGACACTGCAGTACGCGAATAATTTAAAGTCCTGAAAATTATGTTGACGTGCAAATGGTCAGCTCTCAAAATATCATTCAATACTGCGATCCTAAGGAGAACTGGCCAAAATAACATGGGGTGGTGTAGATTCTAAGTTCTAACGGAACAGTGACTGGAAACGCTGCGGCAGGAACACACTGGTTTGTAGTGTCGAGATACCGAAACTGTCGCATCAGTGTTAAGACTGCTGTGCTGGAGGAACAGATCTGTTGGGCACAAAGAGCGACTGCGGCCGTGGTGAGAGATGCCTGCGGGCAAGCGAGCGACGCGCACGCCTGCGTGACGTCACGCACGCACGACCCGCACGCACCGCCAACACCGAGCTCCGATCTTGCCCTCGCATACTAACTGCGCCTGTGCAGCTGCCGGCCGGCTCCTGGCCGCTAATCCACCTGCAGAAGCACAGCTTACACAGCCTGTGGACGCCGCGTTTCATTTACGGGAAATGACTGGAGTCTTTGGTTATGGCGAACAGTGACGCCTGTTACGGCAGAACGCTTTAAATACACGGTTTCCGGCAGTTTCTAGAGTGACAGAACGCTTCGTCTCGAGATGCCACGGACGATTTTCTCTCAGCTTCATGTTCTTCACAGTTGCTTCATGTTCTTCACAGTTGGTGTTACGTCTCTAACGATCTCGACGAATGCTGACAGCAAGAAATGGCGAACCAGCTTTGGGGAAAGCAAACCTGGATTCGTTTTATCCCTCTGAAATTAACGTGATTAGTGCTGGAAGACAGAGGGCGGAGGGAGAGGCGAGGAGGGGAGAGGAGGAGAGGTGGGGAGAAGGAGAGGTGGGAGAGGGGAGCGAGAGAGAGAGAGAGAGAGAGAGAGAGAGAGAGAGAGAGAGAGAGAGAAAGAAATTAATGGAACTGATTGCGTATCCAGTGCCGTCGCCATATCAACCTCGCCCTTCTTTTAGTGAAATTGTGCCATGATTTTTCTTCCTATAACTGATCCATTATTCTAGTCATCTTGGATCACAAATTTAATTTTTCCCCAGTAATTCAGTATCACGTCCTTAGGTATTCGACGTACCCATGTAATTTTCAAAATTCTTATGGAGCACCACATTTTAAAAACTTCTGCTAATTTCTTATCTGAACTGATTATCCTTTTTTTGTTATGGTTTTAGGGAGCAAAACTGCTACGGTCATTAGCGCCCGATCTGTGACTTAGGAAAAGGTAAAAAAAAATAAAAAATAAAAATAAAATAAAAGGTTCAAATGGTTCTGAGCACTATGCGACTTAACTTCTGAGGTCATCAGTCGCCTAGAACTTAGAACTAATTAAACCTAACTAACCTAAGGACATCACACACTTCCATGCCTGAGGCAGGATTCGAACCTGCGACCGTAGCGGTCGCCCGGTTCCAGACTGTAGCGCCTAGAACCGCAAGGCCACACCGGCCGGTAAAATAAATAAATAAATAAATAAATAAATAAAAATACAAAATGGAAAAGCAGCGACAATGGAAGCAAAACTAAAAATGTGGGGAAACTAAAAACAGAAGGAAAGCTTAAAAAACCACTATAGAAGGGGGGTTGATTGTCCTCAAAAAGAGCTTCAAATGACTGACGTAATCTCACTGACACTAATAAACTCGAGAACGCGATCGGTTGAGCGCGTGTCATCTGCTAAAATGGAAGATATATCAGGCGAAAGCTGTAGACGGGCGCGTAACGGAGTAAAATAGGGCCCACTCAAGTAAAAGGTCTCTCACCGTCCATAGTTGAGAGCACTGGGAACAAAGCGGCGGAGGATCGCCAGATAAAATATGTCGATGGCTAAAAAGGACAGTGCCGTATCCAGAGTCTAGTTAAAATTCTTCCTCACGACGACGAGTTCGCGAGGAAAAGGTCCAAGCACAGGGAAGAGCTTTCACGTCCCGCAATTTATTATTGGGAAGTGTCAACCAATGTGCGTGCCATAAAAGAGCAACACGACGACATAAAACACTCCGCAAATCGTCGAAGGGAACCATGCGAACAGCAGACTGAAGAAGAGAGACTGCAGCCTTGGCCGCTATATTGGCCGCCTTGTTTCCACAGATATCAACATGTCCTGGGATCCAGAGGAACGCCACAGAGACGCCCCCCAAGTGGAGAAAGTGGAGGCAGTCCTGAATCCGGTGGACCAGAGGGTGGACAGGGTAGAGATCTTGGAGACTGAGGAGAGAGCTGAGCGAATCTGAGCATATAATATACTGTGTCCGCTGATGGCGACGGATGTGTTGGACAGCCTGGAGAACAGCGTAAAGCTCCGCAGTAAAAACTGAACACTGGTCGGGAAGCCGAAATCGATTAGGGGTGTCGCCAACAATATAGGCACTCCCAACACCAAATGTTTGAACCGCGTTTTGTCCACGTTTCAGTTCCGTACATAGCTACACTACATACTACCTTCGGAAAAGAATTTTTCACACTTCTTTTTATACTAGATGTTAACAAATTCATATATCTCAGCAATGTTTTCTTTTTATTGCCAGTCCGCATTTTATATCTTCTCTGCTTCGACCATTACCTGTTATTTTGCTGCCTGAATAGCAAAACTTATCACTACTTTCACTGTCTCTTTTTCCAATCTAATCCCCTCAGAATAGCCGGCTTTAATTAAACAATATTCCATCACCCTTATTTTACTGCACTTCACCGTTGTTCTTATAACCCATTTTCAAGACACTATTCATCACGTTCAAATACTCATCCAAGTTCCTTGACATCTGTGATACTATTACAATGTCATCAGAAAACTTCAAAAGTTTTTATTTCTTGTTTGTTCCATGTGTAGATAGGCACAGCCGTAAGTCATCCCTTTCTTAACTTTCGTTTCCCTTTCATGCCTCTCGACTCATACAGCTGCAGTCCGGTTTCTGTACAAGTTGTGTGTAATCTTTAGCCCCCAGTATTTCATCACTGCTATTTTCAGAATTTCAAAGAGTGTATCTCAGCCAAAATTGATACTAAGTGCTTTCTTCTCAGATAGACTGTAGGGTTGGTATTGCCTTGCTTGTTCTTACATTTCTTCGGAATATAAACTGATCTCAACCGAGTTCGCCTTCTACCAGTTTTTCCATCCTTTCTAAATAAATCATTAGCACTTCTTTTGGGAAGAAAGTAAAACAAAAAACGAAATGTGCGTACGGCATATTTGGGTGGGGGTCCCCGAGAGTTAGGCCGCCAGATACACGTCCTTTTTCGACGACTTGCGCTTCGATGATGATAACACGTACACCCAGTCTTGAACCAGCAGGGAATCGAACCAGGACCCCGTCATGGCAAGTCACCAAAACAAAAACAAGACCACGAGTTATTGACAGTAGAACAAATAATGACACGATAAGAAGGTTGAATTAGACTTATGGCTTATTACTGTAATCTTACACTTAGAGGTCATAACATTATCGGTCTAAAGTGTCTAAGTGCCTTGCTAAGGGCGTGGAGGGTGTGGGCATTGCAATCACAGCCATTAAAAATCTGATATTATACGTATGGAGCGATTTTAAAGTGGTACTAATCGTAGAGAGGCAGAATCCAGGCAAATTCACTGGAGAACCCACTGAAATTTTAGTCAACCCTTGAATGAGCTATCTTATTCCTTTAATTGACAGAAGGCTTTCCCAGCATAACAATGAAATACATGTCAGAATATACTCTTTGGGAACAACAATGAATTACCCTCCTAAATTTATTATGTATTTTAAAATTGAACATTGAGTATAGATTGGTAAATATTAATACCAATTAATCAGGGGAAAAAGATTATAAATGATAATTCCAATTGTTGACCAGTGGTATATACAGGGTGTAACAAGTGTAAATGCAAATATTTCTATTGGTGACAGAGGACGGTGTACTGAAGAACATTACATCCGTATTTACATCATTTGTGGACTAATAATTACAGCCATTACAAGTCGCATGTTTTTACACTGCGCAACAGAGTTTAAGGAGCACTTTTTCAAAACCCCGTAATTGTCTCCCATTCTCACGCATAAGTTTTAAATTTCGCTCAAACGTGCCTACAAGTTTCCTCTGTACTGGCGCACAAGTGTAGTGCCCAGCGACGTCGACGCTCCAAACAGCGACGTGTCGCCACATGCAGAGAAAGGGCCACAGCCCAGAAATTCATGTGAGATTTTCGACGGACTAATGATGTCACATTGGTACGAAATTTAACGAGAATTCTGTTAAACGCCACCGTGGACGTGTCACACGATAGGAAGGCCGTCACTCCCCCTTCTCACCCCTTATTTTCTCTCCACTGCAACGGAGGTCATAACAGCGACGTCCAGCATTGAAATCTCGCGGTTTTCATATGGCTTACCGAAGGAAAATTTCAGACACACCGACGCTCAGAACCGACACGAGAAGGCCTCAAGAGGTGGCATAACGGTCGTCAATGAAACCACCCCTTTCTTTGGGACGTTGATTCCCAAACATTACCCTAGCGAAAACGATAGTACTCAGTGCGATTGGCAGCAGGACGATGTTCTTGACAATCTTTGACGCAGCTGACACTCACGGACGTTTCAATGCTTCTCTAACGGCTTCGTGACCTACCATACTCACTGAACATGATGGCACCCTTTTGCAGAGCAGCGCGACCGAAGCCGCAAAGGAGTTTCATGCTTTTTCAGCGTTCCTGCTTCGCGCACTCCTGTGGCGCCAATTTAGGCTCGCGGCTGCTCTTACGCCTGAGGGTTATACAACCTCTTCAACAACCTTAAGGTGGTGTTTGCCTACCTTCAGGCGCTGCATCAGCCGCGACACTAAACTGGTGTATACGTTTCCGACAGGCACATAATGTTTTGCCGAACTGTGGGGTCTTATAGGGGCCCATTGCCGTTTTATTCACACATATGATAATGTAGCACCACCACCCCCCCTCCCTCGCTCCCTCCCTCCCCAGAAGCCGCGCCACAGTAGTGCGCGAAAAAGAAACACTGAAAAAGTATAAAACCGTTCCCTACCTCGGATAATGTTCAGATTTAGTAGAATGCTTTTGAACGGTCCTTAGTGGTTCCACGCTGTACAACAGAGCAACAATTGGGGGCGCACTACACTCCAAAGGGGTCAAATCAGTTTCAATAGTGTTTCACCACCACTTTGTCCTTAGAGTAGGGTTGAAACTACGAGGGAATATCAGCAATGTAGGATGTTGTCAAGAAGATCATCCTGTTCATCGCACTGCAGACTGTCGTTTTCTAATGGGAATTGTGTGGGTATCAACGCCCCAAGAGAAGGGGTGGTTTCGTTGATGCCCTTTACGCCGCCAACTGAGACTTTTTTGTGTCATGCTGGGTGGCGGTGTCTCTTGAATGTTTCAGTCGGTCAGCAATAAGATGTCGACTGTGGGGCATAGTTGCGGGTGCGCTGCGACGTCTTCGTCGATTTTCGGTGCAACAGCCTTCATTCCCCAATCAGTATTCATCCGCTGGTCCTCGATCCACGTCACATACAGGCTCTGACTTAGTATTAGTTTGTACGCGCGAAGGGGATATTTAATTTTGATCTAGTGAGACATTTCTGGTTATCTGCAACGGAAGTCATGACGCAGTAATTCAAAGGCGCACGAAACGTCCTAGCAGCAAGGAGAACACCAATACGACCCGGCTGCTACAGATGGAGGCCGAACAAGTACATAATGGGCCATCGAGGCCGGGGAGCGGAGCGGCGAGTGGTCTACAGAGGGCGCCGAATGAGATGCATTATTAGCGGCGCGGCCGGAGCATTAGCAAACAATACGCCGTCAGCCTCCGAGCCGTCACGTCCACCAGGCGCTGCGGTGAGCTGCTGACACCAAGCGCCGGTATTCCAGGAGCAAGCTACCAAAACCTTACCAGATCGCAGTTTTCTGGAACCCCATTGCACCCTTAGCCTGCAGAATATACCACGAAAACAACCCCTTAAGAAAGAGGAGACTAGAGTTCGGGTCTCTCTTATGAGGGCCGCTCCGACTTTGCACGGACAGCGCTAACAAGGTGACCGCACAAACTAACAAGGTGACAAAACGAATTTCCCATCACAGATTTGATTCGTAATGACAGGAGGGCACGACTAGGACTTCAACATGTGTAAATAGGAAAACGCACTGCTCAACAGTTTTAGAGGAAATCGAGTTTGAAAATTTTAGGCGTCCGTATATCCTTTGCATGGTCGCTAATCAGCAAGAATTCTGCAGTCGCGCTAGTTAGCGCTTAGTTTCATAAGTATGACGTTTCTGGCTCGAATCTCGCTACCGGTACTACTACTATTTGCGAGTTATCTGCATCAGTATTCGGTGATATGTTTCGACGTGTGTGGTACGCCGCGAAATTGTGTGACGACCGAGAACCATTTATGAATGTAAACCAACTTGTTTTACAACGACACATTAAAAACGCGGTCGTATTTGAATATTATAGTTACAAAGCGACGAGTAGAAAACAAGGAAATTATACTATTAAACGCAGGTCTGTAAACAAATGGATTCTTCGATACGACGTATTGACTAAGTACACGAATATCTTCTAACAGAGTCCCCTGGGATCCTAACTGCAGATTTGTATTTGAGGACAACTCATTACATACAACGAATGTTCCACGTCGTCACCGTTCATGTGTGGGCAGACTTCAGCACGTCTCACTGACGCCAGAACACGTTAAAAATTGCGTTGACAACCTTTCAGACATAGTTTCCAGAGTCCATCGGCACTATCAATAGAGCTGGAATACACCAAGAGTTTTGGATATCTTCCTGGCGAGCCATGACCCATACATCTGTTGTCGAACTGCTATTTACCCGTACTTGGGTATCCGGAATCATGATACAATCAAACGAGGGCAGTTAATCGTTTTGTAATTTATGCCTCACTTGCGGTGTTTCCAAATAAACACTGTTGGAGGCTAACAGTGGTGTGATTGCACTTGTGCTTACGTCGTACTGGAGAAACCCTTGTTTATTGGGTCCTAAGTTTATTACGATTATTTGGTTGTTTCATTTGTCCTCAACTAGCCCCTCTCATTTGTACCTACGAAAGACAAATATCCTACATATACAGGATGTTTCAAAAAAAACTACTCAAACATTAACGACAGATTCCTTACCAAAACAAGAAAAAGTTCAAATAAACATATGATCGTAAAGCCTTACTTTTAGAGTTATTAATAGAAGTCAACAACTTGATGACTGGACCTCATCAGAAACATAAACTCGTAATCAATGCTCTAGATGTCCTCCTCTTGCTTCTAAACACGCATGAACTCGTCGAAAGAGGACTGTTCGACCCTTTCAAATGCCCCCTGGCGGTATCCAATGGTTTCGTAGGCTTCCAGGACACATCGATGTAGAGCTCCTGCATTCCAGATGGTCTGCTACATAGATCAAATTTTTAAGGTGCCACCAGAGACCATAATTCAAAGGACTGAGGTTGGGGGAACGTGCGGGCCATGAAGCCAGTGCGTCTCGGGCACTGAGACTGAAACATATAGAAGCTCCATCATGCATAAACCACACGTTTCTTCTCACTTGCAGGGGTATATTGTCTAGTAGGTCTTCGGGGAGGGGAGGGGGGGGGGGGTTCTAAATAAAGTTCAGCCGGCCGCTGTGGCCGAGCGTTTCTAGGCGCTTCAGTCCGTAACCACGCGACTGCTACGGTCGCAGGTTCGAATACTGCCTCGGGCATGTATGTGTGAGATGTCCTTAGGTTAGTTAGGTTAACGTAGTTCTACTTCTAGGGGATTGATGACCTCAGATTTTAAAGTCCCATAGTGCTCAGAGCCATTTGAAGGAAGTTCCTGTAGTCAGCACCTATAAACCGTCCTGGGAGAACGTATTGCTCCACCAAACAGTCACCCACAATTCCAGTTTACATATTAATCTTAAACTAATGCTGGTGCGTAGGCGGTACTGTAGTACGAGGTCTGCGACCGGCTCATGTGTTCTGGTTGTGCAAATCTGTTATTCCAGAGGCCAAACTTTGCCTCGTCTGTGAACAAGGCTGAGGAGAACAACAACGGATTGGCAATTCGTTCTCCCGTGAGGGGTAATCGCCAGCCGCAAGTACCTGCACACGTCGAACACACGGGTAAACGACTTGCTCGTGAAGTATTCTCCATGCTGAACTTGGAGATGTACCATATGCCAGGGCCACTTGTCCTCCGCTGATACCTGGCTCTTCTTCGACAGCCTGTAGAACGTGTTCTTCCTGGTCGGTCAACAGTCTGTGGAGCTACGGACCCTGGCCTAGCAAGGCAACGATACACAGCAGCAAAGCTTCAGTGGCTCGGGTTGCCTTCAGCCTTGAAGCGCCGTCTGATACATCCGTGCAGCTTCGTGTCCAATGCCATTCGCGTGGCCGTACATAAAAGTAATATATGTCGGCTCATGAAATGAATATCCTGCCATGTTTGAACGCAGCAGTTTGAATTAACTGACCAACTGCAGTATATGTACACAATGGACATGTTAGAGACAGACGACTGACGAATGTAAAACAGTTTCCGCAGCAACACGACGCCATCTATGATAGAACGTGTCGAGTGCATATGTAGGTAACTGAAGTTGTTGGGTTATTTTTTAAACTCTGTATATTTCTAAAGCTCCCGATTATGTGGTCTACGGATTACCCGTACACAGTTCGGCGATTTTTGTAAAAATAACAGACAAATTGTGCAGTATTGTCATATAATTAGAACGATTATTTTCGTTTAGAATACAAATTTCTGGCTGTGACGACGTAGACGATGAAAATATCCGTGAATGGCTAACTTGCGCTGTCTATGAACCAGGATTTGAACAGGGAAGTGACGCTGACATAGTGAACAAACCGTGTTCGGCAGACGAAGGGTACGAAGACGGGGCGATTCAGGAAACCGTTATCTCGCACTCTCAAGCGCTGAAAAGCATTGGTCTTTGCCTGGGCTATGAAGGACTATATTCGTTTGACTATATCGATGTTTTGATTCTGAAAAGTAAAAACTCTCATCGGGAAAACATGAACGGAGAAAAACGAAGAGCATAATTTGCCGAGAGTGATCTAAAAGCAAGTGATAAGAAACAGTCTGTGCTTTAACCGTAATTTTGCAAATCGGAAGTTCCAGGCGAGTACCGTGTGACTAATCCAATAGGCGCTCGAACAGAACTTGTAACATGTTTTGTAGAAACAGTAAACATTAGTCTCCGGTAAAAACACGTATATTGTGAATCATCCGCGCAGTCTCGGGTTCGGATTAACCCTGTAATCAGGTACTTGATGATAATATTAATACGGATTCACCAGCTGCAGTCTTGATTCTTGCTTAGTTTTATGGATCCTTCACACCATTAGAAATACGGACATTACTCGAATTATGTGCCACATTTACTAGTGACCTATTAACAAACTGGTACAACATCCGTCAGCCAAATATAACATGTTTTTCTCCCAACAGACTAGCGCCGCGGACTAAACGTGTCTACCCTACCTTCGTGGCTAGCGGTGAAGTGCTCGTCGCCCTCGCTAACAATACTCAGCGGTTAGCTGTTTACATTGCTTAGCACAGCGACAGTACGTTAACTGTAATGTCCAACAGCCACTGCAGAGTTTAATACGCGGAGATGACTATAGTATCCCCACACCTCTCTCTACGAGTGACAGACTAAACCGTGAACAAGCCACATCTGTCCCACCCACACCAAAACGTCAAACTAACTACTAAGTTTTTTGACTACTTTTTCATCTAAAACAGCTAAAATACGATTCAATATCTATCATTACGACAGACATTTTACACGCACGCTGAATTACAAGCAGATTAGACACAATAGAGTATTTATAATCATTTTAATTGCAAATCATACTTATCCCTACAAGACGAACGTACAATTAAATGTCTACAAAGCAGGTAATATTTTCATACATGCTAAAAAATAAAACTGAAAACATAGAAACGAATCCTCGGAAAATCATTGGACCATCAGAAAAAACACTTTACCCATTAAGTCTAAAAGTACTGTGAAAATAGTGTTGCGCTAGTGGCAATATAATTCGACTTACTGTTAATTTATTTTTTCTGTATTTTTTGAACCAGAATTGGATTATTTCGATTTGATCTAACTTGGCAATTTAAAAAGAAATGAGAGTTAATTTTAGAAATAGCAAGCTTGTGCTGTGTACCCACACTTACAAAGTTACAAGAATGGAAAACCAGCTGCACTTCAGCTGCTTTGTCACTCGCACCGGATGTACTGGAGTCCAGCAGAACGGCAAAACACACTGCTGCTTGGCCAAGGTCGCTTTGATCTGCTGCGTCAACTTTGTCTACCTGGCGAGCTGAGCATGACAACAAGCGAGTGCGTGGGAGTAGGAAAAGCGAAAGCAGGTGGTTTGTTCGCGCCCGAGAAGCACCCGGCATTCTACGATACGACAGACGAAGTACCGTCCCGTTCACCATGCACAACTCCGTCAACTTTTAGTGTGGTACAGAGAAATTAATATTCGTAACATTCGTTAAGAAGCAGCATCGGTACTTAAGGAAACTAGCTGATGGTTTCAAATACCTTGCGAGAGTTTGACGTCTGTCTACGAGAATCAGGTCAGCAGACGTACCTCGTCATATTTATGTAGGGTGCCGGTGAGGAACGTCAGTATTCAGGGATATGATGGCAACACTCATCTGAAGCAAAAAACTTCATACGAACAAACACCCTATTCTGAATACTTTCCGAGAAAGAACAAAAATAGTTCAAATGGCTCTGAGCACTGCTCAGGTCATCAGTCTCCTAGAGCTTAGAACTACTTAAATCTAACTAACCTAAGGACAGCACACACATCCATGCCCGAGGCAGGATTCGAACCTGCGACCATAGCGGTCGCGCGGTTCCAGACTGTAGCGCCTAGAACCGCTCGGCTACTCGGCCGGCGAGAAAGGACGCATTTAATGTACATTGTTATTTATTTTATTTATTATTCTACACAGAAAAATAATTTTTAAAGCGGAATTTTACGTGTTCATTCGACAGAGTGGTCCCAAATTGTTCGGTGCGATATTTGTTTCAACGACATGTAATAGCAAATGGAGGAGGATGCTCAGGGCAGAGAAATACGAAGGTTGTCCAGTTGACACCTGTCGGAGGACAGATTAACTGGAAGAAAAAGACTAGCAAGTACAATACAACCCAAAGAACGGCTTATACTCCAGCACCGATCAGCGCTATGTACTACCGCCACGCAGCAGCTGGTCATTCTTCTGCTTTTCTGTATCCGCCAATACATACAGATAAACAAATAACGCACTGAATAACTGGGGATCGCTCTATCGAATGGGCACGCAAAATTACCCTTTAAAAATCATTTTCTCTGATGAAAAATACATATTCATGTTCTTTGGTCTTATATTTATGCTTCATCACAGAGTGCATGGGTTACATACAAGTTCTCGACGGTGTGCGTGATTTTTAGCGTCTAGTAGACTACAGGAAAAAGATTCCCACCTTGGAACTTAGCTTTTTCGTATGTCTGACACGATGCGTCGCTTGTGAAAATTGCTCGTAAGAACTTAGAAGGTTTTACCTTTTTGTGGGAGCAGCTAGCAATGTATTATGCACTGAAACTTCCTGGCAGATTAAAATTGTGTGCCGGACCGAGACTCGAACTCGGGACATTTGCCTTTCGCGGGCACGTCTCGGTCCGGCACACAGTTTTAATCTGCCAGGAAGTTTCATAACAGCGCACACTCCGCTGTAGAGTGAAAATTTCATTCTAGAAACATTCCCCAGGCTGTGGCTAAGCCATATCTCCGCAAAATCCTTTCTTCCAGGAGTGCTAGTTCTGCAAGTTTCGCAGGAGAGGTCCTGTGAAGATTGGAAGGTAGGAGACGAGGTACTGGCGGAATTAAAGCTGTGAGGACGGGGCGCGTGAGTCATGCTTGGGTAGCTCAGTGGTAGAGCACTTGCCCGCGAAAGGCAAAGGTCCCGAGTTCGAGTCTCGGTCCGGCACACAGTTTTAATCTGTCAGGAAGTTTCATAACAGCGCACACTCCGCTGCAGAGTGAAAATTTCATTCTATTATGCACTGGTTTGACACCTAATAATGACGAAATAGTATGCTTTGATTCATTCACAAGAACAAAGCTGCTCGCCATACTTGAATTGACGTCGCTTATTCTTTCCAGTTTTCGCAAGATCTGGATAATACGCACACGTCGGTATCATATGTTGGGTAACTTACGCTTGTACTTCTAGTTTGAGCTAGAGGCGAACGAGAAAGAGGTACGAATAGATGGGTGCATGAGCGACTGAAAAGAGGAGGTGTAGGGGGTGGGGGGTGACAGACTGTGGACGGGCACAGAGGAGGAAGCGAGGAGGTGGTAGGAGAGGCAGCGTAAGTAAGTAAGTAAGCAGTGCACCACTTAGAAAATGGGACAGTGTGTGTCATCGGTGTCAGCAACGGAGGAGACATTCATCTACTGGCTGCGATCTACAGTCCGTGAATTATACCCGCTGCTCCAAATTCAGGACAGTTACCTCCTTAGCGCATACAGCGCTGTGCGATTACCGCCAGTGCGAGGTCACTTAGTCACTCGCCGGCACTGTGCAATTATAAAATTCAGGTCGTCTGGTTTTCGCAGAAACTATGGCGCTTTGGAAAGTGCCAACGATTCTTACTACAGAGTCGTTATAGAGCGATATTGGTGGTAAAGACATGGCGGCGATAAAGACATCATCACAACGTTAGACTTTTTCCTGCTCTTTTCAATCGCGCAAAGGCGCAGGCAGTACTCTCGTCACAGTCAGTATCACAAATTTCTCACACACTTGTTGCAGGTGTCATATCCAGACCACCATCGACACCTGTGGGGAAAAAAATGTTACCTCAGACTCGACAGTGTTTGGACGGGGGTTCGTGATGTCATTACGGAAGACGCCTCAAATAGGACACTAGCGTATGATTAGAGGTGACGGGGCACGAAGGCAGATCAGCATCCTACATAGCGTCGTGATGTAATCCACGGACAGAAGCAGGGCTGGCGCAGTGCGGCGGAGAATGTCCGCTGAATACGACGTCGTAACAGATTTTTCTTAACAATCAAAAAGCACGGCGAATAAGTAATTCCCAAGTATGCAGTCGTCAATCGCGTTCCGTGGCCAGATCACAACACAGTCGAACAGTGTTACCCGTAATTTTAGGCGTAAATCTAATTATTTTCCACAAAACGGACAATATACATATATCTCATACCAAATTCGAAAATGAAATACAGATGTCGTTTTTCATCTGTTTATCTGAAGAATAAATATTATTGCACTGCCAATTTTAAGTGTGTTACACTCAGCAAGCTTGTGTATCTTTAGGTCAGTGCCTTATTTTTTCCGACTAATAATTTATGTAGTAATATTTCTCCACTATTACCACGATGGAGTGGCAAGTCTGGCAAATTCTTACGGTATGTTTGAAATTGAAGAAAATCAGCTTAAATATGATTCTAGAAACAGATTTATTATAATTTCCAAAGTCAAGTGAAAAGTCTACTGCTTCGTCATATGTTATTGTTACTGTCTTCAGTGAATTTTGTTACACGTTGCGTATAAATGAATGACTGCACCTGCACTCAAGTCCGTTTATTACTGAAAAATGTAGATGTGGTAATGTGAACGTCAGCTCCAGCACATTACGAACGCCTAACTGGGATTTATTGGAAATAATTGGTCCATACCGTTCATGGGAGACATAGGATTCACAAGGGAACATACCCATGTGTAGCCGGCCGCGGTGGTCTCGCAGTTCTAGGCGCGCAGTCCGGAACCGTGCGACTGCTACGGTCGCAGGTTCGAATCCTGCCTCGGGCATGGATGTGTGTGATGTCCTTAGGTTAGTTAGGTTTAAGTAGTTCTAAGTTCTAGGGGACTGATGACCACAACAGTTGAGTCCCATAGTGCTCAGAACCATTTTTGAACCCATGTGTAAATAAACAATCTTTATGAAACTTGGCTGGTATACAATACATGTTTTTGCATTTCCGCCCAGTTTCACTTTTAAAGGACAAAACACTCGCCGAAACGTAATTTGGCATATTATGTTTGGAAGGAATATCTCTGAAACCATTATACATAAAAAGTGTTAAAAATAAAAGTTTACATGTGATTAACGGCCTTGGAAACTCTAGAATCAAATTTTACAATAATCTGAAATTTTGCGAAATACTCCACCACCATTAGTTATTTTTGAAAAATTAAAACTTTTGCTACAACATAAATTAAAGAAGCTATCACGCCACGTACATCCATGTGTAATAAAGCTGGTTTCTGAAATATCATTTTTGGAAATAAGATGTTCACAATGTGTTGTGTGCGTATTTTAACACACGTAATTAAAATATCTTAACGTTCATTATTATTGTAATTATTATTATTGTTTTACGTTGTAAATTCATTTTTTATTTGCTTTTGAATTTATTTGTTCACATATGTGTATTTTGTTAATTGAAAATACGTAACTCATTATTATGGTACAAAATCACTGTAATAATGATTATCTATTTATAATGCTTAAAACATATTTTTTTTACACCATGCACATAAACGAACGAAGTTTCTTCACATAATGCTCGCGACTACCAACACAATATGAAGCAAAATTCAGCAGGAAACTTCCTTGCAGATTAAAACTGTGTGCCCGACCGAGACTCGAACTCCGGCACACAGTTTTAATCTGCCAGGAAGTTTCATATCAGCGCACACTCCGCTGCAGAGTGAAAATCTCATTCTGAAAATTCAGCAGGATTCTCAGATTGCGGCTAGCGATCCTCTAAATTTCCTAAACTGTACCAAGGATAAAATCTGGTCTTACAGTGTCAAAAGACATTCGACAGAAGTTGCCTCCCCTGCGTGGGGGAAAATTTATGTTGTTGTTAGACTCTTGGGCTGGTCAATGTGGAAGAATCATTTTGAGCGTCGTACCACTCGCTTCCCGCCTGGGTTCGATTCACGGCGAGATCAGGGATTTTCCCTGCCTCGAGATGACTGGGTTTTGTTGCGTCGTCTTCATTATCATCATTCATTCCCATTACGGTCGGAGGAAGGCAATGGCAAACCACTTCCGCTAGGACCTTGCTTAGTACGGCGGTGCGAGTCTCCCACATTGTCCCCTACGCTCCTCGGATTATGGGACATCATCACCACCACCACCACCACCACCACCACCACCACCACCACCACTATCATCATCATCATCATCATCATCATCATCATCATCATCGTCGTCGTCGTCGTCGTCGTCGTCGTCATCCACCACCACCACCTGAGGACGAGGAACTTATTCACCTGGTGATCCCTAAAGGCTCAATGGGACAGGTACACCCATTAGAAGCATCTGGGATTTCATGTTGTAAGAACTTCGCGAAGAAATTTTGAAAATAGTCCGCAGCTCGTGGTCGTGCGGTAGCGTTCTCGCTTCCCGCGCCCGGTTTCGATTTCCGGTGGGGTCAGGGATTTTCTCTGCCTCGTGATGACTGGGTGTTGTGTGATATCCTTAGGTTAGTTAGGTTTAAGTAGTTCTAAGTTCTAGGGGACTGATGACCATAGCTGTTAAGTCCCATAGTGCTCAGAGCCATTTGAAACAAATTTTGAAATCTAGTTCTGCTGAATGATTATGATGTCTGTCTCTACTTGATAAAAAATACAATCACGCTGCAGTCACAAGCTCATAATCAGTTACCTTCGCCAAGGTTTCAAAATGCCCTGCGAGGTACGAATCAGGATATTTGGAGGACCGCCCGGCACAATTTCAGAATCCTGCTGAACTTTGTTTTATACTATGTTGTCCGTCTTGTGTATTACGTGAAAAAATTCCATTCATTTTAAGTGCATGGTGTAAAAAACTTCATGTTTTACACATTTCTTTGCAGATAACCATTAGTATAATGACTTTTTATCTTAATAATGAGTTACTTTTTCTTTTCAATCAACAAAATACACATATGTGATCGGTACCCTTGAAAATCACGAATTTAAAACGTCAAATAACAACTTAAAACATAACACAAAAGTTAGAATGAGAACGAAATTTTTCGCGACGGCACTGTTGTATAAAACATTCTCAGACTTCCTGCCGTTGCCACTGACGAACACTAAGGAGGTACTCATCGAAAGCTCGAGGTTTTACCCTGGACTGACGCGGCAAGTCCGAGAATATTTTATACAAATTATCAGAATAGTGATGAACGTTTATATAATTGAATTAGGCGTACTAAAAACACTCGGAGAGCGCACCGTGCACAGTTTATTTTCCGAAAACGATATTTCAGAAACCAGCTTCCTTTCTTACACATGGCGCGAAAGTTCTTTAATTTATGTTGCAGCAAAAGTTTTCATTTTTCAAAATTAATTAAAATTGGTGTGGTATTCTGCAAAATTACTTAATATCAAAAGAACTAATTATATAGTTTTCAAGACATTTAATTACATTTCAATTTTTATGTGAAATACTTTTTTTATATATCATTAATTCGAAGCATTCCCTCTAAACCCATACGCCAAATTGCGTTTCGAGATGTGTTATACACCAGAAAGCGAAATGCGGCAAAACATAAAAACATATATTGCAGCATATTTTGACCTCGCTCACTACATACACGCCAAAGCCCTTGTCTGTTCCACTAGGAACGTGAAAATTATTGTGGTTCTCGACGTCACCTATTAACGGTGAATGATATCCTTAGGTAAATGAAAATACTGCATAATAATGATGGACTATTTTGGAGTACGACAGGATCTGTAATCATTATTTAACATTAATGGAGAGTATTTGCGTGGTTAGTTGAGGTAGAAGAGACGGAGGCACCGGTACCGCTAAAATTTATCTTTAACAGTAACAGTGCCTATGCGACAGAAAAGGGCATGAGGTGGGTCGGAGAATAGGTTCACACTCGCTAATTTCCAATATCGGTCAAGTTCTTCGGTTTACTACCCTCAAAACATGACAGTTACATCGGCGCTTAAAGAGGCTCAATAAACTTTAAAGGAGTGTAGCTCACAGCGTGGTAAATATATCTCTCTTGTGACGATAGTGTTGCAACAAATGCATTAAGCTCATTACGGTTCTCAGTACGAGTGGAACAATATGTACAGAACAAAGGGGAATGCGTGTATTTACTCTGAGCACCTAATGTCATGATGGTTTGCTTTGAGGGACCAGGTCGCCTTCGTGTGGCTTTTATCTGTCCGAGAGTCTGAGGCAAACACATTAACGTAGCGGTCGTCAGACACACTGATACTGCCCACTGAACGATATTGTGACGTGCGCGTGTCTTGGTGTAGCTGTGGAGAGGAAAACCGTTTTATTGTAGTTACCATTGCTAGATAATTTATTACAGTTATTTTAGAGAGAAAATTACTGAACGAATAGTGTCCTGCTTACTGTAATATAAACACAGGAGTTGGTTTTCACTGTAACAAACACTATCAAACGCAATGAAACTGCTCTTAATCCTAGATTGAGAAAAAGATAAAAGAAATCATAGTATATATACGTTTGTAATGGAACTGCGCGTACCTAAACGGATTAGATGTGTATCCTATGAAAACTTCCCTTTTGTATCTAAGAGCTCTTCAAAATGTTCAAATGTGAGTGAAATCTTATGGGACTTAACTGCTAAGGTCATCAGTCCCTAGGCTTACACACTACTTAACCTAAATTATCCTAAGGACAAACAGACACACACATGCCCGAGGGAGGACTCGAACCTCCGCCGGGACCAGCCGTACAGTCCATGACTGCAGTGCCCTATACCGCTCGGCTAAATTTTAAGACATTTATTCAAACACCAGCGGAAAAATGCAGCTGTTGGAGCAGAAAAGAGGCGAATATGTTCCCCTTTAAAAGGCTCTGTCAGAGAAATTGGGGAACAGCTGCCTCAATCTTCATTCCGCCTTCCTCGCCAAACACTTGTATGCAAATATGTTCTCGCTCTTTTAATACAGATCTTTCTAACTTCTTTTTCTCAGACACTCTTTGTACTTAAGCCTTTATACTCAGCATCTCCCTTTCATGCCACTGCCTATGTATCTCTTTTTGCCATTGCCTCCTTTTCCTCCTATTGATTTACAGTACATACCAATGCCACTGTCTCCTTTCTCACTTACATTGTCTCATTTTGTTTTCCATTCCTACTTTTACTGTATCTACCATACCTCAGCAGCTTAAAAATTCCACTACAATCACTCGTTTAAAATTTCAGTTCAAAATACGCCCTCGCCAATAACTACGCGTTCAACTTCGCCAGTCTCGGAAGGCGCAGTCAACCAACCCCCATCCCCGCCTACGTGTAGTCCCCACTAATTTCTATTTTTCATTTTCACTGTCTCTCTTTTGCTCCCAATCTCCACTCTATTCATCTCTCGTACTCTTTTACTGCTACTGTGTCTTACTGTTCATCACTATCTCCCCCCTTTGGCTCCCACTGCTGCTATCTTCATCCATCATTCTTTCTCTTTCACTTCTTTCTCTCCCCTACGACCACAGTCTGCTCCCTCTTTCTCTACGACTGGCACTTTCTCTCTGCTACACTCTTTCAACAAAAAGGAAACTGCAGGATATGTTGCTTAAATAAAACATATTCTATAGGTCAGTAAAGTTTTGACAGTTTATTCATATACTTCGTCACATTTATTTACCTCGAGATATATAAATAACAATTAAGTACGCACAATATAAGGTTAACAAAAAATCAATTTCTTTACATTTTTTAGATATTTTGCTCACCTATTGTAGTTCATTGAAAACGCGTGGCTTATGCTTTGTATATTAAGAAAGTGAAATATTATTAGAAATAGGAGGGTCGTTGAATACGTAATGCTCCACATTTTTTCTCAGAACATATTTATTGTTAAGAGTCAGAATTTGGTGACAATATACATCCAAATGTCTTGTCCATGTCCTCTTTTTCTATGTAGCCTCCATCACGTTTTTTGGCCGTACGCCAACGTTGTGGAAAGTATGTATTCCCGGCTGAAAAGCTCTTGTCCTGTGGGCGTAGACTGGCACTCTCGTCATCTTCCAAATGTGTTCCCCGTAGAGAATCTTTAAGCGGCCAAAAGGGGTGGAAGTCCGAGGGTAGATAAGCAGGGTAGATAAGGCCAACCCCAATTGGCGATGTGTTCCCGTGTTCGCAGACTTCGATGTGGGCGTACATTATCGTGTTGGAGCAGGATTTCAGCTGGATTCTTGTCCGATCGAACAAGTCGGAAACGGTTCTTGAGTTTATTCAGAGTCTTCACGTACGCTTCTGAATTGATGGTTGACCCTCTTGGCATCACATCTACGAGAATGACGCCATCATAATCCCAGAAGACTGCCACCATGACTTTTCCGGCAGAAGGGGTTGTCTGGAATTTCTTCTTTTGTGGTGAATGAGGATTAAGCCACTCCATGGACTGCTTATTTGTTTCCGGCGTTAAGTGATGCGCCCAGGTTTAGTACCCCATAACGATCCGTGACGGAAAGGCCTCTCCGTCGGTCTCAAAACGCTCCAACAATTCAGATGAAATGCCCTTTCTTTGAATCTTGTGGTCCGCTGTGATCTTTCGTGGAAGTCATCGAGAGCACCTCTTTGAATATCCGAGAGCCTCGATCATTGCAGACGCACATTGCTGACCCACAATTGTAGAGCCAGTTGTCGAGTTATAATGCGCCGGTTGGCACGAATAATGGCATGGTGTTTCTAGATGAATGTCGAAAGAATGTACAGTTGAAATTTGAGCCATTTGCTATGGTTAATTATTTAGATAACTCCGACTAACGGTGCAAAAAACTGCTGAAACCGGTTTTTTGCTGTTTTCTGTGTAAGTACGGGAACTTTGAACCCCTGGTTCTCGGTAACTGATAATGATATCAAAAAAGCCTCGAAATTCTTCGAGAATATTATCTAAAGAACACGCAGTAAAAACTTCGACAATTCTGCAATGAATAAAAATTACAGAGCTGGCCAACCCACAATTGTTACTTTTCGTATCCAAATACATGGTTTTTGGGGTTTTATCAGGAACCCGCTGGAACAAATGTCGCTTTCAGAAGCTGCCTACTGTTCACCCTAGACGACATGTCATGCAAAAGAACCAGCCGATTAGATCCGGTCTTCTGGGCTAGAGGAAGCATGTAATGCCTAATTATGACCCTATACTACAGGTTAGCTATAGTAAGCCCATTCTTCCGATGGATATACAAATGATGTCTAGGGTAGGGCTATCCAAAATACTTGACCCTTTACCTTTGTGATCAACAGAATCCGAAACATAATCCCCTGAGTAATCCCATTTTCGAACGTGGCTTTCTGGAACAAATAGGTAGCATGCACTGTCGTGTACGAATCGATAATTATTAAACCGTAGTCTCAAATTCAATGGATATAACTTCGAAAAATATTTTTTTTACGTTGAAAATAAAGTTACTATGTTGATTTCTATCAAACCGTTTGAATCCGCCTCCATATACTATGTCTCTCGGCAGTCGCTAGACAGATAAGTTTCGAAAAAGGAAAACAAAGCAGGTTAATAGTACACTCAGCCATAAGTAAAGTGACTAATCATGAATGTTAAGGTATAACACGACGCTGGTAGTGTGCTGGTTCTATCGCAGACATTTTTTTCCCCTCAAACTTATGCAGTTAGTTGAGAAAACACGTATTAACATGAACGCAAAGGTTAACATTAGGGGAAATTGCTCTTTTAAATAGATTTTTCTTTACGTTAATCTCTGCGTAAACCATTTTCTATTTTTCACTTATACTGCCATCTTATTGCAGCCATACTCATCGCAGTGACAGAGCAAATGTCAGGAAATGCAATGAGTGGACTTCGTTATAGCCTTATAAATAGCAACGAATTAATATTTGCTTTAAATTTATTCGAGGATCATCATTTACATTTACTGCATGGTTTTCGGTGCCATATGAAACACTCTTCAAAGCTAGTAACGACTCGTATTATTTATAATGTTACACTAATATTGATAATTTAGATAAATCAAAAGTTAAGTCTAATTCAAAAGAAACTGTGAAAGGTATTATATCGCCATTGGTACGAGACTGTACGCTTGAAATGTACGCGGGTTGAAATTTACTGAGTTCATTCCGGTGGTGGGCATGTCTTTCGGAGAATGCGATGCCAATCTTGTACGTAACATGACAGCAGTGCTTACAATGTCCTTAGATAAAATATTTGAGATCGGCACGAGGAAGATACGTAATTTACACTTCCATAAGAAGTAAGCTTCCGACGCAAAATTAACAACCGTGTAATTTAACTGTGCAGTCACAACGGGAAGCGTGAAACAGCTGCATTCGTTCCAAGTCAGAAACGTAATTATTTCAAGGAAGAAATGCAGTCAAGCGCCAAAGAAACTGGTACAGGCATGCGTATTCAAATACAGAGATATGTGAACAGGCAGAATACGGCGCTGCGGTTGACAACGCCTATATAAGACAACAAATGTCTGCGCAGTTGTTAGATCGGTTATTGTTGCTACAGTGGCAGGTTATCAGTATTTAAGTGAGTTTGAACGTGGTGTTATAGTCGGCACATGAGCGATGGGACATAGCATCTCCGAGGTACCGATGAAGTGGGGAATTTCCCGTACGATCATTTCAGGAGTGTACCGTGAATATCAGCAATCCGGTAAAAAAAATCAAAGCCCCCCATATCGCTGTGGCCGGAAAAAGATCCTATAAGAACGGGACTAACGATGACTGAAGAGAATCGTTCAACGTGAGAGAAGTGTAATCCTTCCGAAAATTGCTGCAGATTTCAATACTGGGCCATCAACAAGTGTCAGAGTGCGTTCGAAAGATCATCGAAAAGGAGTTTCGGAGCCGAACGCCCACTCGTGTACTCTTGATGATTGCACGACACAAAGCTTTAAGCCTCGCCTGGGCCCGTCAAACACCGGCAATGGACTGTTGATCACTGGAAATAAATTGCCTGGACGCACGAGTTTCGTTTCAAATTGTATCGAGCGGATGTACGTGTAGGGGTGTGGAGACAACCTCATGAATGCATGGTCCCTGCACGTCAGCAGGGGACTGTTCAAGGTGGTGGAGGTTCTGTAATCGTATGGGGCGTGTGCAGTTGGATTATCCATTCACGTTTATTGTGCATTATGACGGGCTTGGGCAATTCCAGCAGGACAATGCGACTCCCCACACGTCCAGAGGTGCTACAAATTGGCTTTAGGAAAATTCTTCTGAGTTTAAACAGTTCCGTTGGCCACCAAACTTCCTAGACATGAACATTAATGAACATATCTGGGATGCCTTGCAACGTGCTGTTCAGAAGAGATATCCATCCCCTCGTACTCTTACGGATTTATGGACAGCCCTGCAGGATTCATGGTGTCAGTTCCCTCCAGCATTACCTCATACGAGTACATTAGTCGAGTCCATGCCACGTCGTGTTGCTGCACTTCTGCGTATTCGCGTGGGTCCTACACGATATTAGGCAGGTGTACCAGTTTCTTTGGCTCTTCAGTGTGTTACGAAAGACAAAACAAACCCAAACAGCGATTACGCGGAATTCAATGCTATACATTTATGAAGAATACCACTATGATAATTCTTGCAGTTCGAGATTGGCAGTGTGTGGTACGGACATAATTTAATGTCCGTATCGCACGTAACTATCTCAACCAATTCAACACTAGCAAGCTTCAATTTAAGTTACAAGACAGCTAGACGATAAAAACAACTCTCACATTTGTTAAAAAGTATCTTAATAAAATTCTTGCGTGTACACAGTGAGGCTGCACACAGCGTCAAAGGAAGAAAAAAATGCCTTTTGAACGAAACGACAAACCTGGCCCTGGAGAACTGAGAAGTCAATTATTGCTTCACTTTCCGTACACCCATTCTGCGTCGATTCATGTATCTTATCCACCATGGCATATTTATTGGTATTCATCAACTGTGCAAAAAGATTACATTAAACATAATTTTTTAGGGTAATTTTTTTCCAGGAACTTCTTCGGTCACTCAGAGACAGGCGCCGCCTTTGTGTCACGACGTGTACCCTCTCAACATTGCCCAAGTCTTCGGCACCATGTTTCGATTTTTAGAACAAATCGTGAAGAATGTGAGTTGCTTCATTGGACTAAGTCGTAAGTAGTGACGCGAAAGTACGTTTGAGTAGCCGCAGCAAATAAATCTGGTGCCAATTACCGTGGTCGGCGCTATGTGCTGCTTCTCGAGATCTGTCCACGTGCGTATGCGTCCATTTCTAATACAGGCTGACTTCGAAGTTTATAGGCGCACCTAGTATTCGGAAAAAAAGTTTCTTAGAAAGTATCGTTTGTTTCCTTCAGGGAAAAAGAGATAACACCTGCATATAGAGTTCAGCGTAGAAGCGTAGTCTTTTATAGTCGTATATTGCTATATTATACAAATAAAGTTACGAACGTTTCAGTTACTCTTACAAGCCCTGATGAGCAACTATAGCAGCAACCGAAACAGACACGACGCATAGAAAAAAATACGTGACCCAATTTTACTGAAACAAGTCAGTATGCTCCATTTACGAATCGCTGAGCAATTTCCCAGATACAGAAAGCGGGTGTTCATAAGAGACAAGGGTACCGCCAGGAGTACCCCAAGGAAGTGTGATAGGACCACTGTTTTTCTCTATATGATGATGATGATGATGATGATGATGATGATGATGATGATGATGATGATGATGCGTCCCATACTTCTTTACAGAGCGTCGGGGAGCGACGCGGGAGACCCGCACCGCCGTACTAGGCAAGGTCCTAGAGGTGGTGGTTTGCCATTGCCTTCCTCCGACCGTAATGGGGATGAATGATGATGATGATGAGGACGACAACAACAACATCCAGTCATCCCGAGGCAGGAAAAATCCCTGACGCCGCCGGGAATCGAACCCGGGACCCCGTGCTCGGGAAGCGAGAACTCTACCGCGAGACCACGAGCTGCGGACTTTCTCTATATACATAAATGATTTGGCGGCGGTTGTTAGCAGATTTTGCCGTGGTGTATGATAATATGTAAAAATTGAATGACTGTAGAAAGATACACGACGGCCTAGACAAAGTGGGATGAATGGCCGCTAGCCCTAAATGTGGAAAAATTTAAGCTAATGCGGATGAGTAGGAAGATCAAACCTGTAATGTTCGGATACAGTGTTACTAGTGTCCTGCTGGACGCAGTTTGTTTAAATATCTGGTAATAAAACTGCAAAGCGATACGAGGTAGAACGAGCATGTGAGAACTGACGAGGGAAGGCGAATTGTCGACTTCGGTTTATTGGTAGAATTTTAGGAAAGAGTGGTTCACCTGTAAAGGAGATCGCATATAGGACGCCGACCCATTTTTGAGCACTGCTCGAGGTTTTGGGATCTACCGACTCGTATTGATGGGTGAACTCGAAACAATTCAGAGGCGGGGCTGCTCGATTTGTTACCGGTAGGTTCGAACAAAACGTAAGTGTTACGGAGATACTTCGGGAACACAAATGGGAATCTCTGGAGGGAAGGCGACACTCTTTTCGAGAAACACTACCGAGAAGATACAGAGAACCGGCATGTGAAGCTGACTGCGGAACGACTCTACTGCCGCCAACATGCACTGCGCACAAGAACAACGAATACAAGAAACGAGAAATCAGGGCTCATACGGCGGCATATAGACAATCGTTCTTCCCTCGCTCCATTTGCGAATGGAACAGGAGGGGAAACAGCTAGTAATGGCACAGGGTACTCTGCACGATGCACCATACGGTGGTTTGCGGAGTATCAGTACAGTTGTATAACTACTCAATAAGCAAATCACCTGACTGGCAGCCTGCCAATACGCTTAGAGCGGAATAACCTCCTCACACATGCCAGGACCTGCCTTCGTTTCTTTCCCAGACCAAAGACGGGCCCTTACGGATTGGCACTCTTCGGCTTCTTGTACTTGTAGGATTTCGAGGTCAGTGTCTGGGCGTCAATACTTCAAGCATCAAGCCGCAATTCTTGAAAAGAACTCTGTTAATTGTCTTTGAAGACTAAAACTTCTTACTTTTAATTACAGGCTTTAGAAAATAAATTTGATATAGACATAGGAAATGACTTGTTAAATTAAAAAATATATGTAAATCAATAAAAGAAATGAACAGTAAGGAATTTAAAAAAATCACAATTGGGAGAAAAATGGGATAATCTGAGAACTGATCGTCTCGCTTTTGTAGACAATTTTGCCATCTTAGCTGAATCTACAGAAGATGCAAAAATGCAAATAAATCTCCTACAAGAGACCGCTAAAAATGCAGACCTATGTGAATATTAAAAAGGTAGAATATTTAATAAGCGCAAGGAAAGCATCAAAATTCAGGGAAACTGATTACCGAAGAATATCTGGTTGAACTAATACAACCAAATGTTTTGGACAAGAAGGTAACCTAGCAAAAAGGGCAACAAAAATGCGAGTGGCTTTTCAATTAACAACAACAATTTTTATCCATAAATGTAAAACTCTGGAACGACAATACTGCCACTAATCAGAATTCCTTTATGCTCCAGAATGCCTTTTGTTAAAAAGAGCCAAATGATTATGTGAAATAAGAAATAAAAGAAAGAAAAATAGCTATGAAAATCTTGGGCCCAAAATATGACAATGAGGAATGGAAATTAAGAAGTAATAAAGAGGTTTAAGAATGAATACATTCAACCAGATTCGATAACAACACAAGTGAAGAAAGATCGAAGAAAGTGGAATTAGCACAGACACTCACCCAATCCGATGTAATAGACGGTAAGTATCGATCTAGTCAAAAATTAAACACTAACGGGAAAGTCACAAAACTGAATTTGAAGACTATCACTGAGTAAAAGAGAAGAACAACAAACACTGGAAAAGAAAGGAAGATACTCAGAAAAAATTTTTAAGGCCACAAGAGAACAAAGATAACATTTGGACGAAGAGGAGAAACGAAGATCTATACAAGAACGTATACATAGTCACAAACAATAAAGAAGAGCGGATTAAAGTTTTGCGGGCATATCTAGAGAATGAATGACAACACGCTAATGATGAAAAAAATGTAATTTCATTTTCACATTAAAAAACACCACGAGATGGCTGGAAGAGACAAGAAGGGATTTGAGAAAACTGAACGTCGCAGAAGTTAGCATACAGGAGAGGGAAAATTTCAGGCTACTGATCAATATTGTAAACGATCAATACAATAAAACTTCCTATCCAGCAACAAAAACCACATCCCATAAGAGTGATGTCAAACCAACAGAGGTGGGCCATCAGCCAACGATTGAAGTTTTGGGAGGATAAGAAGAAACATATTGTACCTTAGTCTTAGGTTCTAAGCAGTCTATGATTGGCCAAATTATGAAAAAAACGAGGTTTATTGAAGAACAGAACAAATATTAGGCACATCGAGGAAGAGAAGATTTTTAATGTACAGACACCAAAAAATGCTAGATTCAAAAAGAATAAAAAAAGAGTTTTTTAGTTTTTAGGGCGTCTAGAAAAAGCAAAGAAAGAGACAAGCGCAATATGGACATACGAAAGAAGAGAACAACATAGGGAAAGAATGAAAAACCATGGGAAGGAAAGAAAGAAGGAAACGAGAAATGTGGTTTTCAGCAGACAGAACCATCAAAAAAATTAAAAAATACTACTCAATCTCTGGATAGAAAAAATAACTGTATTTTATACTTAACGATTCCTATCTTCGTTCCAAATTTAATTGTGAATACTCGCATATTTCAGGCAATTAGTAGTTACAAAAATGGTTCAAATGGCTCTGATCACTATGGGACTTAACTTCTGAGGTCATCAGTCCCCTAGAACGTAGAACTACTTAAACCTAACTAACTCAAGGACATCACACACGTCCATGCCCGAGGCACGATTCGAACCTGCGACCGTAGCAGTCACGCGGTTCCGGACTGAAGCGCCTAGAACCGCACGGCTACGGCGGCCAGCATTAGTAGTTACAAATAAGATGTTATTTTATTAATACGATTTTTCAATATGTCACGAATAATAATTCCTTTTATTATTATATACGGAATTAAAAGTGAAAACATTGCTGCCAGAGAGATTTGAATCAATCATATTACGATTACCAGACTTGTACGCATTCGGCAATTATGTTAATCAGCTCGAAACGTTTCGTATATAAGAGCGCTGCTCAAAAATATTCTGATCTACAAAGGCGATTTTTCCGAGGCTTTCTTTTTTTGTCAACTGCGTCGCATTGCTTTAGCAAACTGATGTCGGGGCACTGAGCTTTAAATCCTCTTAACAGTAACTATGAATGAAAATCGAAGAGGACCAGCCCATAAGGTGTGCTTTTAAGTCTCGACACCTAGCTAGGCCCCCCATGAACCATGGACCTTGCCGCTGGTGGGGACGCTTGGGTGCCTCAGCGATACAGATGGCCGTACCGTAGGTGTAACCACAACGGGGGGGGGGGGGGGGGGGGTGTATCTGCTGAGAGGCCAGACAAACGTGTGGTTCCTGAAGAGGGGCAGCAGCTTTTTCAGTAGTTGCACGGGGCAACAGTCTGGATGATTGACTGATCTGGCCTTGCAACATTAACCAAAACGGCCTTGCTGTGCTGGTACTGCGAACGGTTGAAAGCAAGGGGAAACTACAGCCATAATTTTTCCCGAGGACATGCAGCTTTATTGTATGATTAAATGATGATGGTATCCTCTTGGGTAAAATATTCCGGGGGTAAAATAGTCCCCCATTCGGATCTCCGGGCGGGGACTACTCAAGAGGATGTCGTTATCAGGAGAAAGAAAACTGGCGTTCTACGGATCGGAGCGTGGAATGTCAGATCCCTTGATCGGGTAGGTAGGTTAGAAAATTTCAAAAGGGAAATGGATAGGTTAAAGTTAGATATAGTGGGAATTAGTGAAGTTCGGTGGCAGGAGGAACAAGACTTCTGATCAGGTGACTACAGGGTTATAAACACAAAATCAAATAGGGGTAATGCAGGAGTAGGTTTAATAATGAATAGGAAAATAGGAATGCGGGTAGGCTACTACAAACAGCATAGTGAACGCATTATTGTGGCCAAGATAGATACGAAGCCCACGCCTACTACAGTAGTACAAGTTTATATGCCAACTAGCTCTGCAGATGACGAAGAAATTGAAGAAATGTATGATGAAATAAAAGAAATTATTCAGATAGTGAAGGGAGACCAAAATTTAATAGTCATGGGTGACTGGAATTCGAGTGTAGGAAAAGGGAGAGAAGGAAACATAGTAGGTGAATATGGATTGGGGCTAAGAAATGAAAGAGGAAGCCGCCTAGTAGAATTTTGCACAGAGCACAACTTAATCATAGCTAACACTTGGTTTAAGAATCATAAAAGAAGGCTGTATACATGGAAGAACCCTGGAGATACTAAAAGGTATCAGATAGATTATATAATGGTAAGACAATGATTTAGGAACCAGGTTTTAAGTTGCAAGACATTTCCAGGGGCAGATGTGGACTCTGACCACACAATCTATTGGTTATGACCTGTAGATTAAAACTGAAGAAACTGCAAAAATGTGGGAAATTAAGGAGATGGGACCTGGATAAACTGAAAGAACTAGAGGTTGTACAGAGTTTCAGGGAGAGCATAAGGGAACAATTGACAGGAATAGGGGAATGAAATACAGTAGAAGAAGAATGGGTAGCTTTGAGGGATGAAGTAGTGAAGGCAGCAGAGGATCAAGTAGGTAAAAAGACGAGGGCTGCTAGAAATCCTTGGGTAACAGAAGAAATATTGAATTTAATTGATGAAAGGAGAAAATATAAAAATGCAGTAAATGAAGCAGGCAAAAAGGAATACAAACGTCTCAAAAATGAGATCGACAGGAAGTGCAAAACGGCTAAACAGGGATGGATAGAGGACAAATGTAAGGATGTAGAAGCTTATCTCACTAGGGGTAAAATAGATACTGCCTACAGGAAAATTAGAGAGACCTTTGGAGAGAAGAGAACCACGTGTATGAATATCAAGAGCTCAGATTGCAACCCAGTTATAAGCAAAGAAGGGAAGGCAGAAAGGTCGAAGGAGTATATAGAAGGTTTATACAAGGGCGATGTACTTGAGGACAACATTATGGAAATGGAAGAGGATGTAGATGAAGACGAAATGGGAGATACGATACTGCGTGAAGAGTTTGACAGAGCACTGAAAGACCTGAGTCGAAATAAGGCCCCCGGAGTAGACAACATTCCATTGGAACTACTGACGGCGTTGGGAGAGCCAGTCCTGACAAAACACTACCAGCTGGTGAGCAAGATGTATGAGACAGGCGAAATACCCTCAGACTTCAAGTAGAATGTAATAATTCCAATCCCAAAGAAAGCAGGTGCTGACAGAAGTGAAAAATACCGAAGTATCAGTTTAATAAGACACAGCTGCAAAATACTAACGCGAATTCTTTACAGACGAATGGAAAAACTGGTAGATGCGGCCCTCGGGGAGGATCAGTTTGGATTCCGTAGAAATGTTGGAACACGTGAGGCAATACTGACCTTACGACTTATCTTAGAAGAAAGATTAAGAAAAGGCAAACCTACGTTTCTAGCATTTGTAGACTTAGAGAAAGCTTTTGACAATGTTGACTGGAATACTCTCTTTCAAATTCTGAAGGCGGCAGGGGTAAAATACAGGGAGCGAAAGGCTGTTTACAATTTGTACAGAAACCAGATTGCAGTCATAAGAGTCGAGGGGCATGAAAGGGAAGCAGTGGTTGGGAAAGGAGTGAGACAGGGTTGTAGCCTCTCCCCGATGTTATTCAATCTGTATATTGAGCAAGCAGTGAAGGAAACAAAATAAAAATTTGGAGTAGGTATTAAAATTCATGGAGAAGAAGTAAAAACTTTGAGGTTCGCCGATGACATGGTAATTCAGTCAGAGACGGCAAAGGACTTGGAAGAGCAGTTGAACGGAATGGGCAGTGTCTTGAAAGGAGGAGTGCGCTCCCTGCCGCCGTTGGATAAGCAGCTGCAGCAGCAAGTCGTATAACCCTAGCTTCTTATTTGTTACATAGTTTAATTTCTTTGCGTGTTTTTGGGTACTTGCATTGTTTAATTCGTATATTTCGGGCGTATTATAGTATTTGAGGGTTGTAGCATCGCGCCTTAGTACCTGAATAGTGCAAATTCGCGTAGTCGTCTGTCTTCTGTTTTTGTTGTGAACGGCCAGAGTCGGTTGGCCAGTCAGTGTGCTCCCTGCCGCCGTTGGATAAGCAGCTGCAGCAGCAAGTCGTATAACCCTAGCTTCTTATTTGTTACATAGTTTAATTTCTTTGCGTGTTTTTGGGTACTTGCATTGTTTAATTCGTATATTTCGGGCGTATTATAGTATTTGAGGGTTGTAGCATCGCGCCTTAGTACCTGAATAGTGCAAATTCGCGTAGTCGTCTGTCTTCTGTTTTTGTTGTGAACGGCCAGAGTCGGTTGGCCAGTCAGTGTGCTCCCTGCCGCCGTTGGATAAGCAGCTGCAGCAGCAAGTCGTATAACCCTAGCTTCTTATTTGTTACATAGTTTAATTTCTTTGCGTGTTTTTGGGTACTTGCATTGTTTAATTCGTATATTTCGGGCGTATTATAGTATTTGAGGGTTGCAGCATCGCGCCTTAGTACCTGAATAGTGCAAATTCGCGTAGTCGTCTGTCTTCTGTTTTTGTTGTGAACGGCCAGAGTCGGTTGGCCAGTCAGTGTGCTCCCTGCCGCCGTTGGATAAGCAGCTGCAGCAGCAAGTCGTATAACCCTAGCTTCTTATTTGTTACATAGTTTAATTTCTTTGCGTGTTTTTGGGTACTTGCATTGTTTAATTCGTATATTTCGGGCGTATTATAGTATTTGAGGGTTGTAGCATCGCGCCTTAGTACCTGAATAGTGCAAATTCGCGTAGTCGTCTGTCGTCTGTCTTCTGTTTTTGTTTTGAACGGCCAGTGTCGGTTGGTCACAGTCATTGTGCTCCCTGCCGCCGTTGGATAAGCAGCTGCAGCAGCAAATCGTATAACCCTAGCTTACTTATTTGTTACATAGTTTAATTAATTTCTTTGCGTGTTTTTGGGTACTTGCATTGTTTAATTCATATATTTCGGGCGTATTATAGTATTTGACAGTTGTAGCATCGCGCTTTAGTGTTTACTTCGTAGATTCTTATTTAAATTGCGTGTGAGTTTCGTATAGGAGGTGCAGTTTCGAGTTTTAGTTACTGTAATCGTAAATTCAGCAGATTGTAGCGCAGTCGTTAGGCATTTGTACAGGTTAGTTGATACATTCTTTGCGTGTTCCACTTGCGTTATCTAGGCACCGACTCGTGTTTCAGTAACTGTTGTTAAACATCGATTAGAATGGACAGGGACTGCGATTGCTGTGTTCGGATGAGGGCTGACTTGGCATCCCTTCGCTCACAGCTGCAATCGGCGCTGACTTCGGTCGCGCAGCTTGAGGCTGTTGCCAATGGGCACCACTGTGGGGAGCCGGACTCGGGTATCACGGGGATGTCAACCTCATCCCGTCTGTCCCCAGATCGGTCTGCCGCTGTGGTTGCCCCGGTTGCTGCCCGCAGTGGAGCTGAGCCCTCGCCTGTGGTTGATTGGGAGGTCGTTCCAAGGCGTGGCAGGCAGCGAAAGGCGTCCCCGGAAGCTGACCAGAAAGCCTCCCCGGTGCGTCTGACAAACCGGTTTCAGGCACTGTCTCTGGCTGAGCCAGATGCAGCTGCCTGCCCTGTTTCAGAGGATCATTCTCAGCCTTCAAGGTCCGGGCAATCGCAGAGGTTGGGCTTACTGGTAGTTGGGAGCTCCAATGTTAGGCGCGTAATGGGGCCCCTTAGGGATATGGCGGCTAAGGAGGGGAAGAAATCCAGTGTGCACTCCGTGTGCATTCCGGGAGGAGTCATTCCTGATGTCGAAAGGGTCCTTCCGGATGCCATGAAGAGCACAGGGTGCAGCCAGCTGCAGGTGGTGGCACATGTCGGCACTAATGACGTGTGTCGCTTTGGATCTGAGGAAATTCTCTCTGGATTCCAGCGGCTATCTGATTTGGTGAAGGCTGCCGGTCTTGCTTATGAGATGAAGGCAGAGCTCACCATCTGCAGCATCGTTGACAGAACCGACTGCGGACCTTTGGTGCAGAGCCGGGTGGAGGGTCTGAATCAGAGGCTCAGACGGTTTTGCGACCGTATTGGCTGCAGATTCCTTGACTTGCGCCATAGGGTGGTGGGGTTTCGGGTTCCGCTGAATAGGTCAGGAGTTCACTACACTCAGCTGGCGGCTACACGGGTAGCGGAGGCTGTGTGGCGTGGACTGGGCGGTTTTTTAGGTTAGAAGGCCTCGGGAAAGTGCGGGATGGGCTGCAATGTCAAAGGGTGCTTGGCAATTACAGGACGTGCTTGGATCAAGGAACAGTCGGAATTATAGTTGTAAACTGTTGTAGTTGCGCTGGAAAAGTCCCTGAGCTTCAAGCGCTAATAGAAAGCACAGAAGCGGATATCGTTATAGGTACAGAAAGCTGGCTAAAGCCTGAAATAAGTTCTGCAGAAATTTTTACGAAGTCTCAGACGGTGTTCAGGAAAGATAGATTAGGCAGAATTGGTGGTGGAGTGTTGGTGTCTGTCAGTAGTGGTTTATCTTGTAGTGAAGTCGAAGTAGATACTCTGTGCGAATTGGTGTGGGTGGAGGTTATACTTAACAGCCGAATTAAGTTAATAATTGGCTCCTTCTACCGACCCCCAGACTCCGATGATACAGTTGCGGAACAGTTCAGAGAAAGTTTGAGTCTCGTAACAAATAAATACCCCACTCATACGGTTATAGTTGGTGGGGACTTCAACCTACCCTCGGTATGTTGGCAAAAATACTTGTTCAAAACCGGTGGTAGGCACAAAACGTCTTCCGAGATTGTCCTAAATGCATTCTCCGAAAATTATTTAGAGCAGTTAGTCCACGAACCCACGCGAATTGTAAATGGTTGCGAAAACACACTTGACCTCTTGGCCACAAACAATCCAGAGCTGATAGAGAGCATCATGACTGATACAGGGATTAGTGATCACAAGGTCATTGTAGCTAGGCTCAATACCATTTCTTCCAAATCCATCAGAAACAAACGCAAAATAATTTTATTTAAAAAAGCGGATAAAGTACCACTAGAAGCCTTCCTAAAAGACAATTTCCATTCCTTCCGAACTGACTATGCGAATGTAGACGAGATGTGGCTCAAATTCAAAGATATAGTAGCAACAGCAATTGAGATATTCATACCCCATAAATTGGTAAGAGATGGAACGGATCCCCCGTGGTACACAAAAAAGGTCCGAACGCTGTTGCAGAGGCAACGGAAAAAGCATGCGAAGTTCAGAAGAACGCGAAATCCTGAAGATGGGCTAAAATTTACAGACGCGCGAAATTTGGCACGTACTTCGATGCGAGATGCCTTTAATAGGTTCCACAACGAAACATTGTCTCGAAATTTGGTAGAAAATCCGAAGAAATTCTGGTCGTATGTAAAGTACACAAGCGGCAAGACGCAGTCAATACCTTCGCTGCGCAGTGCCGATGGTACTGTTATCGACGACTGCGCCGCTAAAGCGGAGTTATTGAACGCAGTTTTCCGAAATTCCTTCACCAGGGAAGACGAATGGAATATTCCAGAATTTGAAACACGAACATCTGCTAGCATGAGTTTCTTAGAAGTAGATACCTTAGAGGTTGCGAAGCAACTCAAATCGCTTGATACGGGCAAGTCTTCAGGTCCAGATTGTATACCGATTAGGTTCCTTTCAGATTACGCTGATACTATAGCTCCCTACTTAGCACTCATATACAACCGCTCGCTCACCGATAGATCTGTACCTACAGATTGGAAAATTGCGCAGGTCGCACCAGTGTTCAAGAAGGGTAGTAGGAGTAATCCATTTAACTACAGACCTATATCATTGACGTCGGTTTGCAGTAGGGTTTTGGAGCATATACTGTATTCAAACATTATGAATCACCTCGAAGGGAACGATCTATTGACACGTAATCAGCATGGCTTCAGAAAACATCGCTCTTGTGCAACGCAGCTAGCTCTTTATTCGCACGAAGTAATGGCCGCTATCGACAGGGGATCTCAAGTTGATTCCGTATTTCTAGATTTCCGGAAAGCTTTTGACACCGTTCCTCACAAGCGACTTCTAATCAAGCTGCGGAGCTATGGGGTATCGTCTCAGTTGTGCGACTGGATTCGTGATTTCCTGTCAGGAAGGTCGCAGTTCGTAGTAATAGACGGAAAATCATCGAGTAAAACTGAAGTGATATCAGGTGTTCCCCAGGGAAGCGTCCTGGGACCTCTACTGTTCCTGATCTATATAAATGACCTGGGTGACAATCTGAGCAGTTCTCTTAGGTTGTTCGCAGATGATGCTGTAATTTACCGTCTAGTAAGGTCATCCGAAGACCAGTATCAGCTGCAAAGCGATTTAGAAAAGATTGCTGTATGGTGTGTCAGGTGGCAGTTGACGCTAAATAACGAAAAGTGTGAGATGATCCACATGAGTTCCAAAAGAAATCCGTTGGAATTCGATTACTCGATAAATAGTACAATTCTCAAGGCTGTCAATTCAACTAAGTACCTGGGTGTTAAAATTACAAACAACTTCAGTTGGAAGGACCACATAGATAATATTGTCGGGAAGGCGAGCCAAAGGTTGCGTTTCATTGGCAGGACACTTAGAAGATGCAACAAGTCCACTAAAGAGACAGCTTACACTACACTCGTTCGTCCTCTGTTAGAATATTGCTGCGCGGTGTGGGATCCTTACCAGGTGGGATTGACGGAGGACATCGAGAGGGTGCAAAGAAGGGCAGCTCGTTTTGTATTATCGCGTTATAGGGGAGAGAGTGTGGCAGATATGATACACGAGTTGGGATGGAAGTCATTACAGCATAGACGTTTTTCGTCGCGGCGAGACCTTTTTACGAAATTTCAGTCACCAACTTTCTCTTCCGAATGCGAAAATATTTTGTTGAGCCCAACCTACATAGGTAGGAATGATCATGAAAATAAAATAAGAGAAATCAGAGCTCGAACAGAAAGGTTTAGGTGTTCGTTTTTCCCGCTCGCTGTTCGGGAGTGGAATAGTAGAGAGATAGTATGATTGTGGTTCGATGAACCCTCTGCCAAGCACTTAAATGTGAATTGCAGAGTAGTCATGTAGATGTAGGATATAAGATTAACATCAACATAAGCAAAACGAGGATAATGGAATGTAGTCAAATTAAATCGGCTGATGATGAGGGAATTAGATTAGGAAGTGAGACACTTAAAGTAGTAAGGGAGTTTTGCTATTTGGGGAGCAAAATAACTGATGATGGTCGAAGTAGAGAGGATATAAAATGTAGAATGGCAATGAGAAGGAAAGCGTTTCTGAAGAAGAGAAATTTGTTAACATTAAGTATAGATTTAAGTGACAGGAAGTCATTTCTGAAAGTATTTGTATGGAGTGAAGTCATGTATGGAAGTGAAACATGGTCGATAAATAGTTTAGACAAGAAGAGAATAGAAGATTTCGAAATTGGTGCTACAGAAGAATGCTGAAGATTAGATGGGTAGATCACATAACTAATGAGGAAGTATTGAATAGGATTGGGGAGAAGAGAAGTTTGTGGCACAACTTGACTAGAAGAAGGGATCGGTTGGTAGGACATGTTTTGAGGCATCAAGGGATCACAAATTTAGCATTTTAGGGCAGCGTGGAGGGTAAAAATCGTAGAGGGAGACCAAGAGATGAATACAATAATCGGATCAGTAGGATGTAGGTTGCAGTAGGTACTGGGAGATGAAGGAGCTTGCACAGGATAGATTAGCATGGAGAGCTGCATCAAACCAGTCTCAGGACTGAAGACAACAACAACAACAACCTAGCTAGGAAGGATTACCAGTCGTGAGACTGACATCTCTCTATTTCGTTGTTACTTTACGCCTGGAAGCACGCGCCGGGCGGCACTCTAGTCTCCTACGGATCGGGCGTTCTGCCGGTACGGAAAATCCGTCCTCCCACTCACCACTACGAAAATACGGACCGCCTGCTCCTGGTGCCGACATAGCACGCCCTTTAAAACACGACGCATCAAAGGCGCCGCCGGCACGATAACATCCAATTTTTACGTCCGCGCCCACCAAGTCATCGACGTCGCCAACGATTATCGGCTTCCTTGTACGGCGAGCGGCAACCCACAAAGCACCGAGAGAAGGCGACGCGGGTGAATTAATCCCCACTCGAAGTGCCAGCAGTGATCTTGACTCGTTACGAAGCAACAGGTGGTTAACATTACAATATGAGAAGACACTAACACCACGTATTGTCACATCGAAACTACAGTCAAGTCCAAATCCAAAAACAAGGCCGTTAGTCAAGCACAATACTTAGAACGGATAGCAGGTTTTTTTACTGACACCGACATCCATCCAGAACAGAAATAAACTGCTCGACTGAGAGGGTAGTTTTCGAAACATCGAATTTTTATTTACACAATCATTGAGTATTCGAGAATATACAAACATCACCAACAAAAGATGTTCCAGGAATCTTTCACGAAATATAAATATTAAATAACAAATAATTGCCGGTGACAGTCTGAAATGGCCACCCGCAGCTCGTCTGGCAGCATCGATGCTAACCACTACATTATACGGCATGGCTAACCACTACATTATACGGCATGGACCATAGCTCGCAGCAATATATCACATTTTATGAAAAGATAAGCTTTTCATTTCGCCTGATTTAAGCAGGTAGATATTTGCTATTTGACGAACAGCATCCGCAATTGACCACTAGATATCACGAGCGACGGACTCGTCAGTATAAAACGAGGCCAGAGTATTGTGTTGTCTGTAGAAAAAGTAGTAATAGCAGAATGTGTTGTTCAGTACAGATCACTGACTTGGAACCTTGACTACTCATTGGATGTCACCTGAGTAAGAAATCCATCACAGATATTTCAACCCTTCTAAAGATGTTCAAGTCGACTCTTGGTGATACGACTGTGAAGCGTAAAAGCGAAGAAACAACCAAACCTAAACCAAAACTTGGCACGTCACATTAACTAACTAACGGATGGGGACCGTCAAGCATTGCGGAGAATGGTTTTAAGAAATCGCGGAAGGAATCATTCGTGAGATCATAAGTGTCACCAGTAATCCAGCTAGCACAAGGACTATGCGTAAGGAGTTAAAAAATAATGAGGTACAATGGACAAACAACTCCAAGTAAGCCATAGCGTTTCTGTAGTCAGTGCTGAGGACGCTTGAGGTCGAGTAAAGATCGACGCCACTGGGCAATAGATGAGTGGAAACGAGTGATCTGGAATGGTGAAATGCGTCATACCCTGTGGCAATCTGACGGAAGTGTTTCACAATATCTAGTAGTAAAACATCTGGCAATCTAGGTATAAGTAACATACTCTTTGTCACGTCATTATTAACAGACATCGTCCTTATCACCCTAGGATTCAAACAAAAGGCTAATCTGTAAACACAGACTTGCATGAGTCGCCGTCAAATCAGTTTGGCAGCCTAGTTTAAAGACGCAGCCCAGCGTTTTCCACTGTTTTCTTCATGCTTCCCCGAAGTTTTTGCTTTCGTGTCATTCAAACATTTGCTTATTCCATCGCTGAAAGTTTATTTTCCCGCAATAATGAATCCATTTTCGAACCTTTTATCTTGGAGTGGAGGTTATAGTTTTAACCCCGACGTCATATTTCCCGACAATTTTACACAACAAATCGTACCGAAAACGACGCGTTTTGGTACGAACCTAAAATGCGGCGCATCAGTTAAACTGCCTTTTTTCGTAGTAAACAAGTATAAATACAGAAACATCCAAATAGGTCATACTGTCTTCGCAAAATCGTTGACATGCCAAATTTCGCGACATTTTATAAAAACTTTTGACTTCGCGTTATTGTTTTATCGTTTACAAAAAATATTCCTGTCCCTAAATAAAAGATAATGAAATACTAGATCGCGTCGCCATCCTTGGATAAAACATTCTCTGCTTACTTGTCACGTCAAATCTGGGTGCGAGGGGCATTCAGTAAGTAGTGCAACACGTATTTTTTTTCCGAAAGCAGATTGATTTTATACAGGATTCCAATACACAATATTATTCCCACTCTTTTGGCTACAAAATCATATTTTTCCATACAATCTCCGTTCAATGGAACCGCCTTACGCAGCTTACTGCGAAAGCCTGACTGCATGGTACCACTCTACTGGTCGACGTCATCCATAAGTGTGTTGTTCATTGGGCCAAACAGGTGGAAGCTCTTTATGGTCTTCTGTTAGGCGGCGAGGACCGTACTGTGCACACACCTTCGAGTACGCAAACTGGTGGAAGACTGTGTCAGAAATACCAACAGGGATGTCCAGATGAGCAGCGAGCTGTTTGTTTGCAACCAGTTGATCACCTCGAATGAGTATGTTCGCACATTCCAACATCGCAGGAGTCAAAGCGCTGTGCGGCCTGCAAGGGGAGATCGGAAAGATTCGCGATGATTCCTCGCGCTCAAGAACTCACCGGGCTTATTTTCACTACCAAGTCTCTGCAGACATTCAGTAAGCTCCTATGAATATCTGCGATGGTTGTTTTTACGCCAAAAGAAACTGTATGACAACTCTCTGGTTGGAACGTACCTCCGTTACAGATGCAATTTTGAAAGCTACGTATTGCACCGCTACCTATCGGAACTTAATGAAACTGTAGGGGCTGACGTGGGAATATTTCACGACGTCCCACAAAAAATTCCGCATTCGTTCGACCAAAACTGGTTGAGAAAAAAAGTGTTACTTTACTTATTTAACGCCCTTCGTGCAATTTCGAGCTTCTAACGAAATCCTCTGTAGTGTTAATTATGAACAACTGACTCCAAGCTGCTGCTGTGGTGGGTATTTATAGCCACAGAGGGCTTGTGATTGATCGTTGCACGTCATCATTACGTCATGCTGCCAGAGATTGTGCCCAGCTTGTCAGCTTAAGAACGTAAGCAATTCAGCGCATTTCTCTGTGTTCTCAGTGCAGATAGCTCGATTCCACGCTGTAATCTTAGCGGTGCGTGGAGGTGAGCTCTCGACTTCGAGTAAGACAGAGAAACGGGTTGAATTGTTTACGTTCCTAAGCTGGCACCAGCACTGCAGATACGGCTACAAGATATGCCCGGGGCCAACGAGATATACGGGCCCTGAGCGCGCGTCACTGAACGTTACATTGCAGATCTTACTAGTCGCATCGACGGTCTTCGGAGTGGAGCAACTTACTATTTCACAGCAATTTAATACTTCGTATCAGCGCATTTAAGCAGAGTTAATCTCGACAAAATATGACGTAGTTTAAACCATTAGTGCGTATTTTTTTAATTCACATACTGATCTCGCGTCTGGCCCCACGTAGTCGAGTGTTCCACGATGTATGACGGGCAAGGCTAGTAGTGTGACATCACAAGTTAGTTGTGGGGCCCGTATTTCTCGTGCTCTGGCTCTGGCAGCATGACTTAATGACGACGTATAACGATAAATCGCAAGTCAGAGCAGCAGCAACAACAAATCGTTGTTTATGACGAAGACAATGGAGGATTTCGTTGAAAGCTGGAAATTGTACCCAGATTTGATGTGACGAGTGAAGTGAGAATATTTCGCACATATAGTGAAATACTGATAAGCGTGTTCCACTGTGTGTCCATTTATGAGATTATCTGACATAAATCTCGCACCAGCGCAGTACGTCACAATGAGGCAAAACGGCTACAACTACAGTTAGTTAATGTGATATGTGGTCACTACCTAGGACTAATATCCCTACAAATACTTGTACACTACTCTTCAAATACGGCACCAATCCAATGACTCTGGATCTTCATCCGCGGCCAGTTTCAAGTGCTGCAGCTATGGTAACAATCTGCCGTGCGCTACAGGAGCCCACGTCCCGTGTATCAAACGTCTGAGTTTCCGGTAGAGCAGGCAGACCTGAAACTTTGCCGTAGACTGGCACACGGGTCCTTACCGATAAACCTGTATAAGAAGGGTAGTTCAAGTCTTAATTAACACTAAAAAAAAATGAGTTTGTCAGGTTTTTTTTCCCAGGTACATTCTGTAATTGTGGGAACACATTGAAATCACTGCGCCACAATAACGTAGCACTCCGCTAGAGAAGCCAAAAGGAAATGTCACAAGCTTATTGATGAAGTGGGGTATCGTGTGGTAACTTGTTGCCTGCATCTGATGTGGCAGACTACCTCTCTGTAAAGTACCGGAACGGCAAGAAATGTAGAGGCCCTGGTGCTCGATAACCGGCTTCTCACAATCGAGGTGGTAGTGGAAAAAAAGGGTAGTCAGGGCTGTATCAACTTTTAAAACCTTGCGCAACATTTTGATTATGTCAGTGGTCACTACACGTTGGGTTCCTCGATTCCTTACACCGGGCACGAGCAACCTTTGTTGATCTGTGAGCCTGATTCACTTACTTAAGCGCTCGTGCCATCGAGCCGTCACGAGGCAGCAGCGTTCCTGGCGCATCAAGTCAAAACTATAATGTCATTAGTATCATACCAATTCGACAGACAACTCTTCGTCTCGATAACCTTATTTAACTATTCTTTTATTGGGACATAGTACATCTGCATTGCCCCCAGTCATGGTCTTACGAATTCGCCTGCTCCAAATAGCTTTAACAATTTGTAACTTTCTCTACTCACTATAAAACAACCTGTAACCTCCTTGTCACACTCTGTCCTCGTTGGCAAACATATACAGTTACTTGTCCAAACTGGAAAATAATATTTTTTCCTTCACATTCCGTAACTGTCCTGCAAGCCGCTGTTCAGCAACGTATTTCGTAGAAAAGTAACCTTTCTTATCACATTCCTTCATAACAGATAGTGATTCACTACACAAGGAAACAGGTTTATCTTTGTACACGGTAAAGAAATAATCATCCGCTCATTTCTCCCGGAATAAGCGACATTCAGTATGCACTTGCCTCTTCCTCACGGCATAATTTTTGCGCACATAATCACCAAACACGCACGAGAACATTTGCACGAAATTAACGAACAGCTAACACTAAACTTTACGCGTGAACCGACAACGGATAAGTACACTACTGGCCACTGAGATTGCTACACCACGAAAATGACGTGCTACAGACGGGAAATTTAACCGACAGGAAGAAGATGCTGAGATATACAAATGATTAGCTTTTCAGAGGATTCACACAAGGTTGGCGCCGGTGGTGACACCAACAACGTGCTGACATCAGGAAAGTTTCCAATCGATTTCTCATACACACACAGCAGTTGACCGGCGTTGCCTGGTGAAATGTTGTTGTGATGCCTCGTGAAAGGAGGAGAAATGCGTACCATCACGTTTCCGACTTTGATAAAGGTCGGATTGTAGCCTATCGCTATTGCGGTTTATCGTATCGCGACACTGCTGCTCGTGTTGGTCGAGATCCAATGACTGTTAGCAGAATATGGAATCGGTGGATTCAGGAGGGTAATACGGAACGCCGTGCTGGATCCCAACGGCCTCGTATCACTAGCAGTCGAGATGACAGGCATCTTATCCGCATGGCTGTAACGGATCGTGCAGCCACGTCTCGATCTCTGAGTCAACAGATGGGGACGTTTGCAAGACAACAACCAGCTGCAATTCGATGACGTTTGCAGCAGCATGGACAATCAGCTCGGAGACCACGGCTGCGATTACCCTTGACGCTGCATCACAGACAGGAGCGCCAGCGAAGGTGTACTCAACGACGAACCTGGGTGTACGAATAGCAAAACGTCATTTTTTCGAATGAATCCAGGTTCTGTTTACAGCATCATGATGGTCGCATCCGTGTTTGGCGTCATGGCGGTGAACGCACATTGGAAGCGTGTATTCGTCATCGCCATACTGGTGTATCACCCGGCGTGATGGTATGGGGTGCCATTGGTTACACGTCTCGGTCAGCTCTTGTTCGCATTGACGGTACTTTGAACAGTGGACGTTACATTTCAGATGTGTTACGACCCGTGGCTCCACCCCTCATTCGATCCCTGCGAAACCCTACATTTCAGCAGGATAATGCACGACCGCATGTTGCATGTCCTGTATGAACCTTTCTGGACACAGAAAATGTTCGACTGCTGTCCTGGCCAGCACATTCTCCAGATATCTCACGAATTGAAAACGTCTGGTCAATGGTGGCCGAACATCTGACTCATCAGAATACGCCAGTGACTACTCTTGATGGACTGTGGTATCGTGTTAAAGCTGCATGGGCAGCTGTACCTATACACGCCATCCAAGCTCTGTTTGACTCATTACCCAGGCGTATCAAGGCCGTTATTATGGTCAGAGGTGGTTGTTCCGGGTACTGATTTCTGAGGATCTGTGCACCCAAATGTAGCCGAACTATGTTGTTTTAGGAGTGCCACAATGTTTTTTTTTTAATTCCTATCAATATGGACACAAAAGAATTTTGAAGTTTCCACGCTATGTATTATTTCATCACCATGTGTTACACTTACCACTGGTGCCGTACCCCTAGAGGGGCAGAACTCAATATGATGTGACTTTGATAAATTCAGGGTGAGACCATTCGGAGAAAACCAGTCAACGATACTTTCGAGAACTTTGTTCACCATTTCTGTAGGTATACTGGAAGTGATTACAATAACGGTGTCATCTGCGAAAAGAACTAATTCAGCTTGTTGTACATTAGACGGCAGATCATGTACATATATGAGTGACAGTGGACAGTGGACCTAAGTTTGCGCCTTGGGTAACTCCATACGTGATACAATACTGGCCGTTAAAATTGCTACACCACGAAGATGACGTGCTACAGACGCGAAAATTAACCGACAGGAAGAAGATGCTGTGATATGCAAATGATAAGCTTTTCAGAGCATTCACACAACGTTGGCGCTGGTAGCGACACCTACAACGTGCTGACATGAGGAAGGTTTACAACCGATTTCTCATGCACAAACAGCAGTTGACCGGCGTTGCCTGGTGAAATGTTGCTGTGATGCCTCGTGTAAAGAGGAGAAATGCGTACCATCGCGTTTCCGACTTTGATTAAGGGTGGATTGTAGTCTATCGTGATTGCGGTTTATCGTATCGCGACATTGCTGCTCGCGTTGGTCGAGATCCAATGACTGTTAGCACAATATGGAAACAGTGGGTTCTGGAGGATAATACGGAACGCCGTGCTGGATCCCAACGGCCTCGTATCACTAGCACTCTAGATGACACGCATCTTATCCGCATAGCTGTAACGGATCGTGCAGCCACGTCTCGATCCCTGAGTCAACAGATGGGGACGTTTGCAAGACAACAACCATCTGCACGAAAAATTCGACAACGTTTGCAGCATCATGGGCTATCAGCTCGGAGACCATGGCTGCAGTTACGCTTGACGCTGGATCACAGACAGGAGCGCCTGCGATGGTGTACTCAACGACGAACCTGGGTGCACGAATGGCAAAACGTCATTTTTTCGGATGAATCCAGGTTCTGTTTACAGCATCATGATGGTCGCATCCGTGTTTGGCGACATCGCGGTGAGCGCACATTGGAAGCGTGTATTCGTCATCGCCATACTGGCGTATCACCCGGCGTGATGGTATGGGGTGCCATTGGTTACACGTCTCGGTCAGCTCTTGTTCGCATTGACGGTACTTTGAACAGTGGACGTTATATTTCAGATGTGTTACGACCCGTGACTCTATCCTTTATCCGATCCCTGCGAAACCCTACATTTCAGCAGGATAATGCACGACCGCATGTTGCATGTCCTGTATGAACCTTTCTGGACACAGAAAATGTTCGACTGCTGTCCTGGGCAGCACATTCTCCAGATCTCTCACAAACTGAAAACGTCTGGTCAATGGTGGCCGAGCAACTGGCTCGTTACAATACGCCAGTCACTACTCTCGATGAACTGTGTTATCATGTTGAAGCTGCATGGGCAGCTGTAGCTGTACACGCCTTCCAAGCTCTTTTTGACTCAATTCCCAGGCGTATGAAGGCCGTTATTACGGCCCGAGGTGGTTGTTCTGGGTACTGATTTCTCAGGATCTATGCACCCAAACTGCGTGAAAATGTAATGACACGTCAGTTCTAGTATAATATATTTGTCCAAAATTGGTGTATTTCACGAGGAGTTGATATTTTTGTGTAACTTTCACTACTACCAACGTTTGCGATTTATCAACGTGTAGCACAAACATAGGCAGTAATTAACGTTTGTGTGAGGGCTGTCAGCACTGCTTCATACAAAAAAATGTAAGGAGTGAGGTTTGGCGACGTGGGAGGCCAAAAACAATCAACAAGATCTTGTTGTCCACCTTTTCCAATCCAATGTTGTGGGATAGCGATGTTAAGATAAAGCCGCAGTTTAAGGTGCGAGTGAGGCGGGAAGCCGTCATACATAAGAATGAAACCATTAGAATCTTCGTGAAGATGAGAAAACAACCAGTCTCGCAAAACTTTGAACCTTCGTCTATCCAGTGAAACGAGCAATGTGTTTCTATCTTCTGTAGTTTGTCTGGAATAAACAGCGGAAATATGTTTCTCCTTTCTGAATCAACGGGGATTCTGACGAGGTTACGGGAGGCCATGAAGACGAAGCTTTGCGGGAAGTATCCATCCTCTCTCGACGACAATACCCCAGCTCATTCCGCATAGGACATAATTACACATGCTATCAAACATTCCCTCACCCCTCGTGTTCGTGAGACATTGAAACCATAGGACTTTTCGTCTTTCAGATAACGAAACCATTACATGTCCGGTAGTTCCAGAAAGAGAATGTGATTTTCGAGGTGGAACGTTCCCGGAACAGATAGAATGCAGGGGGTCTCCTTCCGAAGTTCCATCGCTGGCAAAAGAAAAAAAATTGTCGCAAAGCTTGATTATCTAGATAAACTAACATTATTGCCAAAAATCATTGCCGCAGCTAAGACTTATCGATAGCAACCTGAAAGTCCTCGTATAGGAGGCTAAACAAAACACTGTTAGCAAGGAAAATCACTCCACCTGTGCATCATTTTGTGTTCATGATCACACATTTCACTGGTGTGAGCTGTTTACTTCCGGATGTCCGAATCTCGTTTTCCAATAGAGTACGTGTTTTGAAAATCTGTTCAGCATGCAAAAGTCAAGCAATAGCGATATGCACATGAGCAGAAGGCGGTAGTATCGCGTGCACAGAGTATAAAAGGGCACATCACAATGGTGTGGGGGTGTGTTTACATGGAAAAGACTGCGTCCTCTGGTCCAGCTGAACTTGAGTTACTTGACTTAATTCCTTTGGCCCCTATGGGGGCAAAGGGCATCCAGGAGAACTCGCCATCCGTCTCTGTCTTTGGCCATTTGCCTCAATTCTGCCCATGTCTTCCCAACTCTTTTTGCTTCACCCTTCCACTGTCCTCTTCCATGTACCGCCTGGTCTTCCTCTCTTCCTTGTTCACTGGGGATTCCATTCCAATGCTTTTTTCTCGATGGCAATGCTTTTTTCTCGATGGCTCCATCTGGTTTTCTCAAGGTGTGCCCCAACCAACCCCACTTTCTCTCTCGTATCTGGTCTTCTATAGGTATCTGGTTTGTTATTCGCCGGAGCTCCTCATTACATATTTTTTATGGCCACCAGATATTCATGATACGTCGAAGACATCTATTTATGAAGCTTTGTAACTGAGATGTTATCTTTTTATCCATTTTCCAGCTTTCACTGGCGTACAGAAGGACAGCCTTCACATTTGTATTGAAAATACGGATTTTTGTTTTGTACGTGATATTTCTATTTTTCCATATTGGATACAATTGTATGAAGGCAGCATTTCCCTTTTTAATGCGGTTTTTCACGTCATCTCTAGCTCCACCATCTTCCGTCTCTGTACAACCCAAATACAGGAATGAGTTACCAGTGGCACCTCCATGTTCCCCGAATTTACTCTCATTTCCTTTGTTTTGCCTGTATTTATCTTGAGGCCAGCAGTCTCTGCTTCTCCTTTCAGCAAGTTCAATTTAGCTTGCATATCAGTCAGCCTTTGAGCTAATAAAGCTATGTCGTCTGCAAAATCCAAATCCTCCAGACGTTCATGGATCCCCCACTGGATTCCTCGTCTCCTGCCTGCTGTGACTCTTCTCATAACAGAGTCTAGAACAAGTAGAAAAAGTGTTGGTGACAAAATGCAACCCTGCCGGACTCCAGTTGTTACTTTTATGGGCTCTGTCATATTTCCCTTGTGGAGTAAGCAGCATTTGTAGCCATCATATAGATTTTTTATGATGTTTAAGATCTTCTGTGGTATGCCATACTTCCACAACGCCTGCCAGAGCACTTTATGTTTCACGGAATTGAAGACCTTTTGAAAATCAATTAATGCCAGGCACATGGTTCCTTGGAATTCTTTGCTTTGCTCTAAAATGATCCTAAGGGTGTTAATAAGATCGATACGACTGCGTTGTGACCTAAAATCGGCCTGTTCTTTACGCAGTCCAGCTGAACTACTTGGAGACATTTGCAGCCATTCACGGGCTTCATGTTCTCAAACAACGATGTTCTTTTTAACGGATTACAATGCGAATGATTTGGCCACCCAGATCGCTCGAGATGAAGCTCATCCAACATTTATGGGACATAATCGAGACGTCAGTTCGTGAACAAAATCCTACACCGGCAACACTTTCGTAATTATGGACGGCTATACAGGCAGCATGGCTCAATATTTCTGCAAGAGACTTCCAACGACTTGAGTCCACGCCACGCCGAGATGCTGTACCACGCCGGGCAAAAGGTGATGAGACACAGCATTAGGAGGTATCCTAGGATTTTTGTAACCCTTATGACATTTGCGACCTTAGGCAATAGGTGAAAGTCACTTGGTGCTAGGTCAGGCGAATAAGATGAGCGTTCTAACACCGGGGTGCTGCACTTCGCTAGAAACCTTTTAATTTACAAGGTGGTATGTGCTAGTCTCGATGCGGAACCTATGACTCTATGACTTCTTCCTTCACAATTCGACAATTCGGATCAGGTTTCTTCTTATTTTCTCAAGGAGTTATGCAAGGACCTAAACGTAGTAATGCTGATTAATAATGTGACCTTTAGGAACCCAGCGAAGATATATAATTCCATGAATATCGAAAAAAAATGGTATTATCGCTTTGTATCTTGATTTGCTCATTCGAGATTTTTTCGCTCTCGTTGAAGTTGGGCCGTTCCACTGCTTGTACTGGCGGTTAGTTACTAAATCGTAATTGAAACACCAGGATTCGCCAGATGTATCGCTCTTTGCAATAACTTAGGATCATTTTCAGTGCCAGCACAAACATTTTCGGGAGGTTCTTTTTTTTTTCCACTGAGAATTTTCCGCACCAGTTCAGCACACATGTTTCTCATGTTAAATTAGCTCTGTAAAATTTCTCTTACCCATCGTTTGTCAATCCCTTTAGTTTCAGCAACCGATCTAATACTTAACCGACGGCCAGATCGAATCATATTACCTACTTTTTCTATATTTTCAGGCAGTTTTGATGTTAAAAGGCGATCCGACCGCGAGTCAAGCGCCCGTACGTGATAAAAAGCCTTTTCTTTTAGTAAAAGATTGTTTTCAGTAGCAGTTTTTCCAAGTTTCATGTGAAACTTCGCAATTCGTGCCTTCTTATTACACTTATCATGACAAAACAATATAACAACCATCACACAACGGAAGGCTGCGGCCACACTGATTTGTCTACGGACACCAGACATTCCGCACTGGACTGAGAAGGCTTCACAGCTGTTGATAGTTTAGTCCACCTTTCGCGCAAGCGTACTTACTCAACACCAGTTCCGTTATTTTATAGCCACACCTCGTACATCTAAATTAGCTCCAGTAACAATCGATCACTGAAAGCTATGAAACAAATGGCGTAAACAACTCCCTCCCCCCTTCCTCCCCAACCTCTTAAACTCTTACCTTATACAAAGCGATTTACTCTGAAATGGACACAATGACCTCTCAGTTTAATAGACTGAACTCAGTCATCGTGAAGCACAAGTTGCCGTTGCATGTTTGTAAAGAACATGAATACCGAACGAGTTCGTCATTATGCTGGTATAACTGCAGTACACTGCCCGGCGCCAAAATTCGCGGTATGAATGTTCGCTAACGACATCACTGTACTAATCTTGTTCCGTCGCCCACTCTGCCATTTACAGCCGCCATAACGCCACATGGCTTTCAACCAGGGCATCCCACACAGTTTATGACGCTAACGAAGATGAATCCGCGCACATTAATACGGCACCGCGGAGCTGACAAGGCTCGTCCGTTAGAGAACAACAGGGCTACGGATGATCTGCAGATCCGCGAATGCAACACAACGGAACACGTATAAACACTGCCATACACAATACTGGACGCAGAAATGCAGTAGGTCGCGGTGATTTTGTTTCTCTTTCCAAACTCTATCGTGATACCCGTTTCCGCGTCCAGTCACGGTTCGCAGTAGCGTTACGCCTTCTGTAGACGCCTTAAATGTTGGTGCGGGAACAAATACATAATCTGACCGCTAAGACGGAGTTCCTGATAATAGCCAGAGTTTAAGTATTCAAAAGTATTCAGTATTAAAAAAGAGATCATAAAGCACGACGCCAAGCTATATAATTTTCTATGAGATGATACTGGCATTCGGCTTCTGTTCAAATGGTTCAAATGGCTCTGAGCACTATGGGACTTAACAGCTGTGGTCATCAGTCCCCTAGAACTTCGAACTACTTAAACCTAACTAACCTAAGGACATCACACAACACCCAGTCATCACGAGGCAGAGAAAATTCCTGACCTCGCCAGGAATCGAATCCGAGTACCCGGGCGTGGGAAGCTAGAACGCTACCGCACGACCACGAGCTGCTTCTGTGCCTCTATCCAAATATGGTAGCGTAAAGTTAACACTTCGTACTTTCAATTACTCATTGTTACAGTCAGACTCATATGTCTGAAACATAATCTCCAAGTCACAGAAAAGCACCGGAAAAATCACCCAGTTGTGTCTAAACACCTGTAGAACGTTACAATGCGGTTGCCAAATGAATTAGCAACGTCAGAAAACAATGAAGAGTGCACGATGACCTTCACTAGTTAATGATATTTGTTACATATTTCTTGGCTTCTCTCACTCACTCCCACACACTCGGATAAACTAGAAATTGTGAACTATACTTTAAGGAATAAATTGTTTTGCAAAATCGAAAACACACTGAGGCACTACCTTAATCAAAATTTTTAATCAGTTGTAAGCCTTTGAACATAGAAGCATCGGATGCAGGAAAATATTTCGTTCCTTTAGAATGCACACACATTTGAACATTTGGAGGAAAATAGATATCATGATTTGGCTGTTAGAACGTAAAGTTTGATTTTAACATGCGATGCTTTGCGCGTTATGGTGTGGCTTGTTCTTATAGTTCCGAGAACGTACGTTCCTCGAAGAGTCAGCCAATACATTGCTTCCTCCTGCGTTTATCTCGGGAAAAGACCATCAATGTGAAATTAAAGAGATTCGAGTCCACACGGAGGCTTAACAGTAATCTTTCTTCCCGCGAACCATACGCGATAGGAACAGGAGAGGGGGGGGGGGGGGGGTTGACATATGGCGAGCTCTACTTCATCGGAAGCCGGCGTCGTTTGTTTTTGGCTCCTCTAGCGGCGTCCTATACAAATGGCGCGCGAATTTCTAGTGTGCCACGACTGCAGACATTTATCTGCATACAAACAAAAATCAAACTACATAATTTTATAAGATGATAAAACTTCATGCCTACACCTCGTACATATCCGTTGCGAATAATATGAACTTTTTAAGACTGGACGGTATTTACATTATTTATCCCAAAATATTTATTAGCCTAATGTAATCGTATTTGTTAAGGAGACGAAAAGGGATTGTACGAGAGAAGCCGACGCCTGAGGGGAGCAACGCAAAGTCCAGCAAGACGCCACGGCGTGGCCTATCTCGACCGACGCTGTGACGTCAGCCAGGTGTAAGAGCCCTCCAGCAGACTGTCGCGGCCGGTACTTGGAGCGGCATGCTCCACCGCCAGCGGTGCGAATGAGCCACTAACATGGGGCGACCACATTTCCAAAATCAAAACATGCGGCACAAATTAGAAGTTGAAATGAATCAACTTTTGTGGAAACTTTCGTTACAACTTCATCTGTATAGCAGATTTGCATTTAAGTACTTGGTTTATGCTACAATTACTTTTATTGTTGTCAGATGCAAAGACAATACATCACTTTAACATAATTGAACTAGGTTCAACAATGATAGGAGGTCGTGCTGAAAACTAGTGCTGCCTCCGAATTTTTTTATTTAAAACTCTTAAAGATTTTAAATAAAACAATTTATTTTCTTTATTCATTGTGCGTCATTCAGTTTGGTTTAGTAAAGAGGTGTGATGTTTTCATTTTTTTTTTTGGTATAACCTCATTGGTTCTCCCTTTGGTTACGTCACGTATTACTTAAAAATATACTATTTCAAAATATTTAATGAAAAACGGGACAATATCCGTCATTTACGTATTTTGGTGTGACGATGGGACATATCAGCTAAATAAGGAACGATCGCATAACATACGGCACGTCTGGCCATCCTACGCTACAGTGTTACCTTTTAATTTATTCGTTTGGAAAAACAGTAACAATAAAAAGAGCACACCCAAATACAACACGGAGGGTTCGATGCGTAACTGCACGCACGTAAGTGGAACATGTGACGTCCACAAAGTCTCGAGACATTCCGAGAATCAGCAAACTACATTCAAATTCAGCTCTTCCCGTTTAGCTGAAGTGTCTATGAAGATTTATTGCAGCTCATTTTTATATGTGAAACCTTTCTTCCTTGACATCGAGATTCTATCTCGTAGCTCGCGCACAGGATTCTACAGTTTGCAGGATAGTCGTCAAGGATCTTGAGTCAGGAGACTTAGCGAACAGACAATGTAATGTTTTACGTCTCTTTATGGTTGCTTTCTGTCGCCTGGGTTGTGGGGGCGGGGTAGTACTGATGGTTTGCTGACTGGAATAGGAGTCTACTTGAGTATTTCTGCCGTCACAACCAAGCATTCATGAAGTTCAACGCCAATCTCTTTTGTACAACAAATAAGGGCCAGGGAGAAGAACAATATTTTCTGGCTTGTGTGTAACAAATGAGTCTTGTGGTGAACGGTCTAAGGCCGTGGCAAAGTGTTTAGGATTAAAGTTACGTTTTAGCTTCAAAGTTTACTTTGAGATGTGGGCGTAACTTTTTTGTTGTTCAAATGAAGTGCACCGCTTCTACCTTCAAAAGGATTTGGAAACAATACCATTTCTTACAATACACTTTCAAGGATTATTGGTCCTTTGACAGGACGTTCTCGCCTCCTAGTTTGCTAATATGAGCAGTTATCTCTATGTAACAGACCGAAGAAATTTTGGCGCTAGTGACGTGATGCGAAACAAGGTACAATTTAAAGGGTATTGGAGCCAGTACGGAAACTTAAGAAAACACGTTCTTTAACGCGTAACGGCGCACACCTACACAATGGCATTCAGAGTTTCAAACAATCGACACTTATCTGAGTCCGACAGGTAAAACGGGCAATCTCGAGGAGGCGGTGAAGATCAAGTAGACTTACTAAACGCTGCATGAAATCTGTAATATCTTATCAGCAAGTGGACATCAACATCTTCTGGTATAAAATCTCGTGAGGCTAATTGTTCCTTTTACGTTTGTTTTTACGTTTCTGCCCCAGATTGCGTCCGCAACAGAGCACCGATTCATGGTTACCAGAGTTGCTCTGAACTAGGAGACGAATAAGTGGTAATTCAGCGCTATAAGAAAGTTACTGGAGCAGAGAATTTTGCTATTTACGTAAAACAAGTTGTGGGATATTAAACAATTCGAGCTATGGAAGCCGTACATGTACGACTTGCTGTAAGAGTCGTTCACTGTACAGATAACATTCATAGTGCCGTCGTTTGGGGTCACGTTAAAATGTATATGGCCATGGAATTGGCTGAGTTTTCAGTTCAGATATCTGAGGAAAGCAAGACTATACCACCACCTAGAAGACCATACCTGGTGAACTTGAGGTGCAGCAATAGCAAAAAGCGAAAGCAAAAGTACTTATTATGTGTTTTCGTGTATTTGAGGCAGCCATAATCCATTCCAAAGTTAAATCCAGAATGGATAGCCACTCAATAGGAACCGTGCTAGCTTCGATAAAATCCCCCCATTTTTCCAGAGAATCTACGCAACGGGCAGTCTTGCACTATATGTACAAATGTTTCATCAGCACGTTCACACACATTTGGCTGTCAATCATAGACAGTAACAACACTGATGACAACACATGTTAATATCTAAGCCTAGCTACACATGATTTACACTCATTTTTGTGGATTATGTAGTTACCGAAGATCAATAGAAGACTTACCTTATCATTCTCACACAGAAACTACAAACCGAAGTTGTTGAAGGCGACGCAGTCGACAGAATATTTCATTTCCCCGAAGCCCACTACATAGTAACCCATTCAACTTACTTATCCAAAAACGTATTGCGAACAAAAATTTCTCGTTCTGACTTTTTTCGATTTTGGGTAGTCTTGATTGTATTAAAACTGCTATGGTCTCCCTTATGCATTTACAACGGGAAGTATTTGCTCCGTGGAAAGACGCAAACCTAATTTCAAACTCCGATAATGTAACAAAGCACTTAGTTGGTGGAGAAGTAAGCCCATCTATCGAAAGTACACTGATCCAGTCTTGTTTTGCTGTTAACTTCGCAGTTACATAACGTTTCCCTGTTGTACTTCCAAATGAACTGTCGACATTTTTGGACTGTAATGTGATGCATCCCTCTAGGTAGAGGAGAGGGCATAGTGAACACCGTCTTCAGTGGAGCTTTATGAATCACCAATATCGCAATCTCTGTTTGACTTAAAATTTCAAATTCTCTTCTTCTGCACGGTTTTCAGAGGCCGAATGTTGACTCTGCCGTCTGCAATGGAAACACTAAGCGACAAAGGTAACTGTCACGCGTTAACAGTCATTATTAGTAAGGGAATTCTGTTTTTCACTTTGAAAGGAGTGGAACTATTGTTAATATGTCAAGACCACGAAGATCGGAAAACATATGTTCAAGACAATCTTGATTCAGTCTGGCAGTCAGGATATATGTTGCATGGCATTTTTCACATCTGTGAAAACTTCACAAAGTAAATTTAATGAAGCGAAAAATCCTTTCTCAAACGGGAGGAGACTTTCTTCTCCCTGCTCCTATATTCAAACAAATTTTCCAAACACTTCTTCAGGGATCTTTTGTGACTTAACGACGTTGAAACTATAACCACTTCTAAGAAGTGCTTTGTGATCTCCGGCGTACTTCGTGTTAAAATATATCGAATGCGTCGTTTGTCAATTCCATAAAGCTCTCTTCGTCATCTTTATGTGCAACGTATCTCACAGCTTGGGCAGTGGAACTTGGAAATAGCCATTTCAACGTTTTGACCACGTCTACTGACAATATGAGCTACCGATAAGCGGTAGGTGATCGAAAGATCACTTGTATCGTGCTGCGGAAGATCTATTAAAAATGTTTGTGAATACAGCACCGTCGGGGAGGGTTAATAAAATGATTCCGTAATAAGACCGGCAAATATGGCACGCCGAAGAAAATAAAATTCCTTTTATTTCCCACAGGGTTCGAAAAATACGTACTAGCTGACAATACATCAATACTTTTTAATTTTACGCTCTCGTATCGCACGTAAAGGCTATAGCACGAAGCACAACTCCTTCAAGTTCTGTTGCGATTAACTGTAACAATTTACGTGTCACTGTGACATCAAAATCATGCTTCAACTTTGCAAATAAACTTTGTATCAAATGGCAAACTGAACATTTCTCTGTGTCCCCAAGTACAACAACGTCGGAGGATTCGTAGCTCACACGATTGTCACTGTGCTCAAGCCTTAGGTCAGCCATAGCCTGAAATGGTATAAATATTGTTGACATATCTTTGATTAAAACTAATAGTTTCTTCAAAACGGCTTCTTGGCTTTTAAATGGTTTTGTCCGCATTTTGAGGGTTGAAGGGCAGTGCAAAGGTTAATCCTTTTTCGTATGACGAGCATATGTTTTTGAAAACAAAGCTCCCAAATAAAAGGCATTTGCAATGTCCTCTGTGCTCCATTTCAAAAATTTTTTGCTTCTTCAGCAGTCACTAACTTTGTCCTTGGGTGAGAAAGTGAGACAGTATAGTCTCAACTGTCTACTTGATACTCTTTCGGTATTCTTACTATAAGCAGATTTTTTGAAGCTACGCTGTGTCTTTTTTTCCATTTGCTTAATAGCTGCAATTTTTTGTTCCGGTAAAGCATTTATACTCTTCACAAAAGCTGATTCTTTCTTCAACTTACTGCACTTTCCTTACTAAGCCAGGTTTCATGAAGAATTTCCGTATTAAATGACATGTCCAGTTTGATTTCCTTGGAAGGGACGACTCCCAATGTTTTGAGGGGCCTTTTCCGTGCTGCTGTATTATTACTGCGGCGGTCTTTTGCGTCATGTACTGTGTTGCCATAACCAGCAGTACCAGGCTTATATCCCGGCCAGTTGGGTGCTTTTTTGGGATGGAATTGCACCTGACTCCAACTTTCTTCTAAGTAGATCGAATAACTCATAACGCACGTCTCGTCTGTTAACCAGCGCGAGAAAATGTTCGGAGCAGGTCCTCGCATTTTTCATATTGATCTCGGCTTTCCGTTTACAAAAAAGATAACCCTTCCCCTTTGAGTTCAAAGTCTTTCGGAAAATCGTAGTGAAGAACTTCCAGGGCCCTACGTCCAGAATTTCTGCACTTATCAACACCACAATACATCACGATCACAAGTCAGTTTACTCAGAAAATAATGTGAACAGCTCACAAGATTACAGGAGCTGCCAGGTATGAGTAAAATAAAAGTAAATATCCTCGGAGAAGTGAAGCAACTTAATAAAAGAAAGTCTTCAGGTCCAGACTGTATACTAATTAGGTTCCTTTCAGAGCATGCTAATACAATAGTCCATTCTTAACAATCATGAACAGCCGCTCCCTCGACGAAAGACCGGCATCCAAATACTCGAAATTCGCATCGATCACACCAATATTCAAGAAAGGCAGTACGAGTAACCCACTATATTAAATGCCCACATCATTAACGTCGATATGCAGCACGATTCTGGAACATGTGTTCGGACATTATGAATTACCTCTAAGAAAACAGCCTGTTGACACACAGTCAACACGGATTTAGAAAACATCGTTCCTTTGAAACTCATCTAGCTCTTTACACACGCGAAGTGTTAAGTGGTATTTGCAAGGGATTTCAAACTGATTCCGTATTTCTTGATTTCCAGAAGGCTTTCGACACCGTACCGTACCTCACAAGCGGCTTATAATCAAATTGCATATTTATGGAATACCGTCTCAGTTATGTGACTGGATTCGTGATCTCCTGTCAGAGAGGTCACAGATCGTAGTTACTGACGGAAAGTCATCGAGTAAAACAGAAGTGATTTCTGGCGTTCCCCAAGGTAGTATTACAGGCCCTCTGCTGATCCTCATGTATATAAACGATTTAGGTGACAATCTCAGCAGCAGACTTAGGTTTCTTCGCTTGTGATGCTGTCGTTTACCGGCTAGTAAAGTCATCAGAAGATCAAAACAATTTGCAACACGATATAGGAAAGATATCTCTATGGTGCGAAAATGGGCAATTCACGGTAAATAATGAAAAGTGTGAGGCCATCCAAATGAGTGCTAAAAGCAGTCCGTTAAACTTCGGTTACACGATAAATCGAATGTAATGGCCGTAAATTCAACTAAATACCTTGGAATTACAATTACAAACAACTTAAATTGAAATGAACACATAGAAAATGTTGCGTCGAAGTCGAAACAAAGACTGTGTTTTTTTGGAAGAACACTGAGTGAATGCAACAGATCTGCTGACAACACTACGCTTGTCCGTCCTCTTTTGGAGTATTGCTGCGCGGTGTGGAATCGTTGCCAGATAGGATTAACTGAGTACATTGAGAAATTTCAAAGAAGAGAAGCACGTTTTGTATTATCGAGAAGTTGGGGAGAGAGTGTCACGGACATGATACACGATTTGGAGTAGACATCATTAAAGCAAGGCGTTTCTCGCTGTGAGTGGGTTCTTCTCACGAGATTTCAGTCATCAACTCCTTCCTCCGAATGCGAAAATATTTTGTTGACTCTTCCTGAATAGGGAGAAACGACGAACGTAATAAGATACGAGAATCAGAGCTCGCACTGAAAGACGTGGGTACTCGTTTTTTCGATCGCTTTTCGAGAGTGGAACAATACGAGGATTGCTGCCCTGCCAGGCACTTACGTGCGAATTGCAGATTATCCATGTAGATGAAGATGTAAATGTAAGTGCACTAATTATACCCAGCCAGACGAGAGCAAATTGGAAACAACGGCGCACGGTCCGGAGAAATTTACCGTAACGTCACGTCTCGCTTGGCCGGGTTTAAATTTCCACCTACGTCGAGAAGAGGCGACAGGCAATAGCGCAGGAACCCCCTGGCCTGCAGCGGTAAAAAGCACTCAGGTGATGTGACGTCACGTGACGTCAGCGCCGAGTGCAGCTGGCCCATTGGCCATACACGTTGCCACACGAGTGAACGACACATTAGCTGCGCACGACCTTGGTGGTCGCGGTAGGCCGTTCACACGATCGCTGCGTACACGCAACTGCCACACGATGCGCGTGCGCAGACTCCACGCCAAAGGCAGCCTATCGCTCGCAGGCACGCAGCAATGCAGGCAACACTACCGCCTGTTGTATTCAGTGTTTCCCATGGTGGAGCTCGTCAAACGTGGTTTTTATTGTGGTTGGTGCAAGGTCAATAGCTAGCACATCAAAAAATGGTTCAAATGGCTCTGAGCACTATGGGACTTGACTTCTGAGGTCATCAGTCTCCTAGAACTTAGAACTACTTAAACCTAACTAACCTAAGGACATCACACACATCCATGCCCGAGGCAGAATTCGAACCTGCGACTGTAGCAGCAGCGCGGTTCCGGACTGAAGCGCCTAGAACCGCTCGGTCACAGCGGCCGGCCTAGCACATTACACAGAACGTACTTCTCATCACGATCTGAAACCGCGGCGCTCTTTTGTGGTAGTAATAGCTTGTATCTGGCATGATGGCCACATGGTTTGTTTACGAAGATGAACGCACGTAAAATTGCTACGTTAAACCTCTTTCACACGCTCGAGAGTTTCCTGACTTGACAGACCACATGTGTCCCCTATCAAACCAATCGTCTCAACTTGCTACCTCAATACGCTACCTCAAATTAACCTACAACTACGTAAGCTTTAGCGCACGCGCGTCGAGCGAGTTTTTCAACATTCTCGCGCTCTTTTCTCAGAAACCATTAATTCTAGAGAAAAAAATGAATACGACCTTTTTTGTATGAAATTTAATGTAGTTTAATTTTGTACTGCGACACATTTTCGTTGGAGGGTTCGGCCTTCGAGTTATTGAAGAAAAACGCACAAAAGTGATATTAAATGTGTTCTATCTCGGAAACCATTCGAAATAGGGCATACGTCCATACGAAGTTTTTTGTCCAGAAGCGCTAATACTATCACCCCTCAAAGCACGTACCTTTTCCTCCTGGCTCACCCTGTATATGTAGATCGATACTGTAATCAAATTGTAGTTATTAAGATTGAATGTATTCTGAGAAAAAGAAATCGAGCAATCCTTTTACATATGCGGGAATGAATAGCATCATGTCTGCTGTTGGTGATCCAATGTGCGAGGGTCGGCCGCGGTGGTCTCGCGGTTCTAGGCGCTCAGTCCGGAACCGCGCGACTGCTACGGTCGCAGGTTCGAATCCTGCCTCGGGCATGGATGTGTGTGATGTCCTTAGGTTAGTTAGGTTTAGGTAGTTCTAAGTTCTAGGGGACTGATGACCACAGCAGTTGAGTCTCATAGTACTCAGAGCAATTTGAACCATTTGAGCCAATGTGCGAGGGCGTGCTGAAAAGCAAATTCCTCCGAATTTTTTTATTTGAAAACTTCTGCGGCTTGTTAAATAAAAGAAACGTCACTTACATTCTACACCTTCATTCTTCACTTCCACATATTTTCAGCCATCTACCGCTAGAAGGCTTCGAATTGTAACGCGTAATTTGGCGGAATGTAACGTAAGTTCATCACTAGGTGGAAAAGAGCGTACTGTAATCGTGTTCTGAATTCGAAGCTGTGCAAGCATAGATGAGGTTGTGGCTCCGTGAACATTCCACAATGACGGGATCAACAGGCTGGTCTCTCGTTGAGAGAAATGCGCTCGTCGCCAAGATGACTACGTTGCAAAATAAATATGTAGAAATGAGGAATAAAAAGGTAGAATGTTAGAAACGTTTGATTTATATAAAAGCTTTAAGAGTTTTCACATAAAATTTTCTCAGCGCGTCCTCGTAGTAGATGGCAGCTCCAGCTGCGAGTTGGATTCCTCTCGTTCTGGCGTGTAAGGAGTTGACGGATTATCAAACGACTGACCTTAAGCTTCACCGTCTGTCGCTTCAGTGTTTGGTTAAAGTGTTAAATCTTGACTGTATGCATTTACATTACGTAGGGTGACCAGACGTCCGGATTAATCCGGACATGTCCTCCTTTTTAGCTCTTTGTCCGGGGTCCGGGCGGATTTTTAGTGTCCGGCTTTTTCGCAAAGTTGAGCGTAATACAGTTAAAATTCGTCCCGTTCTACTGCTTTTTTCTTAAATACTTTAACTACTGGCACAGTCTTCGTGATAAACACGCACGCAGGCAGTGTCAGTAGGTGGTATCAGGATCGAGATACTTTTTCTAATTACCACACAGTGGACTGATGAGCGTAATAGATCAAACCTTGAATCAGTGAAAGGTCTGTTGACGGCCCAATATAATTTAAAAGAATTTTCATGTGTTTCATTTTACAATTATCTGTTAAGTAAGTCTAAACTTCTGAAAAATATTGTTTCCGCCGAGAAGTGTCAATAATTGTTAAGAAATGTATGTTTGATGGAGAATACTGCAGATGAAGATATTACCCGTCAATTTTGGACAAGTAACATGAAAGTAGCCAATCAGGAGTGGCGTTTAGGCAGCCGTCTTTGTTAAATCTTAAAACTACGCGTAAATATAAAAACAACTGATGCCACACAGTCACCACAATCAGTGTTTTTAATTTAAAATAAAAAAAATTTTGCTCTGGAAATCACCACCTGACCACCAGTAACAATTAACTACTAGTTTTACCGGTAATTCCCGGCAGTCACGTGACTTGTCCACAGCTAACGGGTGGTATCCTCATCTGCAGTTGGCCCGTTTGATGTGTCCTCTTTTTTCTTCCTTTGTCCTCCTTTTTGAAGCTGTTTTTCCTCCTTTTTAAACAATTGCATCTGGTCACCGTAACATTACGCATATCTTATGAAAATAAAATTTGCTGTGTTTGTGTTCCTCGTTACTCGTTCCCTCTACTAACTTTCCCTTTGCACTTGAAGCGCGCCACGGAGTTTTACGATATATTATTTCATTGTTTGTGAAAACTATACTGCGTGGAATTTTAAGTTATACTGTTTGTCTGTTGTTCATCGTTTTTGCGAGTCACATATACAGGCTATTTGAAGCTATGTGCTGGTAAGGCTGCGTGCGAGCCCAGACTCTGCAGCACAAACGAACCGCAATGATCGTTCTGCGCCACTGTACTCGATAACGCGTGATTCACGTTTCGCTGAAGGAAACTCCTATGAGCTAAAAACAATACTGGAGGTATACATAGCGCAGTTGCTTACTTCTATATTAAACGTAGGATGAGTAGACAGTAGTGCAGAGCATCATATGAGACGTGCCAGTCGCTTCATATGGTAGTGCCTAAACAATGTGAATCAGTTTGTATTATGCCCAGATCTGCCATCTAGTAATACCAGAGCAATGAACAGTATCAACAAGCGCAACAGTTTGATAAAGGGGTATAGCTTTTACTATGGTCTGACTGTTGTGAAATGATCCGGGCTCGAATTATGAACGCATCGTCTACTTCGATATTCTGTGCATACGTGGTCCAGCAATTGTCCGATAATGTGAACAAACATTATTGTGAGCATCGCGGCGTGGTGACGACGGAGGAAAGGTGCGTTCCCCTCTGCCACGTGTGGCTAACGGGGTGCTGGTTTTTGTCGCACCCTTGGAGGGGGCGTCTGCGCGACGGGGAATTAGGCTAAAGGGGAGCGAGGGCATTGGCAATACCACGACACGTGTTGCCCAAAGTAAACTTCCTGCGAAGAAAGGTTTTCCCGTAGCAGGGACGACCGAGTACAATATAAACCCCGCGAAAACCCCATAGCGAGCTTTCATTTAAGCCAGATTCCCGCTAACTTAGTTGAGCAATTACTTGATAAGATCGTTAGGCCATGAACGCACAGTCTACAGTGACTTGTTACACCGCAACTGCAGTTTACATTCACCCACAAGAAGGATCGTCCGTACACTTTGCAACTTGATGTTCACTTTATACAATGATTAATTGCTTGTGGTGGCCCCGTTGCACGGTGAGCTCCGTCGCCGAGCATGACCCAGTTGAATTAATAGTTCCAGTTCTGGCATCTTGTCAACAGTGGACTTCATATAATTGCAGTCTAAGATTGTATGGACCTGGTTGCTAGGATTGTCACACACTTCGCATATTCTAGGATGTTACTACGTTTGCAATCATCACTGATGGTCATTGTACTGTCTGTCGTAATCACAGGAATAAACTTTGCGAAAATTTGCTTTAAGTAAATAGTGAAAATGAAATGTCGTGTGACTAGGGCCTCCCGTCGCGTAGAACGTTAGCCGGGTGCAAGTCTTTCGATTTGACGCCACTTAGGCGACTTGCGCGTCGATGGGAATGAAATGATGAAGATTAGGACAACACAACAATCAGTCCCTCAGCGGAGAAAATCTCCGACCCAGCCGGGAATCGAACCCGGGATTTACATTCTGTCGCGCTGACCACTCAGCTATCGGGGGCGGACTAAATAAATAGTTATCCACAGTAATGGAACACATACTAAAAAGAACCCGGATACAGTATAAGCATCTGCCCGAAGACTGTAGCATTATTCTTGTGATTTGAAGTTACGATTACTTGTTCTGGTTTATATGATACCACAGTTGGCAGAACGCTGGAAAGCTGACTGTAAGATGATGGAAACCCATCTGTCACGGTCTTAGAAACATTATTTAATACCTCAAATTACTTTGTAAATACCATACGAGCCAAAGGGTTTGTCCTAGAAAACATCCTTGAGCGTGCTCAGAAAATCTATAGACGAAGTTCATAACTGCTACGAACTGTGGTCTATCTCCCCGACGTGAGAGAGTATGTAGGCTTTAACTATTACTGGCACTGCTGCCACCTCGTGTGAAGATCTGTACTCATTTCTAATGGCATTTTCCACTGATCCAAGTCAAGCTGTCGGGACTGTAAAATACTTACAACACGTACACCCAAGATCAGGCGACGAATCCTGTGATCCACGTACCTGCAACACACACACGGATTTCGTCAGACAAAATAATACGAGTCAGACACACGAAGAATTACTAATCTCATAAAAAGCTGATAATGAAATACAAATAATGTAATAAAATATAAAAGTAGCCACTCTATCTTCGTTGAACGCCTAATGAGGCATGGGTGCGGTCCATTTAACATGGGACAGGGAAGGAAAATTATGAGAACGAATAGTTAGAACAGAAAACGCCTAAGGTTACAGCAACACTTCCAAATACGAAGAGCTCTTGCAACCAACAATAAAGTAATAAATGACCAAATCAATCTAAGTAAGAACTGACTGATCATGTCAGCCACAAAAGAAACAACATTTAGAATGTAACTACACTAAACAATAATTCAATCTCTCAACCACAGAAACTCATTAACATACTGCATATGTAAAAAATTGTTATATGCGAATCCCGCCACTCATAATTCCCACTTTTTCCCTGAGAAGGTCCCACCAAAGACAACATCACATGTAACCACGTAAACACACACAAAAAAACCGCATACAAGCATCGCTTCACATCACAAACAAAAGATGACGGCAACTCTACAGGGAGAGTTGGAAACACTAGTGTATGAACAGTAAAGAAACACAACCAACACATAGTGAAAGTGAAATGTTTTCGAAAGTATCGAAAATAGGATACGCTGGTGTATGTAGGACAAGAGAAGTATAGCTCTAGACAGACACATAATGAATAATAATATCACAAAACAGTAAGCAGAAATAATACGAAACCTGCGCTACAAAATGTTGTTTCTTACCGAAAAATAAGAGAATATCAAATAACCGTAACGTAGTAACATGTTTGTAAACATTATATAACGCAGTTATTATGTAACTTTGACAAAACCAACCTGTACTACATGCAACTGAAGGTGCTTTATAAATAAAAAGAAACGAAACGCGTATGGTGCAAAAGAAACAAACTGGCTTTCAAGTTACATCGACGGACATCATCTCCAAAAAATAAAAACTACTAGTAAAGCAGAATCGGGAGAATGAAATCGATCATTTGGTGGCATTTCTTCGGGTTTTTTATAACTAAACTTTTGTGGTAAATAAAAGACCAACTCAAGTGTGTGTCTATCAATGTTCCTAGAAGTTGGATCACTATCAATGTTCCTAGAAGTTGTATCATGGGCTTAAGTTTTATAAAATAGTTGAAGATATTTGACAGTGTAATACAGGTTTTAGAGAGCAACTACATTCCACTTTCTCATTAGAAGTAGGGTTAAATATACAGGGTGAACCAGGATGACATTCTGGATATTTCTGGTACGTTCACTTGAGCAAAAAAGTTCATATGGATATATGCCTTATTCCGAATGGTTTTCGAGATAGAACAAATTTAATGTCACCTCTGTAATTTTTTTTTTAGTAAGTCGTAAACCTCGCCCTCTAGTACAAAATTATACTGCATTAGATTTCCTATGAAAAAGATTAGATTAATTTTTTTTCTCTAGAACTAATAGTAAAAGTGAGCTAGAGAATACTAAATATCTCGCGCGACACGTGTGCGCCGTGCTTAGGTAGTTTTTGTAGATCAGTTTGGGGTAGTTTCCCGACTTGATAGACCACAAGTATCCTGAATAAAATTATTCTTTTCGACTTCGTCTAAACTCCTGTGGTGCGCTAAAACAATGCAAAATATTTAATAATACAGATGTTAAGTAACTATGTATTTTAAACGTGTTCGAACTCAGAATAGGGTTGCGAAACTTTTTGCTGCAAATGGTTGTCCCCATCATATTCCTGACCACATATAGGTTTTGTAGTGATGTTTCTTATTGTCAACCTTGCGCCCCATTGCTTTCATAATATTGAAAGAATGTCCACAGAATTACTCCACTTCGAATTACAACCTCCTGATTTGCTGACTCGTCTTCACAAAGTTTTGGCCACCGTGTATACTATATCGGGGAGTGGATTGCTTCTTACTGTCGAAGACTCTATCAATCAGCTCAGTTCGTTATAGCCTGCAAATCCCACGCTACTAGATTCAGTCATCTTCGGCGAAAGGATAAAATTCTCGACGAGAGAAATTACCCATTCTTTAAGCCGCAACGGCACAGGGCACGAACTGCTTCCACGCCCCAGGAAGACAGCGACCGACCAGCAGCCATCACGCAATTTAGACTGAAGGGGGTGAGGTTGGGGGGGGGGGGGGGGGCAGGAGGAGAGGAGAGGAAAGGGAGACTCGTTAGGGTAACTCCCTTCACAGAGCTCTGAAACCAGTCTTAATTCAGCTAAAAAAGAGTACGTCTGTCCACACAAAAGCATTCATGCTTAAAAGAACGCAACAAGGTTTGAATTCATACTCTGAATATTCAGCGCCTACGTTTAGTCGGATATGAACACCGTGGAAAAGTTTCGTTAAAATATTTTTAATTTTTCTCCTGACAGAATAGTACAGTCCGTTCGTGACCTAAACGCGCTGTTTATTGGGTGTTTGATCCTATCCAAAGCGATATTGGGGGAGGGGACCAAACAGCGAGGACATCGGTCCCACCGGACTAGGGGACGTTGGGTAAGGAAGGCACCCGCGCCCTTTCAAAGGAACCATCCCGGCATTTCCCTGAAGCAATTTAGGAAAATCATAGAAAACTTCAATCAGGATGGCCAGACGCTGGTTTGAACCGTCGTCCTCCCGAATGCGAGTCCAGTGTGCTAACCACTGCCCCATCTCGCTCAGCAATGGTGTCTACGGAAAAGCAGTCTAATGCAATTCGCTTCCTGTCAGTTCAGGAAATTCGTAAGCCAATTTGAGGAAAGGCCCGGGGTCTTCTCCTTATAGCCATTGCAAAAATCGTGATTAAACTCGGACAAAACGGTAATTGGAGTACTTTCTTCATGTCATGTGATACGCTGTTATTATCAGTTGTGACTATTGGAGGATGCAGAAATTCTCCAAGCCGCGATGAATGGCACCTTTTTCTAGATGCAGAAAAATGTGAGTCAATGCGTGTGAGAAGGAAACAATCCTGTAATGCTGGAACAATTATTTTATTGGCGTGAAGTTGCAAATCTGTATGAAATGAAACGAGCATTCAGGGTTAGTAATTACTGGGAGAATTCTAGGAAGTGTAGATCATTTATAGAGGAGATCGCGCACAGTCTTGAATACTGTTCGATTATTTGGGATCTCCATCAGTTCCGACTAAAGGAAGACATCGAAGCAATTCAGAAGCGTGCTGCTAGATTTGTTACTGCCAGGTTCAATCAACATGTGAGCACTGCGGAGGTGCTTCGTGAACTCAAATGTGAATCCGTGGAGGAAATATTATGCTCTTTTCTCTATACTTCACTGACAACACTTTGAAAACGGGTATCCGAAGCTGAATGCAGGACGAATCTATTGCCACCAACGTGTATTTCGCGTATGGGCGGCGAAAACAAGCTAAGACAAATTCGGGGTCATACGGAGGCATATAGACAGTGGCTCTTCCCTAGCTCCATTTGCGAGTGAAACAGGAATGAAAATTACTAATAATGATAGGTGCCACATGCCTTTCGGAGTATGTACGGAGATGTAGATGCAATATTTCGTGAGATCCAGTACAAGCAAGATTTTTTACCTCGGCTGATACAGCCAGTTTTTGGAGTTTCACACGTGATCGACAATCGGCCAGCATGGATTTGGAAACTTTAAGTGTACTTCTCACACTAAAGAGAGATTATATGGCATTTCACGCTGAAGACACAGCAACTACGAAAATGCATTTTGATCTCCATCTGTATTCACTAAGATGTCAACATTCGTTGTGCCACAGTTTCCAATCAAAAATTATACAAACTCAAGGTGACATCTGAGCGTCAATTCCTGACTAGCACATTGTGGATTCCAGAGGAACAACTTGTGAGAGGAAAATCGCTTGTGGATAGATACAGTTGTACACAGGAAGGATGAACGAAGCATTCTTAATGGTGACATGCTGCACGTGAAAACATACTGGCTTTGCATCCTTGTTGAATAATGCTAAACGACATCATAGCTCAGTTTCTGATTGTCAGTTTGCGATAAGTCAGACATTCGTTGCTCTACGGACATGTATAACGAACCAAACACGTGTAATTCTATAAATGTATATCCCACGTAATTTTCTCTTCATACCTGAAGCAGCTGGTTCGAAGCCCGGTCACGGAATAAATCCTTGTGCTTGGTCGGTAAGGGGAAGAGAGATGGCACAGTACAAAAGCTGATCACCTGGTTATGCACTGACGGTGGATGAATCCTTTACTGTGTTATGGAATGATGATATGAGACATTGTTAATGATCACCTGCCAACTAATTGCAGACGTTAAGTTCGGTCGCTAAACGCAAGGACTAGGCCGTGCCACCCACAACAACAGAAACACAACACTGCCCTATACTTGTACCTTTTAGTTATTGGCACGATGCAAATTTTTACTTTGGGCCTCACAACAGATCAGAGAAAGGCAACGACAAACCACCTGCGCTAAGACGTTGTTCAGGTCAACATTGCGAGATTCCCGGCATACACTGATGTATTCGATTTTGGTTACGATTTTGCACGCGAAGTTGTACATTATATTACAGTAGCAAGCTGTATCGCACTGGACGGCATGTGAGTGACTGCCGGTGGTAGCAGACAGGACGTGGCTCCGCCTGCATACTGTCAGACCAGTTTGCTCAACAGCCTGCCCCAACTTCCCTGCGACGCAATTTGCATAACTCGTCCACGGAGTACAACTAAAACAGCTACTCACGATCATAGGAAAGGGATACGGCGCCATTAAAAGGCCCGTTACGCCGTTTAAAGTTGTTCTGCGGCAACGCAAAAGTTTCCTAGAAAGGTAATCGACTGAAGTAAACAGTATCCAGTTTATGTGGTCTGCCACTGTCTCCTGTATTACATAAACAACAACATTCTCTGTTCCACTCACGTCTAATAGCAATATTTTGGTTTACACTATACATTTCGGTGGCATGCTACCATCGTCTGGCGCCTATATATTAATTACTTATATTTTTGTATAGGTACGTACACAACAGACTGGATGTTTTTGCTGTCGCCCGCGGAGAAAGGTTAGATGGTGAAGTTCTGCCGAGAAATTTACTGTGATCTATGATCGAACAATTTTGTTCTTGTCTACAGCATTCATTCAATAAAATACGCTACTGCTCATGTATGGTGCGAATATACTCCTACATTCCAATGTTAATTATAGCTTAAGTTTTATTATACTTCGATTACATTATTACAACTAATTTTTTTTCCTTGTTCTAGTTATCACAGCGAAATATGTCATTACATATTTAATTTTTGCTAAGGTAATTACTCGTGGAATGTTACTGACACAGGCATTCTGCTGTAGTGCAGATTTTAGAAAAAAATCGCAGTTCTTAGCAATCGAGACATTCAACAACTTATTTACAGATTTAATGTGATTTACGAAGACTTCGTATGGAAATAATACCATACTTAACTGAATAGATCCCACGTAAAAGTACAAAATGCTTCAATCATAATTCACAGCAAATTTCTCGGAATAATATCAGCACGTAACCTCGATAATAAACAACAACAAGAATGACAATAACATCTATGGCATATGTAGTCATACAAAGTACTGTATGTATAATTAATATACGTCCAACTGCTGCTGACAGTATGATACTTAAACCCGTCATGTCAAGCTAAACTTTCCTATTAAAAGTGAATGAAGGAACAAAGTGGGATTGTTCATATATGTTGTAGCTGTGACCATCAGTCTGAAGAATGGCTGCAAGCAGCTCTTCACGCTAGTCTATCCTATGTAAGCCTATTCATCTCTGCCTAACCACTGCAACCTACGTCCATTTTAGTGTGTTCACTGTACTCCAGCTTTGGTCTCCCTCTACAATATTTATCCCTCACACTTCCTCCACTGAGGATCACTTCATGCCTCAGGATGTGTATTACAAACCGATTCGTTCTTTTATTCAAGTTGTGTCATAACATTCTTTTCTCCGCATTCAGTTGAATCCCTCCACATTAGTCATTCAACCTATCCATCTGATCTTTACAATCTGGCGGCAATCATTATTTTCCCAGTTGCTGCTCTACGGTTACACCGTACAGGTAGGTTGGTTGGTTTGTGGGATTGAAGGGACCAGACTACTAAGGCCATCGGTCCCTTTTTCCACGAACTTGAAACACCCACAAAGAACAAGAACAAACAATGTGGATGACAAGAGACGACACAGGACAAGAAAGACACAGGCAGAGTTCAGAAAAAAGGAATTAAAATCACACCGAGTGTGACAGCGGTTGCCGACCATACAAACAAAAAAGGAAAAGCCAGCCACAAGAAACGCACTAAAAACCACAGTCTAAAATCGTAGGCCAAAGGCCAGACTCAACACAAAAAAGGACAAACACTTAGATCAAGCGATAACCCCCCCCCCCCCCTTCCCCAGCACGAATAAGACGCAAAACTAAATCTGCCATCACAACAGCATCTGATAAAAGTGCTGGAAGCGCTTCAGGCAGTGCAAACGTTTGCCTGAGCGGAGTTAAAAGCGAGCAGTCCAACAAGATGTGGACCACCGTCAAAGCTGACCCGCAGCTACATAAAGATGGGGCCTCGCGGCGCAATAAATAGCTGTGTGTTATCCAGGTGTGGCCAATGCGCAGCCGGCAGAGGACAGAGGCTTTGCGAGAGAAGCGCCACGCCTCCTTGATGGTCCGAAGTTTGTTGGGTGAAGGAAGGGTGCGCCATTCTTCACCCCAGGTGCGAAGTAGCTTCTGCCGCAAAACTGACCTGAGGTCACTCTCCGAAAGGCCACTCTCCAAGGCTGGTGCACCGAAAGCGTGTTTGACCAGCGTGTCAACACGTTCATTTCCCGGGATGCCGACATGACCCGGGGTCCACACAAAGGCTACAGAGCGGCCGCAACGGGCAAGAGTATGGAGGGACTCCTGGATAGCCATCACCAGACGAGAGTGAGGGAAACACTGGTCGATAGCTCGTAAGACAAGTCATTACGAAAATAACGTAAGACAGTTCAGTGTACCGCAATCGATAAAAGTGACTGTCTTACAACACTGTTGGTAGAGTTATCCATTGGAGGTTCAGAAGCTTAAGCCGGTAAGTCTTTATATACTCCCACTGGACACATTTTCTACGCGTGGCATGAGTGTTGAGTGCTAAATCCAGATGGTTACCGACGTGAACTTTTGAGTGTGCATGGAGTGTAGTTTTATCTTTGAGTTGATGACGATGAAATGGAAGGGAGGCGATGAAACAGTGCGATGGCGCACAAAATAGAACCGAGGGGCTCCCGGGAACACTGTCCGCAACCAACCGACCGACCGATCACCATCAGCAGTGTCGGATACTCTCGCTCCATGTGACACAGCGAAGAAAATTGAATTTCTAATCCACGGAAATGGCACGCATTCTGGTGACCGGCAACTATCGTCCCCTTGTCGTCCGAATACAGGCGGCAACATTTTTTCCCACAAACAGGATTCGAATTTCCCCCTTATTGTGCGCCACTGGGTAAAAATCACTGTAACAGCGACTGTAGGGCAGCTGCTTCAGACGCAAATGATTCGCTGATACACGAAAAAATAACGTGCAATCTACATGCCGATATTCTAACGCCCTCCATATCTCCTGATCATTAATTACTGTGTAGTGCAAGCAGCTGTGAGTAGGAAAGCAAAGGCTAATTTCTGTACAAAGGTGGTAGAAATTCGTGGAGCTCAAGAGCTCAACATCAAAATTGTCACGAATGGGATTGCGTTTGGCAGTAGTTATACATCCTGAAACTTCCCTCCCCCTCTTCTCGATAGACATACAATGACGCTTCCTACACGTTGATGAATAAACGACAAGATAGGCTTAGGCACACAGAATACTTGGCATTAAAGTTTTATTTTCCAAAATGATGAACAACAGCTGGATACCACGCCAACAAGTGCAATAGATTCAGCTTTCTCACGCTACAGTAGAATACTCCTCCCATTGTGGAAGCCTGCAGACAGACTAAAACTGTATGCCGTAACAGAATACGACCTGGCTCTTGGCAGATCTGGGTGATACTTTTGCAGACTGAACAACACAGGTACGCCTCACAGCATCAATCTACCAGTGCTTCTCTTTTGCTCCACGTTCCTCTTGGTGCAGCATATAGTTTTAATCTATTAGGAAGTTTCATAAGGGCAAAGTTTTTACCCAAAACCGGCTATACATAGCTGGACCTCCATTCACGAAGCAGTTCGACTGTGCGAGATAAAATGTCACTCACATTCTGTTATACGGTACAAATCTGTATTCTTGCGTCAAAAGACCAGTGTGCAACCAACAATTGCACCGCATCATCTACGAGGGTTCTGTTCATTTTTGGAACACAACCTACGATCAGCTTACAGACAGAAGTGATGACGCTTTCTGCAGGACCTGACCATCATTTTGCAGGACAATGCTCAAGCAAGTACAGTGTAAGCTGTTACTGGTTTGTTTGACTGGTGGGGCTGCTAAGTGTTATACCATCTACTAAACTCCCCTAACTTACGCCCTCGCGAGTTCAACTCGATTTCTAAACTGAAGGCAACACTTCACGGCATTCGGATCAGAATTGCTATAAATTCGTCGGGCAATAGACCGCGCCAGTCGAACTGTCAACACAACTGGCACTGCTAAGAGTATCCTACGACCCCCACATTCCTGGCAACGCGTTGTACACAATGCTGGTGACTACTTTGAAGGTCAGTAAAACTTTGAAACACGTATATATTTTGTACGAGCTCTAAATAAATACTTACCACTATTAAAGTTCGAACCCTCGAATCAGCTGGCGCATTTGCACTGTGGGAACTACCCTTTCTTTGACATCCGACAAGCTGTCACAACATCTACTGTGCTGTTGCCGCCAATCCCAGTGGCGTGAGCCTTTTTTTTCTCTTCTTCCTTTTTTTAATTTTAATTTTTATTTTTACGTAGAGCCTGACAACTAATAGGCGGTGAAGTCAGCTTGGAAACGGAGTACACATCAAATCTAAGCTCGTGTTTCCTGTTGCTCCTCTACACAATGGCTAAACTTGAGCTAGGTAGAAGAATTTGCAACGAAATAAGACAACGCGTAACAGAGTCACGATCACCATTCCTCAGTTTAGTTATCAGACCTGTTCCATTTTTCATAGGGCCAATAAAATAATATGCGACGGCAGACTACCACGAGAACATATACCGTCACGAAATCTATACCATCATCATCATTTAAGACTGATTATGCCTTTCAGCATTCAGTCTGGCGCATAGTCCCCCTTATAAAATTCCTCCATGATCCCCTATTCAGTGCTAACACTGGTGCCCCTTCTGATCCATGTATTTAAATTTTTCCCAGTACGTTTTCGGCAGTGTACATTTTCACATAAAATATGAGCTGCATAGATCGCTCATTGTCATCTTTTCTCCATACTTTGGACAGCCACAATCGCGCTTAAGCTTGCACAAGTTTAGACATTATGTTACTTGTGTCTATCATCACAGGTCTTACCTCAAAATACTTAAGAATAGCGACAAGATCTAGCAAACGCCAAACATCAACACCAACGAAGTAGTCAAAATTAAACCTCTAAAATACCAATTTATCGAACTTGCTAGTAATATCAGATTGCACAAATTAAGTGCTAATATTACGACTACTTACACATATAACCATTATTTTCAGTTTTCCAACCACAGTTTCATACTGCATACAACAGCACAGTGCATGAAGACGAAGTATACAACAAAAAAGAATTGCTTACAGGACTAGCTAGAAACATCAACTATCTACTACAAGAAAGCTCATGCAGAAAAATTAGAAAAGTAACAATAAAATCTAGTGTCTAAACACAATCCCAGGTGATGCTTTTAAATTATTCTCTCACATGTAAGGCGAATTCTGCGATTATTAATATTCCTCCTCAAAATTAAACTCTAACAAGAGGAAAAAATTCAAAATTGTCATTTCTACCCATGTGCAAAAAACGGAGCCCAGAGAGAAACACCAAAATGTGCCTGAAAACAGCATACGCTCCATTATCAGCCCACCTTCTTCCTTAACCCTTTATTTGGTAATGTCGCTCTCTTGCAGCATGTTTCAAGTTTCGTCCTTGGTTGCGTAATGATGCTTGCAAACAACATTTAAGCTCCCAAAGGACTTGGAAGAGCAGCTGAACGGAACGGACAGTGTTTTGAAAGGATGATATAAGATGAAAATCAACAAAAGCAAAACGATAATCATTGAATGTGGTCGAATTACACCGGGTGATGCTGGTAGTATTAGGAGATGAGACACTTAAAGTAGTAAATGAGTTTTTCTATTAGGGGAGCAAAATAACTGATGATGGTCGAAGTAGAGAGCATATAAAATGTAGACTGGCAATGGCAAGAAAAGCGTTTCTGAAGAAGACAAATTTGTTAACATCGAGTATTGATTTAAGTGTTAGGAAGTCGTTTCTGAAAGTATTTGTATGGAGTATAGCCATGTATGGAAGTCAAACGTGGACGATAAATAGTTTAGACAAGAAGAGAATAGAAACTTTCGAAATATGGTGCTACAGAAGAATGCTGAAGATTAGATGGGCAGATCACATAACTAATGAGGACGTATTAATACAATTAGGAAGAAGAGAAATTTGTGGCACACCTTGACTAGAAGAAGGGATCGGTTGGTAGGACATATTCTGAGGCATCAAGGGATCACCAATTTTGTATGGGAGGGCAGCGTGGAGTGTAAAAATCGTAGAGGGACATCAAGAGATGAATACACTAAGCAGATTCAGAAGGCTGTAGGCTGCAGTAGGTACTGGGAGACGAAGAAGCTTGCACAGGGAAGAGTAGCATGGAGAGCTGCATCAAACCAGTCTCTCGACGGAAGACAACAACAACATAGAGCTAGCTACACTCCTGGAAATGGAAAAAAGAACACATTGACACCGGTGTGTCAGACCCACCATACTTGCTTCGGACACTGCGAGAGGGCTGTACAAGCAATGATCACACGCACGGCACAGCGGACACACCGTGTTGGCCGTCGAATGGCGCTAGCTGCGCAGCATTTGTGCACCGCCGCCGTCAGTGTCAGCCAGTTTGCCGTGGCATACGGAGCTCCATCGCAGTCTTTAACACTGGTAGCATGCCGCGACAGCGTGGACGTGAACCGTATGTGCAGTTGACGGACTTTGAGCGAGGGCGTATAGTGGGCATGCGGGAGGCCGGGTGGACGTACCGCCGAATTGCTCAACACGTGGGGCGTGAGGTCTCCACAGTACATCGATGTTGTCGCCAGTGGTCGGCGGAAGGTGCACGTGTCCGTCGACCTGGGACCGGACCGCAGCGACGCACGGATGCACGCCAAGACCGTAGGATCCTACGCAGTGCCGTAGGGGACCGCACCGCCACTTCCCAGCAAATTAGGGACACTGTTGCTCCTGGGGTATCGGTGAGGACCATTCGCAACCGTCTCCATGAAGCTGGGCTACGGTCCCGAACACCGTTAGGCCGTCTTCCGCTCACGCCCCAACATCGTGCAGCCCGCCTCCAGTGGTGTCGCGACAGGCGTGAATGGAGGGACGAATGGAGACGTGTCGTCTTCAGCGATGAGAGTCGCTTCTGCTTTGGTGCCAATGATGGTCGTATGCGTGTTTGGCGCCGTGCAGGTGAGCGCCACAATCAGGACTGCATACGACCGAGGCACACAGGGCCAACACCCGGCATCATGGTGTGGGGAGCGATCTCCTACACTGGCCATACACCTCTGGTGATCGTCGAGGGTACACTGAATAGTGCACGGTACATCCAAACCGTCATCGAACCCATCGTTCTACCATTCCTAGACCGGCAAGGGAACTTGCTGTTCCAACAGGACAATGCACGTCCGCATGTATCCCGTGCCACCCTACGTGCTCTAGAAAGTGTAAGTCAAATAGCCTGGCCAGCAAGATCTCCGGATCTGTCCCCCATTGAGCATGTTTGGGACTGGATGAAGCGTCGTCTCACGCGGTCTGCACGTCCAGCACGAACGCTGATCCAACTGAGGTGCCAGGTGGAAATGACATGGCAAGCCGTTCCACAGGACTACATCCAGCATCTCTACGATCGTCTCCATGGGAGAATAGCAGCCTGCATAGCTGCGAAAGGTGGATATACACTGTACTAGTGCCGACATTGTGCATGCTCTGTTGCCTGTGTCTATGTGCCTGTGGTTCTGTCAGTGTGATCATGTGATGTATCTGACCCCAGGAATGTGTCAATAAAGTTTCCCCTTCCTGGGAAAATGAATTCACGGTGTTCTTATTTCAATTTCCACTAGTGTATATTCTGTTGCCTATGGTGAAGAGTTTCTGAAGTGTGTACATCATTAGCAGATATCTTGCAAGGTTATGTGAACAGCAGTTACCGGAGTAGCAGCTTCGTTCGGTTTCGTGGGGCAGTTTTTTATTGTGCGACGTAAACTGCTTATAAACGAAAAGAGTAAGTCTTCAAGGTGAGTCACCATACCAATGCGTTACCAAATTCTTATCTGAGACATTGCAAATGGACTGGTCTTTTCTGCGAAGAGGATGCCTAGCAACAATACGACAAGAAGAAGAAAACAGCAACTCTTGTACCTGTGAATGACATATGATGTCACTGCTTTGGTCGACTGTAAAATGCCGAAAATGTGAAAGTGTTCTGTAGCGAAAAGGTCTTAAGGCGTTTCATGCGGAATAGTGCAAAATGCAACAATTTTTTCAGCCACAGGAAAAAACTGTAGTACTTTTGTTATAGCATGCATGCGCAATTTGTGGGCAATGGCAATTACAGGTAACACACTGAACTTTAGAACAACGTATGTAAAATTGTTCACATGACCATACATTTGAGTAACTTAATACTTTTTTCTTTACAGTATTCAATAAAGGGTTAAGGAGTGAGAATGAAAGATCTAAAAAATTTCAGTTGCTATAAAGTGAGATAAAACCCAGTAAGTGTACCGTTAGCTACATCTATACCGTGACATGACACCGGATATTTCCGCTTGATAACGGCTAACGCTAAAATTACAATAGCATAATAATATCACCTACAGCTATAACCGGAAAACAACGTTATTAAAAAATAAAATCGCATTTGATATTGTATATGCAAATGGAAAGTACCGGTCTATTCCCGGTCATACGCTTACAAGAACGGCATGCAGTACACGAATCCGTAATCGGGCTGCATGTGAGCTGCGGCCAGCAGTGACGCGAGCCGATAATTGGCGTTAATCACGCAACGGGAGAGCTAATTGTGAGCCGGCCCGTTCCTCAATCAGCGCCACCTCCCGCACCTGCAACCTGGAACCTGGAACCTGGAACCGGCAACTGGAGTCACGTGATCAGCAGCCACTGAGCGAGGGTGGGGCTCGCTGGCACAAAAGGGCGGAGGAAAGGCACAACTATACTGTGGCACTGCAAGAACCAGCGAATGGGGCAAGAACTATTGTTTCGCTCCAGCACTCAAATCTTTTCCACTGTGTATACCAACTAACCTGCAAAGATTGTGATTCAACACATACTTGACAGACACCTTGAAATTTCAGAATAATATACTCGGAACATGTAAGAGCACTAAAAAACATCAGCACACATTCAACAGTTGCAGACCACCTAATTAAAAATAACCATCACCCTAATGACACAGGAAAGACTTCCTGATTTTAAAAAACTGTAATCATCCTTACCACACAAAACAAGACCCAGAATTCACAAATGAGCACAAGAAAACGTGAGTAAACGCTGTTAAAATACGGAACATAGTATATTAACAACAAACAACGCAAACAGGTCTACATACCAAAACCTCGCAAAATTTTTACCGATGTGCAAAGGTCATTCTAAATACATGATCAACAGCATAAACACGTTTGGCAATCAAACAGGAACCATTCACAGCCAGAACAAGTCAAATACAGCAATAGTAAACCGGAAACGGGCACAAGACAAAATGTTTATGTATTTTTAAAAGGTTGTATTCTAAACTAAAATGCAATTCGAACCATGTCCTAAGATACCTATCTTTGCATATTACGTGGTGTATTAATTTATACCGGTGGCTCATTTCCTTTGGCAGCCAAGGAAAGGAAGTGCATATGAAATTTAAACAACAAGAACAAAATTTCATGTAACATCTTCCTAACGTACATAAAACCTGTATGTATACAGTTCACTAACAATAGGCAGAGAAAAATACCCACCGAGGATGTCGTAACTGTGGTCTCGCATGTCTGGCTATTACAGTAAAAAAATTCATTGCGTACTTGCAAAACGATGGACCATCTTTCATTCACTATTATTTTTCTACAACCACGTGAAATGGTTCAAATGGCTCTGAGCACTATGCGACTTAACTTCTGAGGTCATCAGTCGCCTAACTAACTTAAAACTAATTAAACCTAACTAACCTAAGGACATCACACACATCCATGCCCGAGGCAGGATTCGAACCTGCGACAGTAGCACAACCACGTGAACATAGCTTAAAATTCCAGTATGATACGTTCTTATAATCCTTATAGTTCTGGTACTGATTGCTTCTGTGTTATTCCTCCTAACAATCGGCTGAATTTTGTTAATTATTTTTCCTCCTCTCAAGAAGCACTCATCATCTGTTTTTATAAGCCACATCATGCACGATGAAATGAGCGATCTAATTGCAATAGTGTTGACAGGAACGTTCAGTGGTCTCAACAGACACACAAGTGACGCGAAGCAGCAGCATTTTTCATGCGAGGTAAGAGATATCGCAACTAGTGGCAGTTTCCACTACGGTGACGTCAGTTATAGCGCATGAGGAAGCTTACGATGACACTGTAAAAAGTGCACATCCGCTACAATTTCTGGACCCATGTCACACCACCTGCGGCAATCACATTTTGTTGAGACCCTGGCACCCCTCGCCGCAGAGGTATACCCAACAGCCAGTGACCACCGAACCGCACGAAACAGCCTGCGGATATGGAATGACCAATGGATCAATGGGTACTTCAACAACAGACTGGCTACGTAGAGGAGAGCGTCATCTGTAGCACATAATTATCAAGCATTGATACGTCGAATCACTAGTGCAACACTAAAAGAACGAGATAGGTCGCATTGCTAAGCAGCTGGTTGTCGTGACTAACAAATGCGCAACGGTTTTTCGGTCTTGACAAGTGTCCATACGCTCATACAATTTTCATCATAACAGAGGAACTCAGTGGCAGTAAACGAGCAATTTACTACAGACGTTCCCCTGCGCTCTCCCAGATCACTAGAACGAAAGCACCCATGCCTGTCTTCACGGAGATTGACATGCAAAAATGTTTCCAGCCCTGTAAGGTACGAATTCGGACGTCTGTGGTCTTAAATGAATTCTAATTTGAAGCTATCACCATTAACTGAATGTATCTAATAAGTGAACAAATTTGGAGCTTCAGTTTCCATTCTTTTGTGGAAGGCCTCGTGCCCGACTTTCCCTAGCGAAAGAGTAGAAACAGTTTGTAGTGAACTACTCGCCCACTGCCATTAAGTCGATATACTTAGGCGACACTTGTCACAGCGTTCGGACACAGGCTGTGATGAAAAAACAGACACCCACAAATACGAGATGTGTTAAAAAACGAGAATTTTTGTTTTTCTGGAAAGTACTTTGTTTATTCGTCTAAATCAACGTTATCCTCTTCAAAACGATCCACTTTAGTTATCGCACACTTACTAGTGATCCCGGCAATGCTTCGCAATTGCTTAATGCATATAGCAAATTGATATACATCCTAAACTCCTTCCCACCCCGAGTCTCTTTGTTAATTTCCTTCCTTCTCTCTCTCTATGCCCACCTCTTCTCCCATCCCTCTGACATTGAACATTATTTATTGTCGCTGCAAACGATTCCTTACTTCGGAATTGAAGTCACTTAAAATGAAGGGGTAAATTGGTTGGGATCATTGGTATGCGGGGTACGAGAGAAACCTCTCCTTCAACTGGATCTGTGAGGGCAGTAGCTTGAATGTCAGAATTTCGGATAGTGTTAATCTGCGAATGGGTACGATTAGTAAGTTTCGGACGATTCAGATTTCGTAGCAGGATTCCAGTCACAAGCCTATAAGCCATAAATACAACTTCCGTGTCTTCTGGAAAACGGACGACGAAGAATAAAACAAAACAGCACGTTGTTGTGTACACAATTTTTGTTTAAAACTATACATAGGGAGAAAGAGTATACATATGGGACAAACATTTTGTCTAATGGTTGACATGCCCTGCTATCGCAGTTAAAAGTGACTGCGAGAAAGAAAATGAAGACGCACATTTCCACATTACAGCATTTTCTTCCTCGCAGTCGGTTTCAACAGGTGATTTGTACACTTGTTTAAAAATTCTTTGTACTTATTAGAGCATTCTGTAAAAATCTGAAGTACATTGGTCTAGAACTTCATGACTTTTCTAACAACGTTCCCCCACTAAAGAGAGTGAGTCGAAAATGATTTTACAACTTTGGAATGATACAGAAATGTATCGAGATAATTTACAGAATCGGTAGATAGTGTCACTTTGTAGCAAACAGCCTCAAGTTTGATTGATGTAGTGCATCAGTACCCCATTCCGCCACCAAGAGCGCCAACTCAGTGCACAGTTAAAATGACTATTTTCACTGATGAGGAGGCTGTTTTTTTGATTTCATGAAACGAACTCTACAATAACTGTTCGACGTTTATTTCGTAGCGAATATGCTAAAGAACCTCCAAGCAGGCCTGCAATTTACTCTAAGCACAAGAACTTTGTTGAATCGCCAGACTAGCAGCCCACAAAAAACTGTTCGGCGAGCACTACGTATACGTTTACACGTGAAACCATACAGATTCACAATGGCACAAAGTGATGCAGATAACGTTGCTCGTGGGAAATTCTGTGCGGAATTGCTGCATCGACAAGAAATTCCTAAACACAATAATCTTCAGCGATAAGTCAATATTTCATATCAGTAGTATGGTGAACAACCACAACTGCAAAATATGGGGCAGCGAAAATCCACATGCAAGCCTCGAACACGTTCGCGACGCCCCAAAGTTAATGTGTTTTGTATTCTTAGCAAATGGAAAGTGTATGGCCCTTTCTTCTTCATGGCATTGTGTACCTGAATATGCTTGAAAGCCTTTTAATTCCAGAGAGCGATGAAAGTGACGGAATGGGAGGATTAACTACCAACAAGACGGTGCACAACATTTCCAAGGGGCGGTGGATTGGCCATGAAGAGGCAATGGCGTGGTCACCTCGGTCCCCACATGGTCACCTCGCTCCCCAGATTTGACACCACTGGTTTTCTTTCTCTGCAAGACCGTATAATGTTTCACCTCTGCCAAACAATTTAGCCGATCCGAAAAATCAAATCTACGCTACCGCTCCACAAGCTATGCCCGATTTGCTGCAACAAGTGTGGGAAGAAACTGATTACCGCTGAGACGTTTGCTGTATCACAAATGGTAGTCACATCGAACGATTATAACACTTACGTGAATCACACACACACACACACACACACACACACACACACACACACTCACATTATATCGAATTTAGAGTATCGTGTAAAAATCTGAGGCAAGTCGCAAAAATATTTTCCGAGATTTTGTCTTTATACAGGGTGATTCCATGACTGACGTTTACAAACGTACAGGGATGATGGAGAAGGGCAAATGTATCAACATTTACAAACTTACAGGGATGATGGAGAAGGGTAAATGTATCAATATTTACAAACTTACAGGGATGATGGAGAAGGGTAAATGTATCAATATGCGGTACGGGTCCCGGTACGGAAACGACCGTGACGAAAGTTAAAGTTGAAAATCGTTCTGAACTCTGACACTGGACTTGTTCTAATGCAAGCTCGTTCTTTTCCAGATTTTGGGAGGAGGTACTATGGACTAAAATAAGATAAAATGTTTAGTAAACATGGCATCTAAAACGCACACCTTATGACCTATGAACATTCGTTTAATAGAAGAGATGTTCTGCACAATAGCAGTAAGACTGGTCCACTGTCGGAGGTATCACAATGATTTTCGCTTATAACTTTCGACTTGGTCATTTATATAATATGATCCCTCACCCCAAATTGACACTTCACCCTTCCCCATAATCCCTGAAAGTTTGTAACATCACAACGGAATGACTTATGTATAGCAGTACAGATGCCAGAGCTTTTTCCAATCCTCGAAGCACATCTGGAACTCTATTTAGGAATAGGTTTTAGCTATCTCTACGATGCGTTTTTAATCTCACCTACTCTTATGGATGTAAAACAATGGCCCTCCAAGGTTTTCTTTATTTTTGAGAACAAGGAGAAGTCGCATGAAGCCACGTTTCGCGAATATAGAGGCCGGGATATTGGGATACAATTGTTTTTGGCCACAAATTCACATTAAAACAATGAAGTGTGAGCAGATAAGTTAAAATTGTGAAAAAACCATGGACTGCTTCGTCACAAGTACTGATGTTTCTTTTTCCAACAAACTGCTTTGAACTTGTAAGTAGTATTCCTCATTTATCATTCGACCATGTGCCAAGAACTTACCTTATGGAGCTGAAATCGAAGAATGCAGTCAGTACAACTTTGGACCGCATTTGTCGAGCTTCTTTTGGCCTTGGCGATCCAGAATGCTTGCACTAGGAGAACTGAGTCTTAGTTTTGACGTCATGACCCGTAACTCTATGTACCATGACTTCTTACGACGCGTTTCATTAGTTAACTTCTCTCGCGACCCCTGAGCAACTTGCTTTAGCCGCAATTTTTTTAAAAATTCTGCGATTTTGAATAAATTTTCTTGTCACACGTTTCATACTCAAAATACACGAATATTTTAATGGCATAAGCCCACTTATATGCTAACATGATTCGGCGATCGTTTATATTCATTCTTTCTACCGATAGATGTTATGCTGGGTGTTCGTCATCTTCAACGGCTTTATAGTCTTCTTTGAAACGGTTATATCACATGTAAGTAGGTTGTTTAGGTTTTTATGTTGGTAACATCACCTAGCGCTCTGTATGAAAATCACTGTGCTGTGTGCAGTCTGTGGCTCGTTTGCATTGCTGGAATTTGCTATTGTAGTGCTGGGCAGTTGGCTGTTAACAGCACGTAGCGTTGCGCAGTTGGGGGTGAGCCGCCAACAGTGGTGGACGTGGGGGGAGAGATGGCGGAGTTTTGAGAGCGGATGACTTGTGTCCATCAGAGACAATAAATTTGTAAGATTATATATATTCATTTGCCAACTGTGCCTATCAGTAGTTAGAATCTTTTATTCAGCTGGCAGTATTGGCGCACGCTGTATTGCAGTAGTTTGAGTAACGAAGATTTTTGTGAGGTAAGTGATCCATGAAAGGTATAGGTTATTGTTAGTCAGGGCCATTCTTTTGTAGGGATTTTTGAAAGTCAGATTGCGTTGCGCTAAAAATACTGTGTGTCAGTTTAAGCACAGTTATTTATAATTTTACTAAGGGGACATTTCACACTCTTAAAAATCCCTGCACCAGACACATAAAAAGCAGTATTTTTTTTCTAAAACTCTGCTGGTTTACAGCAAAATTTAATACAAATTCTTTGATCCACTGCCGGCCGGAGTGGCAGAGCGGTTCTAGGCGCTAGAGTATGGAAGCGCGCGACTGCTACGGTCGCAGGTTCGAATCCTGCCTCGGGCATGGATGTGTGTGATGTCCTTAGGTTAGTTAGTTTTAAGTAGTGCTAAGTTCTAGGGGACTGATGACCTCAGAAGTTAAGTCCCATAATGCTCAGAGCCATTTGAACCATTTTTTGATTCATTTTACATTAAATACATCTACATATATATTCCGCTAGCCACCAAGCGGTGTGGCGGGGGGCACTATTCGCTCCAAAGTCATATTCCTCCCCCCCCCCCCCCCTCCCCCTGTTCCATTCGCGGATCGCGCGAGGGAAAAACTACTGTTAGAATGTCTCAGAACGAGCTCTAATTTCCTTGATCTTTGAATGGTGATCATTGTGCGATCTGAAAGTTGGTGGTAATAATATATGTTCTACATCCTCGGCGAAGATCGGATTTCGGAATTTAGTGAGCAGCCCCTTCCGTTTAGAGCGTTGTCTATCTGCAAATGTGTCCCACTTCAAACTTTCTGTGGGATTTGTAACGCTCTCGCGATGGCTAAATGTACCAGTCACGAATCTTGCCACTCTTCTTTCGACTTTCTCAATCTCTTGAATCAGACCCAACAATAATGCCGATACCACTAAAAGACACATAACCTTTTTCGCAGCAGACTACGTATACGAATCGCTGACATTCTATAGTTACTTTTCACAGATGTCTACCAACACTTAACGAAAAAATCGGAGTAATGCAACACGCGAAATTACAAAATTCCTTTTACTCCCTGAACAAACTTCGTACACCACGACGAGTAAGTCCTTAGCAAAATGAGTGGCCGCTTTTATTTTGAGGCGATGTAGTATCTTGTCCACAGTAAGTTGCTTTACTACAACGTCTTTTAGTTTTTAATTTTTTTGGGTTAACTTGGTTTAGAAAAGTTCCTTTTTTGTTACTTCGTATACATGGATTTTGTGAGTTAAACATGCACTAAGAACACTTAAAGGAATACCACCAACATGTGCGCATTATAGCTGATCGCTGCAAAATAACATTAAAAAAGAAATAGGTGCGGATGGCAATACGTCTGCAGCAGCACGGAATTGTAGACCCGAGTTCTGAACAGCAGCTGGAACATAGTTGTCTCCGGGCAGAGCGCCAACGGCAGAAATTAACCCAACGTAAACATTCCGGCCACTTGTCACAACATGACCTACAATTCTTTGAAGTTGCTGGCTAGACGGCGTTAAATTTGACACGAACGTCAAATGTACCCAGTCGACGGCGATAAACTTCTTATCCCACTATCGGAAGGCACAACTCATTTCGACAGTAGCAAATAAACGGCACAGTGCCCTTCCGTTACTTCTGATGCACTGTATGGCATGTTCCTATAGATCAGCTGAGTGAACGAAAACAAATACGTCTGTCTGTCTGTAAGCCGATAAGGTAATAGCAACGCGTTCCTGTCATCCAGCACTATGCAACTACAGATACGTCTCCAGCTTCCATTTTTGCTGTTAGGCGAAGCCAGGTAAACAAAGAAACGACGCAAGCTTTTGAACAATGTTACATCAACAACTGCGAGTCGTCAGAAACGTGTTCGACACTGATGGTTATCTTTAATCATTCTGGTCCTGAAATCGTAATTTATGAAATGAACATATGAACTATTATAACTTCAATTTTACTATGTGAGCAATGAGCAAACAACCTCATCATGGTCTTTAGCGTTTTGTTTTCGTGAAGAACTGTATTGTTCACATAAAATCCATGTTTCTGAAATAGTGCACAAAGAAATTACTGGTCTCCATGACGGATGAACAGTTTGCCCAGAAATGTTGACGTTAATAACACCGATTTCGTTCCACCACAAGAAATAAAAGAAGTGAAACTTCAAATGAATGGATTCGCATGTTTTCACCAGTAAACCGTAGTGCAACTGTTAAACATAATCAATAAAAGACATTACGGATTACATAGCAAATAGCGATTTAATAAGAATAATTCATTTTAGATGTAGCGAAGTCCAAACACGCCATTACAAATGTTCTGCAAGCGAATACAATAATTAAAAAAACGCACAAAATTGAATAATATCTGCCACAAGAATGAGGGAATACGGTAACCATAACTGTCACAAATGTCTGGCTTGTTACATTTACAGTGTGTCCCGAAACTATTCGTTCAAAATGATACAGGAGGTGGCAGAACATCAAACCAGGTTTTTTGATTAGTATCATATTGTCTCTGAAGTCAGCTTGTAACAGCAGGGTACATTTCGTTAGCAGTGCTGAAGCATGCTGTTGCGTCGGTGTCGCTGACTGGGAATGTGTACTGACATTCAAAAGTCCACGACGTATTGCACACATCCAGTGCGTGCATTTCGCACAATACTTTTTATAGCAGACTACGCTGCACCCGTTATTTCTGGCCGTCGTCCTGTACACAGACGAGGCTTTGTGTACTCTTGAAGGCATTTAAATATCTACAGTTCGTATGTTTGGGCACATATGAATCCTTGAGGTACTAGATCTCGTGGTCATCGACAGCGGTTTGGCGTTAATGTGTGGGCCAGCATTCTCGGTGATAAGTTGATTGGACCATACATTCTTCCATTCCCACTAAGCGGACAGATATAGCGCATCTTCATGGAACACCTGTTGCCAAAACTGCTGGAGGATGGAGCTCTGAAAGCTAGACAAAGGACGTACTTACTGCACGCTGGGGCGCCAGGTCATTTGTGAGAAACCATCTGACAGCCACCTTCGGGAATCGATAGATCCGCCGAGGTAGCCCTGTGGCCTGGCCATCCAGATCACTTGACCTCACGTGTCTGAATTTTTTCATCTGGGGGCGTATGAGGTAGCTGTTGCACGGAACTGTTTTGACAACAGAAGATGACCTTGCTAGAACTACCGTCGCTGCTGCCACCATTGCGGACGTGCCAGGAATCTTTGAAAGGACACGAGAATCAACGGTCCAAAGATGTACTGTGTGCATATGGTGTGTGTCCACCAAAGGCTGGTGAATGCCGCTGATGTAATTAGCATTCAAAACTAACTTCTGTGTAGATCGTCCTTAGCATCAGGAATTGCCATCAGGAATCATGTGTACCAAATCTATTTATTTTATTAACAGTACAGAGTAACCCCTCGCCTTGAAATGTGAGGCGAGTCGGATGCTTCTAAATCTAACAGCAAAAACTTCTCATTATAACGATCTTTTATACAGTAATACATAAAAAAGGTTACAGCGAACTGAATGCTTAACAGTTATTAAAATGGTTCTATATAATTCGTGTCTTCCTAGTTTATGAAAATATAATTTATATAATGCAAATGTCAAAGAAAAATATGTATTACAATAAATGGGATGAAAATAATTTCCAATACGTAGAGGGAAGTGATATCCTGTATTTGGATGTGTAATATAGACAAAATAGCATTTGGTTGATAATTGCATGTTTCTACCTATTTCAAGTGAGAATGTGTAGGTAGAATCTCTAGCTATTCTCATCTGAAATGGTTTGTGGTTATGTATGTTCACTGTTTTGTGCGTTTTTGTATATTATTGGGAGTGTGATGTATTCTATGTGATAACTTACATAAATACGTGTGATACTATACAGATTAAGTACTGATTATGCAATTGATACATAGGATACATTAAATTTACCTTTAAATGAGAAATACATTTGTGTTTGTAAATTTGTTAGTAGAAAAAGAATGTACTTCATTGCTACTTGAATGTATTATTCCTTAAATAACTTAATACATTACATACCAAAACCAAACATATTTGATGTTCTCGACCTCCTATATTAATTTGAACGAGTACTTATGTAACACCCAGTATATTCATACTCTGGCAACCTCTTTGAAGTGTTATTCAGAGGGAATCTCCGGGTTACACCAACGTTACAATTTCTTTCTTCGACTTCAACATTCAATAATCATTCACGGGCGGCACATGGCAGCACTAGCAGTGAAGGGTTTACAAATTGTGTCGGAGGAGGGAGCGGACGCAGCAAACAGTGTAATCATTGTTTTAACGCGGGAATGATTTATTTGACGTCTAAATGAACTGTGTCATCGGATTTCAGGCCAAGGGTAGAAGCAGTTCCGTAACGCTTAAGTTTTTAAACTGCACACATGCTACCGTGGTTACAGTATACCGCGCATAGGAAAATTACGCTGTCCAAAACTGGCACAGAGTCAACTGTAGTGTACTACAGACCATAGATAACAGGGTTGAAAGACGGCTGTGGAGATTTGCATGGGTGAACTGAACCAAGGGGGCAGTGTCTCTTCAGCGACCGTTCAGTAAACGTTACTGCGTTTTGGTCTCCGCATCAGGTGCCTGTTTGCTGCATCAATGCTGACTGCTATTCATCGGCGACGGAGACTGGAATTTGCACGACAGTACCGCACCAGGACGTTCATTGAGTGGCGACATGTTCGTTTTCAGATGAATCACGTTTTGTGCTCAATCGAACAGATGGCCGTTGGCGTGTATGGCGTGAAACACACTGCAACAGTAGTCAGAAGGATCCAGGCTGGAGGAGGGAGAGTTATGGTCTGCAGAATGTTGTCGTGGCTTTTCATGGCTGGTCTCGTCATTCTGGAGGGCACAGTGGATCTACAAAACCATGCATCTATCCTTGGGAGCCACGTACACCTCTATCTGCAATCTGCTTTTCCTCGGCACGATGGTACCTACCAGTCGGTACAAATGGCTCTGAGCACTATGGGACTTAACATCTGTGGTCATCAGTCCCCTAGAACGTAGAACTACTTAAACCTAACTAACCTAAGGACATCACACACATCCATGCCCGAGGCAGGATTCGAACCTGCGACCGTAGCGGTCGCGCGGTTGCAGACTGAAGCGCCTAGAACCGATCGGCCACAACGGCCGGCCTATCAGTGGGACAATGGAACATGTCACACAGTTCACAATGTATGTGCGCGGTTCGTAGATCACCAAGATGACTTTACCGTACACCCCTGCCCAACAAACACCCCAGATTTACGCCCAATCGAGAACCTGTGGGACTACCGTGATCGGGCTATACACGCCATGGATAACTTGCGCAGCCGGCCGTGGCGCTGGAGTCGTCAAGGTTCCACATGCCTGTCTTATCTTTCCGGAACCTCACTGACTTCGTTCCAGATTGTCTTGCGCTGCAAAACGTGGTTGCTCAGGTTTTTGACAAGTGGTCACACTGATGTGACTGGGCGTTGTAGTGCGGACCTTTGAGCTGTCTAGTGTACTTGTCTAGTACACTAGGCGTAGGTAAAAAGATCGGCATTAATTCATAAGATTTGAATCTACATAATGTGATTTCCTCTCTTACGCATAAATGACTGTTAATCATGACTGAAGTAGCCTTTAATGTTAACGTTAGTATATCGATACTATTAACAAAGTTGTACTTTTTTTTAGAGCGAATACCCACCTGTTAATTCCTTATTGTTGTTGAAGTCATAGCGTGTAATGTGGAATTAGAGAGGATTAGAAAGTAGAAAAAAAGTCCTTAGGTAGTGAACTGTTAGTAAATACTCGCGAAACATTTTGAATGATGCTAAACAGTGTTAATGAGCAGAAAGTTATTTGCGCCTGGAATTTTAACTCACGAAAATTAATAGGCCGCGCTGTCTTCCGTAAATCACGTAGGAGTGTACGTAAATAATAGCAAGGCGCGTAATCATGATGCGACATGTAAACAGTTTGGTTTAAGGGAGATGTTGTTTACTCTGAGTTATGGGCAATGTTGAGAAGCGTAAAAAGAAACAAGCACACCGTATTTTGGCGCGCCTGGATGTTCTCTACCGGTTCCAATAAAGGTGAACGTTCACTGATGCATGGAGCGCAATGTTTGTTGGATCAATGAATGAAGGCCGATCTCAATCAGTTTACGAGTGTACATGGCGAAAATAAATGCACTTAGGAACTTTTTTGGAGTCGGACAAATCTGCACCTTTCGAACTATATAAAAAATGGGTGATAACGGACTTGATGCGGTCTTGTGGTCCAGCAACTGACGATTTCATCTCTTTTTCCCGAGTGATGCGAAGCACCAAATGCACAGATGGCCCAATGAGGCGGTGTGTGCAGATTGTAGTCCAGACCCGAAGTGGTTCTATGATGCTGTGAGGAAGTTTTTCTTACCATGACTTGAGCTCACTCATTTAGAATTTGAATTTTTATTTCAACATTTTCAGTGGCCAAGCGTTACTCTTCGTTCTGCAGCTTCATGAAGAGAATCCTTTGGACACTCCCGCCTCGACGAACGCACAGGCAGCCTATTGCATCTGGAGTGGCCCGCTAAATCATCCTATCTTAATTCCACAAAAACTGTGTGGGACTTTACGGAACAGCGGATGAAACGTAGTAACCAACATAATCAATATCGCAGCAGTTCGGTAGCACTTGGGAGACCGGATCATCAATGAGTGGCTTCAGTTGTATACATACCTAAAGAAACTTGGGGACACTCTTCCTCGACCAATCGAGCACATTATTAAAGCTAATGGCTCCGCAATGGCAACACACAGAGTATATTTTGATAGAACACAACTGACAGCGTTTTGGCGAAATGCTGGTTGTGAGCATTATGAGTGCCATTTACATTCACAGGTGTGAAGGTAGACATTCGACTATGGTTGCAATGAAAACAAAAGCGGGGAAGCGATGTAACTGGAGATTCTCTTAAAAAATAAAAAACATCTGCGTGTCACTCGTTCATTTTACCACTGTGCGTTTCGATGGTTCAACCCACATCTTCAAATTGAGGTTTTTTTTTACATGGCTGGTGTTACTGAAGAGTAAAGACGTCTTTTCAATCGCAGGCCAAGGGCAGTGTAGGTTACTTTCTGTCTTTTGCTAACGATAAAACTGTTTATTCAGAAAAGGCACTTCAGAGGTTAAAGATGACGAATTTCTGACAGTGAATTGTACTTACGGGGGCAGCACAGTTGTAACAGGTCTACATATTGTTGCCTGATGTAAGTCGACTACAATTAATTTGTCACTTCATAAATGTTGTAATTGTTACATAAATATTTGTTTTCATTGGCTACAGAGATAAAAGATTAAACAGTTTCTACAGAAATGTTTTGTTTTTCAGACATATCAATGGGCTGCATCAGAATACTGACAAATGCACAACTCTATTATTATATTAGGTAGTTCTACATACATTACAAAAAAAACAAACAAATATGGATGTGCTGCAGCACCAAATACAAAAATAATGACTGAATGGTTATATACATACATACATATGTTTCCCTTTTGTTTTAGAAAACGTGCATGAGCTGCACTTGAATACAGAAGTGTGTACACTTCAATTATTATATTAATTTCTTATGTATAAAGACTACAACTGACAGTCCATATGTATTGTAGTTTGAAATTTTTGAGCGATGAATGGGAGTGTTAACGTTAATTGATGTCCATCGAAACTGTAAATTATGAGAATACTTTAAGCACCTTGCCAAAGCTTTTGAAAAAGTTAGTTGAGACTGTTTCACAATTGTCGTCGAGCAGATGTCCCCTGAGTTTCTTTCTGTGTATACACATTTCAAGTTCTTCATATAGACATTCCTTGTGCTTTGTAAAGTATGTAGTATTTGAAGGTTGCTTTCTACATTGTCAAATGGATGTCCTGTATCTTTTATATGGGAGGCTATTGCAGATTTGTGTGGTATGTTGTATCGGAAGGCGCTGATATCTTCTTCGACTTTGGTGTCTAAGTTACAGCCAGTTTGACCTACGTACTGACCCGGGTATTTACTACATATGATTTTATATACGCCAGAGGATGAAAATTTACCTTGACTGCTTTTTAAGTTATGAGGAAGTCTTTCGCAAACTTTATTGTTTGTGTGAAATAGAATTCCTATTTTGTGTCGCTTGAAGATATAGTCACTTTTTAGGAGACGCAAGCTGCTAGTGTATTTTCTTGTTTCTTGGTTGTTATTTTGTTGATTTTATTTCTTATGTTTTTAACTAAATTGTCTACATCAAAGTTACAAAGACCACCGAAATCGTATTCAATGATGAAGAACTTGAGCTACTTAAATAAAGGTCTGAAATACAACACAGACAACCACTCAACATTAGAAATATTAACAACGAAGTAGAGGCCACCAAGTTAGATAACAATACTAAAATCGTTGAAGCAGAACAAGTTAAAAGTCTGCTGTCCGTCCGGCTTTTAAAAACTTATTTTTTGAGGAATGAGTGGAAGTATCGAGTTGAAAATTAATGTCGCACACTAAGGTCCACGGACCCTTGGCGGCAATGCAAATGATAATAATAATAATAACAATAATAATAATAATAATAATAATAATAACCTCCGTGGAGGCCCGGGAAAAGAATAGGCCTCCGGTATGTTCTGCCAGTCGTAAAAGGCGACGAAAAGAACAAACCACAAATAGGGCTAACCCCCCTTTTAGTGTGATTAGTTGGTTCAGGGCACAACTAAAGAAGCCTCGGACAAGCGCCGTCGGGGACGACGCTTGAATCCTATGCCCGCCCACAATGGTAACGACACTGCTAGCCAACTGGAAAATGATTTAAATCCAAATAGAGGTGTTTTGCAGGATATGCTTCCTGCAACCACCCTAGAAGGAAAACAAAGACAGGGGATGAGATGGTCAGATTAAGTTAATCGACACCTCATGTTCTGTTATTACCAAGCAACAAACCTAGGAACCAACACAACTGGATACAGATCACAAGTATACACAACATTTATTACCAGATACCCAGAATTAAAATTTTTAACAGAACAACGACTAGCTGATCAGATCCGTGTAATAATAAAAAATAACAGGATACCCCAGTCAGAATTAGAAAACATCAAACAACAAATACAACAAATACTGGAACAAAATAATGTGCAATCAGAAGAAGACGAAGAAAATACAGCAATGGACTCACAAATCCCAGAGCAAACAAACAAAGAACAACACGCATCAATTAAACAATCAGAGGAAAACGAAATCTTAAGACTGCCACCAGAACAAGTACAAATAAAACACGAAGTGACACACATGTTAGATATACAAAAAAATTTCAGCTGACATATATAGAATACAAAGACACAAATACAGACATTAGACCATTCTTGCATAGACCGCCAAATAACCCACAAGTCGAAACAACAATAAAAACTATCAACACAATCATACACAACAAAATAAATGAAAACAACTCTGGAAGATTTACAACTACTGGTTTATATAGGAGCACTCACTACACTAAATATACACACTAGGCAGAGATCAGAACCAACCAACACACAGAAGAAACTCACCAAACAAGAAACTCACAAAAGTAGCATGGCAACACATGCTACAGATCAGAATAGAAAAACTGAGAAATGACATTGGACAGCTAACACAATTTATAAGAAAAGAAATATCAGACAAAAAACGAAAAAGGTTAGGTAAAATCTCACAACAAGAAGCGATAGAGCAATTAGATGAAAAGAAGCAGAAATTACAAGCATTGGTCAAACGACTTAGAAGATACAAAAAAAGTGAAAACAGAAGAAACAAAACCAAACATTCAACACAAATCAAAAGAAATTTTACCAGACAATAGATAACACACACATTAAAATAGACAATCCACCAAACATAATAGACATGGAACACTTCTGGAGCAACATATGGTCAAACCCAGTACAACGTAACAGGCATGCACGGTGGATAGAAGCAGAAACAGACACATACAAGATGATACCACAAATGCCTGAAGTGATAATTTTGCAACATGAAGTCACCAAAGCAATTAATTCTACTCACAATAGGAAAGCCCCTGGAAAAGATAAAATAGCACATTTCTGGCTAAAGAAGTTCAGCTCAACACATTCACATCTAACTAAATTATTTAACAGTTACATTGCAGACCCATACACATTCCCTGATACACTTACACATGGAATAACTTATATGAAACCTAAAGATCAAGCAGACACAACAAACCCAGCTAAATATCTCCCCATAACATGCCTACCAACAATATACAAAATATTAACTTCAGTCATTACACAGAAATTAATGACACATACAACACAGAACAAAATTATAAATGAAGAACAAAAAGACTGTTTCAAAGAAGCACGTGGATGTAAAGAGCAACTGATAATCGTTGCAGAGGTGACATATCAAGCTAAAACTAAACAAAGGTCGCTACACTACGCACACATTGATTACCAAAAAGCTTTTGGTAGTGTACCCCACCCATGGTTACTACAAATATTGGAAATATACAAAGTAGATCCTAAATTGATACAGTTCCTAAACATAGTAATGAAAAATTGGAAAACCACACTTAATATCCAAACAAATTCAAATAATATTACATCATAGCCAATACAGATTAAGCGTGGAATATACCAAGGAGACTCATTAAGTCCTTTCTGGTTCTGCCTTGCTCTGAACCCACTATCCAACATGCTAAATAATACAAATTATGGATACTATATTATTGGAACATACCCACACAAAATCACAGATTCGCTATAGATGGATGATCTAAAACTACTGGCAGCAACAAATCAACAACTCAACCAAATACTAAAGATAACAGAAGTATTCAGCAATGATATAAATATGGCTTTTGGAACAGACAAATGTAAGAAAAATAGCATAGTCAAGGGAAAACACACTAAACAAGAAGATTACATTCTTTCTAGAACGAGCAGAAACTAGCAAAATACACAAAGCAATCACTCATATAAATACATCAGCTACACCACAGCAATTTCATAACCACTTCTAAAACCCTTTAGATAACATAACATCAATAGATACGAAGAAAGTAAATTGGAAAAAGAAAACACTACATGGCAAGCACCTGTATCATCCAACACAGCCACACATCGATCAAGACGCATCCAACACATGGCTAAGAAAAGGCACTATATACAGTGAGACGGAAGGATTCATGATTGCAATACATGATCAAACAATAAACACCAGATATTACAGCAAGCATATTATTAAAGATCCCAATACCAAAACAGATAAATGCACACTTTGCAAACAACAAATAGAAACAGTAGATAACATCACAAGCGGATGTACAATACTAGCAAATACAGAATACACCAGAAGACATGACAATCTAGTAAAAATAATACATCAACAGCTTGCCTTACAACATAAACTTACAAAACAACACGTTCCCACATACAAGTATGCACCACAAAATCTACTGGAGAATGATGAATACAAATTATACTGGAACAGATCCATTATAACAGATAAAACAACACCACATAACAAACCTGACGTCATACTCACCAATAAAAAGAAGAAATTAACACAACTAATCGAAATATCCATACCCAATACAACAAATATACAAAAGAAAACAGGAGAAAAAAATTGAAAAATACGTCCAACTGGCTGAGGAAGTCAAGGATATGTGGCATCAGGATAAAGTTGACATTATACCAATTATACTATCAACTACAGGAGTCATACCACACAATATCCACCAGTACATCAATCAATCATCGGAGCGTGGAATGTCAGATCCCTTAATCGGGCAGGTAGGTTAGAAAATTTAAAAAGGGAAATGGATAGGTTAAAGTTAGATATAGTGGGAATTAGTGAAGTTCGGTGGCAGGAGGAACAAGACTTCTGGTCAGGTGATTACAGGGTTATAAACACAAAATCAAATAGGGGTAATGCAGGAGTAGGTTTAATAATGAATAGGAAAATAGGAATGCGGGTAAGCTACTACAAACAGCATAATGAACGCATTATTGTGGCCAAGATAGATACGAAGCCCACACCTACTACAATAGTACAAGTTTATATGCCAACTAGCTCTGCAGATGACGAAGAAATTGAAGAAATGTACGATGAAATAAAAGAAATTATTCAGATAGTGAAGGGAGACGAAAATTTAATAGTAATGGGTGACTGGAATTCGAGTGTAGGAAAAGGGAGAGAAGGAAACATAGTAGGTGAATATGGATTGGGGCTAAGAAATGAAAGAGGAAGTCGCCTAGTAGAATTTTGTACAGAGCACAACTTAGTCATAGGTAACACTTGGTTTAAGAATCATGAAAGAAGGTTGTATACGTGGAAGAACCCTGGAGATACTAAAAGGTATCAGATAGATTATATAATGGTAAGACAGAGATTTAGGAACCAGGTTTTAAGTTGTAAGACATTTCCAGGGGCAGATGTGGACTCTGACCACAATCTATTGGTTATGACCTGTAGATTAAAACTGAAGAAACTGCAAAAATGGGGGAAATTAAGGAGATGGGATCTGGATAAACTGAAAGAACCAGAGGTTGTACTGAGTTTCAGGGAGAGCATTAGGGAACAATTGACAGGAATAGGGAAAGAAATACAGTAGAAGAAGAATGGGTAGCTCTGAGGGATGAAGTAATGAAGGCAGCAGAGGATAAAGTAGGTAAAAAGACGAGGGCTGCTAGAAATCCTTGGGTAACAGAAGAAATATTGAATTTAATTGATGAAAGGAGAAAATATAAAAATGCAGTAAATGAAGCAGGCAAAAAGGAATACAAACGTCTCAAAAATGAGATCGACAGGAAGTGCAAAACGGCTAAACAGGGATGGATAGAGGACAAATGTAAGGATGTAGAGGCTTATCTCACTAGGGGTAAGATAGATACTGCCTACAGGAAAATTAAAGAGACCTTTGGAGAGAAGAGAACCACGTGTATGAATATCAAGAGCTCAGATGGCAACCCAGTTCTAAGCAAAGAAGGGAAGGCAGAAAGGTGGAAGGAGTATATAGAAGGTTTATACAAGGGTGATGTACTTGAGGACAATATTATGGAAATGGAAGAGGATGTAGATGAAGACGAAATGGGTGATACGATACTGCGTGAAGAGTTTGACAGAGCACTGAAAGACCTGAGTCGAAACAAGGCCCCCGGAGTAGACAACATTCCATTAGAACTACTGACGGCTTTGGGAGAGCCAGTCATGACAAAACTCTACCAGCTGGTGAGCAAGATGTATGAGACAGGCGAAATACCCTCAGACTTCAAGAAGAATATAATAATTCCAATCCCAAAGAAAGCAGGTGCTGACAGATGTGAAAATTACCGAACTATCAGTTTAATAAGTCACAGCTGCAAAATACTAACGCGAATTCTTTACAGACGAATGGAAAAACTGGTAGATGCGGACCTCGGGGAGGATCAGTTTGGATTCCGTAGAAATGTTGGAACACGTGAGGCAATACTGACCTTACGACTTATCTTAGAAGAAAAGGCAAACCTACGTTTCTAGCATTTGTAGACTTAGAGAAAGCTTTTGACAATGTTGACTGGAATACTCTTTTTCAAATTCTAAAGGTGGCAGGTGTAAAATACAGGGAGCGAAAGGCTATTTACAATTTGTACAGAAACCAGATGGCAGTCATAAGAGTCGAGGGGCATGAAAGGGAAGCAGTGGTTGGGAAAGGAGTGAGACAGGGTTGTAGCCTCTCCCCGATGTTATTCAATCTGTATATTGAGCAAGCAGTAAAGGAAACAAAAGAAAAATTTGGAGTACGTATTAAAATTCATGGAGACGAAGTAAAAACTTTGAGGTTCGCCGATGACATTGTAATTCTGTCAGAGACGGCAAAGGACTTGGAAGAGCAGTTGAACGGAATGGACAGTGTCTTGAAAGGAGGATATAACATGAACATCAACAAAAGCAAAACGAGGATAATGGAATGTAGTCAAATTAAATCGGGTGATGCTGAGGGAATTAGATTAGGAAATGAGACACTTAAAGTAGTAAAGGAGTTTTGCTATTTAGGAAGTAAAATAACTGATGATGGTCGAAGTAGAGAGGATATAAAATGTAGACTGGCAATGGCAAGGAAAGCGTTTCTGAAGAAGAGAAATTTGTTAACATCGAATATAGATTTAAGTGTCAGGAAGTCATTTCTGAAAATATTTGTTTGGAGTGTAGCCATGTATGGAAGTGAAACATGGACGATAACTAGTTTGGACAAGAAGAGAATAGAAGCTTTCGAAATGTGGTGCTACAGAAGAATACTGAAGATAAGGTGGATAGATCACGTAACTAATGAGGAGGTATTGAATAGGATTGGGGAGAAGAGAAGTTTGTGGCACAACTTGACTAGAAGAAGGGATCGGTTGGTAGGACATGTTTTGAGGCATCAAGGGATCACAAATTTAGCATTGGAGGGCAGTGTGGAGGGTAAAAATCGTAGAGGGAGACCGAGAGATAAGTACACTAAGCAGATTCAGAAGGATGTAGGTTGCAGTAGGTACTGGGAGATGAAGCAGCTTGCACAGGATAGAGTAGCATGGAGAGCTGCATCAAACCAATCTCAGGACTGAAGACCACAACAACAACACATCAATGCAATACAGCTACATCCAAACTTATATATACAACTACAGAAATCCGTAATTATTGATACATGTTCAATTGTCCAAAAGTTCCTAAATACAATATAACATATACCATACAGTTGAAAGGAAGTCACACTTGATCAAGGTCCGCGTCACTTTCTACTTTTGACCAGACATAACGTCTGAGATAAGAAAGAAATAATAATAATAATAATAATAATAATTTCTGTCATTTATATCACATATTTCGATACTCGCAAACTTAATCATCAAAACCTATTTGGTACTTCCCGTTGACCTACAATCAAGAAATTGGTAAGGATACTGTTCCACAATACAAGTATAGGAAGAAAATCCGAAAATTCTTAATTAGTAATTACAACACATGAAAAAATATTTTTAAAGGTTACGTGCTTCTATATCTAAAAAAGGAACTCTTACAGAATCGCTCTGTTAATTTGTGAGACATATTAACGTCCCTTGGCGGTTTAGAACTTTTTATGTTTCTACGTCAACTCAGTCAAAAGATACGGCCGTTTATGTGTTTATGTCACGTATTTTGGTCTTCGAAAACGCATTCATAAAAAACTACTGTCGACCTAGAATCGTGAAATTTGGCAAGAAGGTTTTACAGTACAATTAAAGGGAAATTTGGAAATATGTGGTAAGTTCCTATGGGAGCAAGCAGCTGAGATCATCATCGGTCCCTTGGCTTACACACTACTTAATCTCACTTAAAGTAACTTATGATAAGTTGGGAACAACATACTAACGAACTGCTAAAGCGTCTAAACAAGTCTGTTTGCAATGCGAATGATGTCAGACACAGGAGATATAATTTAAAAAAAAAAACTGGCATATTTTCCTTATTTTCACTGCATTATGTCACATGGTATCATATTTTGGGATAACTCCACAAATAGAGAAAAAAATTTTAGAGTACAGAAGCGTACAATAAGAGTAATGAGTAGTGTAAATCCAAGAACATCATGTCGACACCTATTTCAAAGAATTGAGCAGATTAACCACAGCTTCTCAGTATATTTATTCCTTAATGAAGTTTGTTGTAAATAATACATCTCTTTTTCCCAACTAACTGCTTAGTACACAGTATCAATACTGGAAATAAGAACAATATACATAGAGATTTAAAATCGCTTACTCATGCCCAGAAAGGAGTCCAGTATTCAGCAACGCAAATTTCAATAAGCTACCAGCAACCATTAAGAGTTCAGTTTCCGACAAGGAACAATTTAAACATAATTTAAAAGAATTTTTGGTGGCCAGCTCCTATTCCATTCATGAGTTTCTCAACAAGTGCAGTAGACCATTTTAATGAAAATTTATTATACTTTACCTTTTGACAACACTTGGTTGTAATAGCCAAGAAACTAGCAACTGTCTGAATGATGGATTTAATGAAAGCAGATATAAGTATTAAAGCTGTAAATGTTAGAAGTTTAAATTTAACTCATGTACATAATTTTACTGTTTATTGACTAAGAATCATTAAAATTAATGAAACTCAAGTTTTTCTAATTGCATTTTTGTAATGTGTTTATCTGACATGTTCCTCACCCAGGAGGATTCCCACTTTTATGGGTCTATGGAATGAATAATTAATCTAATCTAATCTCAAACACACACACACACGCGCGCGCGCGCGTGGGAGGACTCTAATCTCCGACGGGAGGAACCGCAAACCGTGGCAATGCGAAATAGATCGCGCAGCTACCCCGCGCAGCCAACTAAAGGGAAAAAAATCCTAAACTGTTATTTCGTAATTGTATCACTAGAAAAAAATATTTATTTTGTCAATTGTTATCCGACTTCACACTTGAAATTAAAATATTCTCGTAAGTCGTGGAATACCTGGGACCAACATTTTCCCATTATAAACGTCGATAACAGGCAAAACTCAACATCCTCGATTCCCGGAATGGATAAACTGACTACATACATATTTAAATTTGTACTGAACCGTGAGTGCGCAAGTCATACTCGCACCTGGCCTTCTTTTTCGTCAATCGCTATGCGACCGTCTATCTGTCCTTTAGTTAACATTCTTTTTTCGCAAAAATGAGTAGAGTATACCTCGAGTGTATCAGTATCGATAACATGTAAAAATCGTAGAGTCTCTGGATTGCCGGGATGGATGAATTATCTGTATACATAAACAAGACTGTGCGGAACCCTTGATGCGCGAGTCCCTGTCGCACTTATCCGGATTTTATTGTATTTGCCTACTTCCTGTATTTCAGGGCTACTGGCGTCACTGAGGTTAGGCGCCAGGACGGGCAGAGTGCAGCCGGCTCGCTGAAGGCAGCAGTTAAAGGGCGCGACATTGACTGCCAGAGGCTGTGCCGCGGTCATCGCCCGTCGCGGAGAGGAAGGAGCCCATTTACTGGCGCAGACGCGCGCCAGACCACGCCCACTGCCGAGCAGTGTAAACAAAGCGGCCCGGCGCAGTTCCAATTAGCGGCCGCACAACGGCGCACACTGTGGCAGCACAGCGCGCCTCTGTCCACTGCGGTCCTCCCCGCAAGGCGATGCCGCGCGTCTCACACCACAGCCGCACTCGGCTCAAATACACTCCTGGAAATTGAAATGGAAGGGGAAACTTTATTGACACATTCCTGGGGTCAGATACATCACATGATCACACTGACAGAACCACAGGCACATAGACACAGGCAACGGAGCATGCACAATGTCGGCACTAGTACAGTGTATATCCACCTTTCGCAGCGATGCAGGCTGCTATTCTCCCATGGAGACGATCTTAGAGATGCTGGATGTAGTCCTGTGGAACGGCTTGCCATGCCATTTCCACCTGACGCCTCAGTTCGACAGCGTTCGTGCTGGACGTGCAGACCGCGTGATACGACGCTTCATCCAGTCCCAAACATGCTCAATGGGGGACAGATACGGAGATCTTGCTGGCCAGGGTAGTTGACTTACACCTTCTAGAGCACGTTAGGTGGCACGGGATACATGCGGACGTGCATTGTCCTGTTGGAACAGCAAGTTCCCTTGCCCGTCTAGGAATGGTAGAACGATGGGTTCGATGACGGTTTGGATGTACCGTGCACTATTCAGTGTCCCCTCGACGATCACCAGAGGTGTACGGCCAGTGTAGGAGATCGCTTCCCACACCATGATGCCGGGTGTTGGCCCTGTGTGCCTCGATCGTATGCAGTCCTGATTGTGGCGCTCACCTGCACGGCGCCAAACACGCATACGACCATCATTGGCACCAAGGCAGAAGCGACTCTCATCGCTGAAGACGACACGTCTCCATTCGTCCCTCCATTCACGCCTGTCGCGACACCACTGGAGGCGGGCTGCACGATGTTGGGGCGTGAGCGGAAGACGGCCTAACGGTGTGCGGGACCGTAGCCCAGCTTCATGGAGACGGTTGCGAATGGTCCTCGTCGATACCCCAGGAGCAACAGTGTCCCTAATTTGCTGGAAAGTGGCGGTGCGGTCCCCTACGGCACTGCGTAGGATCCTACGGTCTTGGCGTGCATCCGTGCGTCGCTGCGGTCCGGTCCCAGGTCGACGGGCACGTGCACCTTCCGCCGACCACTGGCGACAACATCGATGTACTGTGGAGACCTCACGCTCCACGTGTTGAGCAATTCGGCGGTACATCCACCCGGCCTCCCGCATGCCCACTATACGCCCTCGCTCAAAGTCCGTCAACTGCACATACGGTTCACGTCCACGCTGTCGCGGCATGCTACCAGTGTTAAAAACTGCGATGGAGCTCCGTATGCCACGGCAAACTGGCTGACACAGACGGCGGCGGTGCCCAAATGCTGCGCAGCTAGCGCCATTCGACGGCCAACACCGCGGTTCCTGGTGTGTCCGCTGTGCCGTGCGTGTGATCATTGCTTGTACAGCCCTCTCGCAGTCTCCGGAGCAAGTATGGTGGGTTTGACACACCGGTGTCAATGTGTTCTTTTTTCCATTTCCAGGAGTGCAGTATCGCCTAACAAAGGCTCCTCCTTCATTAATGCGATCGAGCCTACTCACGAAGGGTAGTTATCAAGTTTATGTCAACACATCGAAAAAATAAAATTACGTAATTCGTACATGCCTATAGCCCTGGTACACATTGAAATACCCGGGAAAAGAATATACACTACTGGCCATTAAAATTGTACACCAAAAAGAAATGCAGATGAGAAACATGTATTCATTGGAAAAATATATTATACTAGAACCGACATGTGATACATTTTCCAGTAGAGTACTAAAGATTTGTTCCCTTATAGTAAGTCCGGTATTGTATGAAATATGTAATGCATCACTAACTCAAAGCATTTTTCCAGAGAGACTAAAATATCACGTTTTAAACCCCTCTTTAAGAAAGGTGATACGAGAAACAAAACTACCGACCTATTTCACTGCAGACATATTCCAAATTTTTGGAGAAGGTGATGTATTCTAGAATATTATCTCACCTTGACAATAATAATATCTTCAGCAAATCACAGTTTGGGTTTCAGAAGGGTTGCTCTACTGAAAATGTCATTTACATGTTCATACACCAGATATTACAAGCATTAAATAACAGATTAGCACCGGGCGGTATTTTCTGTGACTTATCCAAGGCATTTGATTGTGTGAGTCATAGATAAATTTAAGTTTTATGGGATTGATGGTATAGCCAACCAATGGATCATGTCATATCTAAACAAAAGAATTCACAGAAAGTTGTACTTAGTAGTAATTCACAGAATCCAGGGACATAATTCTGACTGGAGAGAAATCACGTATGAAGTTACCCAAGGCTCTATCTTAGGTCCACTGTCCACTGTCACTCATATATGTACATGATCTGCCGTCTAATGTACAACAAGCTGAATTAGTTCTTTTCGCAGATGACACCGTTATTGTAATCACTCCCAGTATACCTACAGAAATGGTGAACAAAGTTCTCGAAAGTATCGTTGACTGGTTTTCTGCGAATGGTCTCACCCTGAATTTATCAAAGTCACATCATATTCAGTTCTGCACCTCTAGAAGTACGGCACCACTGATAAGTGTAACACATGGTGATGAAATAATACATAGCGTGGAAACTTCAAAATTCTTTTGTGTCCATACTGATAGGAATTAAAAAAAAACATTGTGGCACTCCTAAAACAACATAGTTCGGCTACATTTGGGTGCATAGAACCTCAGAAATCAGTACCCAGAACAACCACCTCTGGCCGTAATAACGGCCTTGATACGCCTGGGTATTGAGTCAAACAGAGCTTGGATGGCGTGTACAGGTACAGCTGCCCATGCAGCTTCAACACGATAACACAGTCCATCAAGAGTAGTCACTGGCGTATTGTGATGAGTCACATGCTCGGCCACCATTGACCAGAGGTTTTCAATTGGTGAGAGATCTGGAGGAATGTGCTGGCCAGGGCAGCAGTAGAACATTTTCTGTATTCAGAAAGGCCTGTACAGGACCTGCAACATGCGGTCGTGCATTATCCTGCTGAAATGTAGGGTTTCGCAGGGATCGGATGGGGGGGTAGAGCCACGGGTCGTAACATATCTGAAATGTAACGTCCACTGTTCAAAGTGCCGTCAATGCGAACAAGAGGTGACCGAGACGTGTAACCAATGGCACCCCATACCATCACGCCTGGTGATACGCCAGTATGGCGATGACAAATACACGCTTCCAATGTGTCGCCAAACACGGATGCGACCACCATGATGCTGTAAACAGAACCTGGATTCATCCGAAAAAATGACGTTTTGCCATTCGTTCACCCAAGTTCGTCGTTGAGTACACCATCGCAGGCGCTCCTGTCTGTGATGCAGCGTCAAGTGTAACTGCAGCCATGGTCTCCGAGCTGATAGTCCATGCAGCTGCAAACGTTGTCGAATTGTTCGTGCAGATGGTTGTTGTCTTGCAAACGTCCCCATCTGTTGACTCAGGGATAGAGACGTGGCTGCACGATCCGTTACAGCTATGCGGATAAGATGCGTGTCATCTAGAGTGCTAGTGATACGAGGTCTTTGGGATCCAGCACGGCGTTCCGTATTATCCTCCTGAACCCACAGATTCCATATTCTGCTAACAGTCATTGGATCTCGACCAACGCGAGCAGCAATGTCGCGATACGATAAACCGCAATCGCGATAGACTACAATCCAGCGTTTATCAAAGTCGGAAACGCGGTGGTACGCATTTCTCCTCCTTACACGAGGCATCACAGCAACGTTTCACCAGGTAAAGCCGGTCAACTGCTGTTTGTGCATGAGAAATCGGTTGTAAACCTTCCTCATGTCAGCACGTTGTTGATGTCGCCACCAGCGGCAACGTTGTGTGAATGCTCTGAAAAGCTTATCATTTGCATATCACAGCATCTTCTTCCTGTCGGTTAAATTTCGCGTCTGTAGCACGTCATCTTCGTGGTGTAGCAATTTTAAGGGCCAGTATTGTATAAACAAGCGGAACTCAAAAAGTAAAGGGACTTCTAGTAGAGGAAAGGAATATATATTGTAATGACAGAAAATTGAAACATACACTATTTTTCTATGTAACCTCCCTGTACTTCAACGGGCAGGAAGCCGAAACATACACTATTTTTCAACATGACCTGCCTGAAGTTCAACGCACTCTAACGTTTCACAAGTTGTTTGATTCCGCTCTGTAATCAACAATTTTGCACTCATCAATGACTCCTGCATCGTTTGCAAATCTTGTTCCCGTGAGAGTTTCCTTCAATGGTCCTAACATACGGAAATCCCTTGGAGCCAAGTACGGCGCGTGTTCCAACAATTCGAATCCCAATTCCTTTGTTCTTTCGGCCGCCCGTTTGGAAGTATGTGGCCGAGCGTTATCTTGCTGCAGGATGACACCTTTTCGCAGTTTTCCGCAACGGCTGAATCTGAATTGCAGGTATCAGTTTAGTTAGCAACACATCACAATCGTTCTCACTGTTCACAGTTTCGCCTCTTGAGACGCAATAAACGGCTACCACACCTTCCGCACCCCAAAATAGATCTTACGAACTGATGGTCGGCGTTTAAATCCCGAACTTGTGGTGATAATGGGTGCTTCCAAACTATGCTTGCACCCTTCATTTATGGTTCGTGATAGTGCATCCCCGTTTCGTCGAAAGTAACGATTTGTTGGAGAAATCCATTTCCCTCGCGAGCCAAATGTTTACGTGATATGATATATATCCTTTGCACCTTATCCTGCGCTGACAATTCTTTCAGTACCTATCTTGCAAAGACTTTCCCAAAATTAAGTCTATAGTGTAAGATGGAATACGCTGAACCATGGTTGATAAGTGAAGTACTGACGATTTCGTCCACTGCGATTCGTCTGTTTTCCATCGATTTCCAAATTTTCCTCAGTTGTTGGCATCGATGGCCTGCTAGTTTCTTGCTCGTCACATACAGAAATTCTTCCCATTTGAAGCGCTCTATCCATTCGAAGATCTTGCTGTAACCATAGTGCTCTTGCATTCTACGAATAATTTCTGCAGGTTTAGCACCTTCCGCAAACAAAAGGCGAATTATTGCCCTCATCTGCTCCTTGGTGCACAATGGAAATTCCACGGCCTGCTACAATACAACGACTAAAGCAATGGTGAAACGTTGTAGGGAACTGTTGCAGATAATACTTCAGCCCTATGGCGAGAAATTGTTACCTGTGGCTTGTCGTTTATAGCCCTTCCATTCAATTCAATAGTAATGTTGCCCTCTGTGGTTGGTTGTCCTGCCTCTTGCTTCACTATATTCCATGTTGCCTTATCTCTGTTGTCGGACGTACTGATTTCTGACATTATGCGCATGTTTCTTGATTTTTTAAAAACCTTTCTCAGTAATTTTGAGTACTTTTTGCAGTGCGCAACTACTGCAGTGTCTACTTGTTCTTGCCAAAGATACATTTCCCTTTTCCTTTCAGAAGATACGATACCGAAACCGTTACTTCTCAATCAAGTCGTTTCTCAATTTGTCTCGCCAGTGCTGAGTGCGCCCCGCTTGCCAACAGCGCTCGGTAGACTACACGGTCGACCCATCCAAGTGCTGGCCACGCCCGACGGCGCTTAATTTCGCTGATCTGACGGGACCCGGTGTTACTGCTGCGGCAAGACCGTTTGATATTAATAAATCAGCATTCCACATATTTTACAATGCCTTATCTCGTGCTTACATTAACCTTTGATCTTACAACGTTAATCATTTAAATACTTTACAGACAAGAATGTAGCCCCCGAAATTTCGTTACATTACATTAATTATTTTTTGTTACTGCGATTTTTTTCCGTCATTGTATGTCAAATACATTGGAAGTAAGTGTAAAGTGATTATTTTCATATGGATTTTCACATGGTTTTTACAAATCACGTATTTAGATGAAACTATTTTCTGTTGAAACGCGTTTAATGCTAGAAGATATTTTGGTTACTGGTTGTGAGGAGGGGGCATTGAGTTACAGTTTCTGTTTCTAAATATTTCATGGCAGATGTGTGGAAACAACGTGTTTGCAAGATCTACTTGTTGACTGAGGATGAGGTGTGGTGAGTTGCAGGTGTAGATGTAAATTCCGAACCCTTCACGATGTTGGTTTTCCTTCGTAGAACGTGTCGCCGGATGATTCAGTGCGGAGCTGGCACGGCAGAACGAAGGCTGATTTACTTCCGTGACAGTGGGAAGGGGTGCTGAGGAGCTGGTATTTACGGCACAAGACGGCCATACCGGGCGATAGCAGCAACAAGCGGCCATAATGGAGCCACGCGCACTCCCTTATCAGCCTCCCGCGCGCGCAGCGATAAACGAGCCCTGTTTAGGCGGCCACACACCGCCTGGTCACGGCAGCGGGGATAACCTCTAGAACTGGCCCAGCTGTGAACCGAATTGGCTCATCATCCACATAGCTGAGCTGACTGCTTCGCCGGCTCCAACTGCGTTCAGAATGATGCGCTCCATTAGCGGGTAACCGGGCAAGCACGAGTAGAACAAACGCTATGAGGGTTGCATACGAACGTAATTGTGTGTATAGATAGTACAAAAGACCGCATCTTTTGATTACATTGTCTTAGAAACCTAAGTTTTTTACTCCGCCAATAGACCGAGGGATAGTATTTGACATAAATTTCAAATTTATACCTCCAACAGCTTCTGGGAAACATCTACATTATACTCCGCAAGCCACCCAAAGGTGTGTGGCGGAGGGCACTTTACGAGCCACTGTCATTACCTCCCTTTCCCGTTCCAGTCGCGTATGGTTCGCAGGAAGAATGTCTGCTGGAAAGCCTCCGTGCGCGCTCGAATCTCTCTAGTTTTACATTCGTGATGTTCTCGGGAGGTATAAGTAGGGGGAAGCAATTGATTCGATATCTCATCCAGAAAAGCACCCTCTCGAAACCTGGGCAGCAAGCTACACCGCCATGCAGAGCGCCTCTCTTGCAGAGTCTGCCACTTGAGTTTGCTAAACATCTCCTTAACGCTATCACGCTTACCAAATAACCCTGTGACGAAACGCGCCGCTCTTCTTTGGACTTCTCTATCTCCTCCGTCAACCCGACCTGGTACGGATCCCAAACTGATGAGCAATACTCAAGTATAGGTCGAACGAGTGTTTTGTAAGCCACCTCCTTTGTTGATGGAGTACATTTTCTAAGGACTCTCCCAATGAATCTCAATCTGACACCTGCCTTACTAACAATTAATTTTATATTATCATTCCACTTCAAATCGTTCCGCACGCATACTCCCAGATATTTTACAGAAGTAACCGCTACCAGTGTTTGTTCCACTATCATATAATCACACAATAAAGGATCCTTCTTTCTATGTATTCGCAATACATTACATTTGTCTATGTTAAGGGTCAGTTGCCACTCTCTGCACCAAGTGCCTACCCGCTGCAGATCTTCCTGCATTTCGCTGGAATTTTCTAATGCTGCAACTTCTCTGTATACTACAGCATCATCCGCGAAAAGCCGCATGGAACTTCCGACACTATCTACTAGATCATTTATATATATATATTGTGAAAAAGCAATGGTCCCACAACACTCCCCTGTGGTAAGCCAGCAAACGGACATCAGAGTGATCCTAATAACAGTTCCGTTTTTGTCGATATATGTACAGAACCACAAAAAAATCATGTCAATTTGGAAAAACCTGTACTAAATTGGTTATTTGTACACGCAGTTACTTCAGCACGTAAGAGTTGGGTCTCTCATGCAATCAGAAAACCTCTTCTCTACTGATTTATATTACAGTGTGGAATGATACGAATATCTTGATTCGTCGCTATAACGCTGGACGTGTGATACTGCGGAAGTGTTCGATATACACAGATATATTTCAAAAATGTCAATGATGTGAGTGAGATGGCACAAAAAAAATGGCTCTGAGCACTATGAGACTTAACATCTGTGGTCATCAGTCCCCTAGAACTTAGAACTACTTAAACCTAACTAACCTAAGCACATCACACACATCCAATCCCGAGGCAGGATTCGAACCTGCGACCGCAGCAGTCGCGCGGTTCCGGACTGAGCGCCTAGAACCGCTAGACCACCGCGGCCGGCTGAGATGGCACAGAAATGACATATAAATATTTGGCGACACGTGGTTTACTGTCGAGTTTTGGGCGGAATCTTGCACAAAAGGCGCTTCATGGGACAGAAAGTGAGAGCGTGGCCGTTCAAATTCAGTGGAGAAACCAGATACGAGGGGTGGAACTTAAATATTGGGGACTATTTATTCACAACCGATACAAAAGCGTTACATGTTTGCACGTGTTACTGTCCTTCAAAGTAGTCACCAGCGTTGTGTAGAAACCTTTGCCAGCGATGTGGACGGCGTAGTATACAGTTCGCAGAGCCTGTTCTGTTGATGGTGCGAATGGAGCGGTCTACTTCCTGTTGACTCTCTGGAACACTTTTGAGGCGAATGCCACGAAGTGATCACAATTAACCACATTGGCAGTTCTGGATTACAGTGATGTAAATCACTTTTTATTAATGGGTTTACAGGATCTTCATCAAACACCGAAGATCTTCTGAACGTGGAGAGCCACTAACGTCAAAACGATTATTCTTAAAACGAGAAAACCCTTTTCTTGCCGTGATGTGTCCAGTGGCATTATCCCCATACGTAGCGCAACTGATTCTGGCTGCCTACGCTGCTGTCACGCCTCAATTGAACTCAAACAGGAGAATATGTCGGACACATTCCGATTTCGCGACGTGGTCCCCCATTTTCTAGAGTCCACAGCTCCACTCACGATCTCAAAATAACAACATGTAAACTCAGATAACAACAGTGAACCACAATTAAAAATGAAAAGCGATAAAAAACCCTACAACCGGAATAAAGACATGCCAAATAAAAACGCTACGAACTTACGCACCACCTAATACCAAGACCAAGGTCCGTAATAGAAAGGCAAAATTGGAGACAGAAATTCATTTCGTGGAAAGCATTGACTTCTCTGGCGCAGGGGTGGGAATATGGGAAAAAGAACGTATCGAGGAATCGCACAGCAGGTAATTGTTGCAAGCTCGACTGACTTACCTGACGCTTGCTGTACCAGTACCATAGAGTTTGGAAAACGTGCCCAGCAAGTCACTCTCGATTCTCATTGGGCGGAACGGACCAAATAATAAATAGTTTGGTAATAATAACAACTACAGCACGGCAGACCTACGAATACGATTAAACGTATATTTTTCGTACCAGCAGGAGAGGGAGGGAGGGGGTAGGGGGGAGTGTAATATTTCTGGCTTAGTCAGCCATCATATTAGGCTCCAAGAAGCTGTTCCTAGAGCAGTGGAGATGCAAGAAGTATATAGATGACGAAATGTGGTGTGAGGTACCTGTAAAATATGTTAGATTCGGTACCATTCCCGCGATTAAGACCGCCTGCATAATGCTACAGCTCTGTGGTTGGCTGCTGTGTTCGGAGCAAGGGCGCCAAAACGTTTAAGTATAGTTATTATTATTAGTTAAACTACTCACTGGAGTGACTTCACTTTTTAATATAAATATCTCTCAACAGCTCACTCTCAATCAGTCATTTTAGAATTATTAAAAACAATTTAAATCAAAAACAAAAGACTGACGAAATTGCAGACGAAGCACTTCGGGTCACGCCTTCTCTGGTACGGTGCACGAAGTGTCTCGGTCTGTTCGTCACTCTGGATTAGGCAGTCGAGAAGAACAGACATGTTGTCTGTCGTAGGATGTGTTTCCAATTTTTATTTAAGTTCCTGTTCGTCACTCTGGATTAGGCAGTCGAGACGTACAGTCATGTTGTCTGTGGCTGGATGTGTTTGCGAGTATTCAGTATTAAAAGATTCACTCCGGTAGTCATCAGGCACAGACACATGCCACAAATAATGTAAAGATACATTTTCGTAAACATTGTGTTTGATCATGTACTTTGCTGTATCAGAAGGTGTTGTATTAAGATCACGTAGTCTTCTCGTGTGGCTATATTAAAATACGCGAGTGGCGTCCCGAAGAAGTGATACATTATTTCAGAACAGAACCTCGCTAAAAGTCAGTTTCAGCCTCAAGATACAGAACCTACGATCTGCGTGCTGTTTTCTGCGCTGGAGACATCAACTTGAAGACAGCATGTTAGTGAACTTATAACAGAACCTTCGTATTACACACAGTGTAATGGAAACAACTAGGCGCCTAACGTGTACTGCATGCACAGAACAAATGTGCTCAGTGACACGTCATCTGCAGTAATGCAGAGGAGGTAAAGGAGGATGATCTTTATTAAAGCCAACAATCAATTCGTTCTTCCTTTCTTGCCGTAGGTAGAGAGAGAGAGAGAGAACAGGTCACAATTATTATTGTAACTGACAAGTGTTTTATACATATTAACATCGACCGTTTAGCTAATCCCGCTAAATAATGCTGAATATATTGCCCACAGAAATGGTAGACTCGAGTTGCACGAGGTAGATGCAAGAAGAATGGAAATACGAGCGTCACGACGCCCGAGTCCACTCGACTTAGTTGTGTAGACAAACAGTGCGAAAATTTAAATCCACCGCTGGCGCCTGCTCCGCGTGTTGTCAGTAACTGTGCTTCTGGAACACACAAGCACCGGCAGACGCTCGCCGCCTTCCGAAAGGTTAACGGACGTCCAACAACTTGGCAAGTAGCCCCTAAAAACTGACTCAGGCCGCCACTTCGTTTCCTGGTCAAACGAGCGTCCTTTCCAGCACCAAACGGCCAGCAGGAGTTCTTCGCCACGCATGGTAAGTATGCCAGAGGGTACTAGGGATGTTACCATTCAATCTGCGATAAGCAAAAAATTTTTAACTGCTAAGGGACCCTACTTAGGTGTCACTATTCCGGGTATTATTTCCAATCACACGCTCTCTGGCCGCAGAAGGCAGCGATGGATTCATTATCAGAAGCATCTTGATGTTGGTGAATTGAATTCATATCCACAAAACGTCCCCCCCCCCCCCTCTCTCTCTCATTAACACATGTTCCGATGCTCCAGTCATGGCTCGTGTTCTGCACATTTACAGCAACATAGCATACGCCTGTGTCCCAGTTTTTCCTCTTTATAAGAAAACATGTTTACTACTTCCTCCGTTGCACTATGATAGAAGTCTCGAGACTCAGTTCGAAAATGTTATATCCCAACTACTCCCTACCTTTTTTAGGTGGGACGTAACAATACCTCGCAATGGTACAATTTCTACAGGTATAAATCAGTTCTACGTGATCTTAGTTGGCCAATACACAGATAAAAAGCAGTTCTACGTATGGTTTAGATATGATCAACTCGAATAATTCATACGTTTACTTAAAAAATTGGCTCCACAAAGTTGCCTTTATTTAATATAAATGGCAGCAGATCATTCACAGTTGCTGTTCTTCAATCCAGTTTGTTAATAATAAATCATGCGTGGAGCGTGCGTTTATTTTTGCGTCTATTCAGCTCGGTTAAAACAGCAGAAGTGTCTTTGTTCGTCCACGAAACACATGATAGTAGAAACTACGTCTGAAGTCTCTGGCATGAAACTATTTTCCACAAGTTCCAGCGACTGACGTAATCGTTCTAAACGATTTATAACTCGTCAGTGACTCATGGGCCACCTTCCGGCGATATTAAGTCAGCTGGATTATGTCGCCACGGGGACTGTGGGGATATCACAACTGTCCTCAGTGAACAGTCTGCTTCAGCTTAGTGTGCTCTGCGATACGACGTAAGTCCCGATATTTATTCCCTTTGAATTGCCTTATACACTTTGGTATGTTCACATTTAATTTACTGTTATCAGCTCTTCAATTATATGAAAATGAATGCATATATATTACTTTTTCCGCATCCTTGAGTACCATCTCACTTAGGATCTATAGAATAACGATTACGATCAGTTCTTTTGTACATGCGTGTTATGTTACATCTTCGACGATCTGCTCGCAAGGGAACCTCCCCATCGCATCCTCCTCAGATTTAGTTATAAGTTGGCACAGTGGATATGCCTTGAAAAACTGAACACAGATCAATCGAGAAAACAGGAAGAAGTTGTGTGGAAATATGAAAAAAATAAGCAAAATATACAAACTGAGTAGTCCATGCGCAAGATAAGCAACATCAAGGATAGTGTGAGCTCGGGAGCGCCGTGGTCGCGTGGTTAGCTTGAGCAGCTGCGGAACGAGAGGTCCTTGGTTCAAGTCTTCCCTGGAGTGAGTAGTTTATTTTTTTATTTTCAGACAATCATCACAACACGTACTGTTTATCAACAAATGTAGGAAATAATCATACAAATGTTCGACAATCGTTCGATCCCTTAAAGGAACTTTCCGATGCCTTACAGTTCGGAAAATATTCATTGACGTTATTATTGAAGTCGCGAGCTAGATTTGCTGGATTCATATTGCCCACGGAATGCATCTCACGTATTTAATGCACTCTCGTCCAAAGTAGCGAACAGTCAACTGCCAGCCAGGGAGCCTCGTTAGCAGGAATAACCTCTCTCTTCCGTGAGCTGTAGTCGACTGACGTCATGTGTTTCTATGTTTGTTTAAGTGTAGCGTCATCATACTACGGCGCAGTTACCTCGCATCGGACGGACGGACAGATAATAATTGCCTGAAAATAAAAAATTAAACTGCTCACTCGAGGGAAGACTTTAACCACGGACCTCTCGTTCCGCAACTGCTCACGCTAACCACGGGATCACGGCGCTCCGGAGCTCACCCCCTCTTTGATGTTGCTTATCTTGCGCATGGACTACTAAGTTTGTATATTTTGTTTATTTTTTCATAGTTTCACACAACTTCTTCCTGTTTTCTCGATTGATCTGTGTTCAGTTTTTCAAGGCATATGCACTGTGCCAACTTATAACTAAATCTGAGGGTGTGCGATGGGGATGTTCCCTTGTCAGTATGGATTTCAGGAGCGAGCTTTATATCCAATCTAGTCTGAGGTCGCCATTTTGATTTACATATTGGCTCATTCACAGCAATTTTTTAAATCTCGTACTTCATCGGTAATTGTCACAGGCGCTACACACGTCCCGAACAAGAGGTCTATATACTCTGTTAGGGCAGATCTTTCCTCCTATAATTAAATCTTAACATCTAGTCAGTTTAAAGGCCTTTATAACACATGAAAAAAAGACAGCATCAATAATTAATCGTGGTCTTTCAAGGAATGATAGAAACCACTTAGGGAACCCGGGCAAATCCGAGATCATGGATTATCAGATACAAACTGAAAAACACTGCTTTTCTTGAATGAGAGTTCGTCAGGTAGCGTCGCTTTGGGATGAGCGAAACCGGTATTCGTTAATGTAAGGAAGTCTGAGAGACAGCGGTCTGGACTACGAGGAAACTACGGGATATCATTCTTGCTAACGGGAAAGATTCACAACCCAAATTGTTCTACTCATTCCTTAAGTTTTCATATCATTTGCTGACACCCGTGTTACCTGTTATGAAAAATATTCGACTGAATATTATTACAAAGTTCAGATGAAACTCAAACATATAAGTCAATAGGACCTGCTCGAAAGAACGAAGCTTATCAGTTCCGTATTCATTATTTTAACGACACCAAAGTATGTGAGTATCACTGCTGTAGATCGCTGTGTAATTACAAAAGGAACGTGAGGCAAGCATAAATGAAAATCTTTTAAATTGGTAGCGACAGCGTAACTGATGGTGAACGCAATTTATAGGTCGTGTACTTGAATGTGCAATTTACTGTTAATATAAGTCAAGGCAAAAGCGTTGCTTCCCAGAAGCATTCGCTTTTGCGTCATTCGTAACTGGAGTCTGTTACATGTGGCGATGGCTGTTCCATTGTGTTGCCCTATTCAGCTGTCACCAGAAATGGCGATGTCGCACTAGCTAGTTTAGATAAACGCCGGGCTCGCAGACGCATTTCATTCTGAAATACGGGAGGGATTCTCGTAGAGTCAGAGAGACGAAACATTGCACGGGGAAGCCTTAAACAGCGATAGAGCATCATGCGGAAAATGCCGTGTCCTCCTTAACATGAAACACAGTGTTCGTCACAATCAAGGGAGAGGTACAATGCGCAGTGTTTCTCGCTACTGGACATCTTACAGCAGCTTCTGACGGCAAGTTGATGGGTTCCACAACAACGGCACGAGAGGAGATTCTCTACTGCTGCTGCTGCTGCTGCCGAGAAGGAAAGCTTTTAAGGGGACGACATAAATTAAGACATACAAAATTCAAGTGCACGGCGCGCTCGTCTGAGTGAACCAATAAAGCCGTCACGGCGAGAGCCAAGATGACGGCACAGCTGCCAAGTGGCGCGCAACTCGCCTCTTCTCGCCTTCTGATTAATATTTTAGCGTTAAAGAAAGTATGGAAACAGAAAAACTATGCAGTGGAAAGGGGTGGGTACTGTAGGGTCGTACGTTATTGTGCTAAGTGACTTTTGTTACAAGTTCACACTGACAGCACCCAAGCGAATAATGGGTAATGTCTGAAGTATCTCTTCTTTGTAGACAACTGTGGTGATTACCTAAAACGGGCAACTTCTTCTAGCTCAGGGGACATATTATTAACGTTTCCGAGCCAGGTGTCTGACCACATTATTAAACAAATCAAATCGATGTTAATAACAAGTAACTGATTCTACCTATTTCTTTTATATTTATTACTTGAAGAAATACAGCTCCAGCCACTTTTAATATAACTTTATATATGCCAAGAAGCATTTGGGGCTCCACCTAATTTCAATTGGTGTAATACGTCTTTGTCTTCGCCGAAACAACTTTTCTGTACACTACGTTTTCAACGCTGCAGTGGCCAATTATTCTGTAACTTACAGCTGCTTTCGCCGCCTTTATATGCATAGCGCACACACTTCTCCCTTCACCCATGCAGTACTGCATCCACCATGTGGGCAACACTGCTGTTTAGTGAAAAAAATACAAGCTTATAGAGTTTCGTGCCAGAATTGCAAATTGATTCAGGACTGCCCCTTGCGAACAGAACGAATCTATGCAAATCGCGCCCAATTCGAAATGTGAGAGATTCGCGCCCAATACCTGCTCCCTTTGCGTCGGGCTTACCCGCGCCCGAGCTGTCCTAATAATCCGAAACCACCTGCTCCTCGGACACAGGTTCAAATGGCTCTATGGGACTTAACACCTGAGGTCATCAGTCCCCCAGAACTTAGAACTAATGAAACCTAACTAACCTAAGGACTAAGGGCATCACACACATCCGCCCCCCCCCCCCCCCCCCCCGGTCCTAGGCACAGCCGCCGACTGTCTGATACACAAAAACAGCCTTAGTGCCGCTCTGGCTGTAGAAGTGTTCACATCGCGCGATTCGTGTATTTTTGACACAGTAGTTCAGACATGGAATTTTTAACCACTAATCATGTTGCCACTACGAAGGTTATTCTTACATAGTGAAGAGAACTAAAGAAGATGGAACAGTAACGTGGTGCTGTTCACGACAGAGCAAACCACTGCCGAGGAATGCTGAAAACAAAGGATTCGACAGTGCTTTTTTCATTCGAGCATCAATGTGGACCTCTTATGTGGACCTCCGGATGTCGCTCGGTTGGAAGTAAGGAAGAATTCGAACCACGCAAACAAGAGGGCAAGAGACGAAGAGACGTCTATTTCAAAAATACATTCAGAGGAGCTGGGTTGTCTGCATAATCGAGGCTATGATTTTGTCACTGAAATGCCAGAGCAGCAAACAACGAAGCGGGCAAAATCACAGGGAAATGAGAGAGATCCACCGACAATAGAAGAAATTGACCTAAAGGCAGATTTACTAGCTATGAACGATGGCAGCAGTTTTCTGTTAAGCGACGACAAACTAGGAGAGAGGATAATAGTTTTTAGCGGAAGGGCAGGAAAAGAGGCTTCAAGAAGTAAACAAGACTTTTTGTGCATGGTACGTTCAAGTACTGCAGCAAACAATCTACGCAAATATACACCATTCACGCGGACTTTGAGAGTACAAATGAGACAAACATCTATCCAGATGCCTTTGCACTACTGCCAAACAAAAGAAAAGAGACGTACGTCCGTCTTTTCCGAAAATTTGATGGAACAAATTCCAGAATGGAAACCTGCAAACGTGACCGTAGGCTTCGAATCAGCTGCGATTTCAGCAATTCAAGTTGTATTTCCGACAGCTGAAGTGCATGGATGTTATTTCCATATGAAAAAGTGTCTCTGGAGAAAAGTTCAAGAGCTAGGACTTACTCGTGAATACAAAGAAAACGAAGAAGTGAGACAACATGTTCGCAAGTGTGCTGCGCTGGCGTTTCTTCGGCCTGAAGATATATGTGATGGTTGGCTGGAGATATATTCACATGCACCGGATATCCCCAAACTTTCTGAATTTTTTGACTACTTCGTAGACAGATGGCTGGAAAGTGAAGAAATCCCTATCAACCTTTGGAGTTGCTACAAACGGCGTCACCGAACAATCAACGCTGTAGAAGGTTGGCACCACAATGTTAATAACATGCTTGCTAAACTAAATCCGAAAATTAATGACGTTATTAGGTGTTTGAAAAGAGAAGCAGAAAATTCAACGTGCGCCTTAATGAGGGCAGAACTGAGTATGGAATGTAAACGAAAAAAAAACAGTCTACATGAAACGTGATGAAAGGTTGGGAAAAATAGTAAAAAAAATACGAAGAGGATGGTGAGATCAAGGATTGCTTGAAAGCCATATCCTACCTACAGAAACTTGACAATTTATCAAAAGATGTATATAGATACAACAGTGTTCAAATGTAAATAGCAACTTATATAAAAATTAATAAAAATTTTAAAAATATTGACGATGCTTTCAAGATGATTTTAAACACGCCTAAATGACTTTCGCTCTTTAGCCAGTCGAAAGCCTGCATAAAGTTTGATGGAAATCAGATTATTTTTAAAATATAGTAATGTGTTTTACAATACACCAAAACAAAAGCGAACCCTTTCCAGAGTCAATCCTTTACAATTATATTTCTCATTCAAGAGTCACTACCCCAATTTTTATAATGAAAATGATACTGATAATGACTGCTGAATGGTACTGCAAGTGAAGCAAAAGAATGTAATCTCTTGTATTTACTGCAGTCTCTCTCTCTGACGGCTGTAAACTCCAGCTCGGAAACCTCCAGGTAGCGTCCCTCAACTCTTTTGTCTGCCGGGCAAGGGGATTAGCGGACCCGTCCTCGACCCTTTCTGGGTGCGTTTTTCACGGGACGCGTTTTTCAGTACACCGGACAGAACTCAACACATCGCTCTCGACGGAACATAATCGACAAACGTAAAGGTAGTTTACGGAGTGCCCCAAGGAAGTGCGATAGGACAATTTTTGTTTACAAAGTGATCTACTAGGACCGCGTCGGATGCTCTTTAAGATTGTTCGCAGATGATTCGATTGTCTGTAACAAAGTGGCAACGCCAAAAGGTAGTATCGATTCGCAGAATAACCTGCAGAGGTTGTTTATAACAAAGTTGCAACGCCAGAAGGCAGTATTGATTCACAGAATAACCTGCAGAGGACTGAAGAATGGTGCAGGCTCTGGAAGTCGAACCCGAACGTAAATAAATGTAACACATTGCGCATACGTAGGAAAAGAAATCCGCCACTGTACGAAATACACTATTGATTACAAACTGCTGGAAACAGTATCTACTGTAAAATATCTAGGAATAACTATGCAGAGCGAGCTTAACTGAAATGACAAAATACATAAATAACTAAACTGTAGCAAAAGCAGATGCCAGACAGAGATTCGCAGGAAGTATCTTAAGGAAGTGTAACCCATCCACGAAGGAAGCGGCTTACAAGTCTTGAATATTGTTCAGGCCGTACAAGACAGAATACAAGCTTGGGAAAAATTTAACAGTCATAAAACATCCGAAAAATTAGAAGAATTCAACAGGATAGAAGATCACTTTCAGAATAATTCGTAGAGAAAAAAAAGTTACGAAAACAACAGACTGCAAGAGAGAGAGAGAACTTGAATGAAAAAAAAAACACGAAATTTTTATACAACATTCATAGAAAATAGTCAGAATATCAACCACCGAGCTTATGCTTCAAAAGAAAAGACGAAATACTGCCGACAAATACGGGAAAGAACTGTGAAATATTAGCGCAATACTCCGACAGTCTACTAAACTTTGACAAACCGACACAGAATCTGTATTTCGAGAAGCCAGAACCTAATCTCGATTCCAAGTTCCTCCCCAAACACACGAGGAAATAGTTAAAATAATAAAATTATTTAAAAATAAGAGAGCGGCTGGGGACTATAGACTGATTGCGGGTATCTGGAAACTGAACCACGAAAAATTTACGCCCAAAATACACAGAATGATCGAAAACACATGGGAACAGAAAAGGTACTAGAAGAATGGTAGTCAGCTCTAATACACCCACTCCACATTAAGGGAGACAAAACAGACCCTAATAACTTAAGAGGAATTTTACTACTGCCTGTGACATACAAAATTCTATAGCTTTGTTAAATCGGCTACAGCCTCAGATAGGAGGATACCAAGTAGGGTTCAGATATGGAAGATCATGGTGTGAACAGATCTGATGCCTGACAACAGTATTAACAACAAGTCCAGCAACACCGCAGTAACGTTCGTCGACTTCAAGAAAACCTACTACTCGATAGAAAGAGAAACACTCACCATACTGGATGAAATGAAAGTGGACGACAAGACTAGAAAGCCAATCCAGGAAACATTAACAAGTACATCATACAAGTGAAGTTTATGCAAGAGATTTCGGAACCAGTCGATATTAGGACAGGAGTGAGACATGGACATGGCCTGTCAGCCTTCCTACTCAACCCCATTATGGAGAAAGTAATCAGGAAATGGGACACAAGAGTCACTGGGGTAAAAATGGGGAGACACACTGATAGAACCGTCAACGTACGCTGAAGAGCCAAAGAAATTGGTACACCTGCCTAATACCGTGTGCGACCACCGCGAGCACGCAGAAGTGCTGCAACAGGACGTGGCATGGACTCGACCAAAGTCTGAAGTAGTGCTGGAGGGTATCGACACTATGAATCCTGCTGGACGTAACAGGACGAGTGAGGGAGATCTCTTCCGAACAGTATGTTGCAAGGGATGCCAGATATGCTCAATAATGGTCATGTCTACTGAGTTCGGAAGTGTTTAAAGAGTGGTTCGGGAGCCTCTCTGTAGCACGTGTGGGGTGTCGCATTGTCTTGCTGGAACTGTCCAAGTACGTCGGAATGCACAATGGACATGCACGTATGCAGGCGATCAGGGAGGACACTTACGTACGTGTCACCTGTAAGAGTAGTAACTAGACGTATCAAAGGTCCCATATCACTTCAACTGCACACGTCTCACACCATTACAGCGCCCTCCACCAGCTTGAACAGTCCCCTGCTGACATGCAGGGTCCATGGATTCATGAGGTTGTCTCCATACCAGTACAAGTCCGTCCACTCTATACACTTTGAAACGACACTCGTCCGACAAGGCAACATGTTTCCAGTCACTAACAGTCCAATATCGGTGTTGACGGGCCCAGGCGAGGCGTAAACCTTTGTGTCGCGCAATCATCGATGATACAAGAAAGGGGCCTTCGGCACCGAAAGTCCATATCGATGATGTTTCGTTGAATGGTTCGCACGCTGACACTTGTTGATGGCTCAGCATTGAAAGCTGCAGCAATTTACGTGCGCCGAATATATCATCACGTTTAGCTTCACTGACGATACATTCATCAAAACAAATAACATAAAAGAAGCCAACGAAGCTCTACAGACACTACACGAAATCTCAGCCAAAACACGACTACAAATGTCACATGATGAAAAAAAAAACCAACGCAATACACGGACATAAAGTCCACAGACAGACACCCACTGGTAACAAAGTAAGGAAAGACAACACAAGTAGAAAGTTTCAAATAACTGGGAGAGATTATACAAGAAAACAGGACTGAACGCAACATACAATGAAAAAAAGGATCGCAAAGCTACAAAAAACATTCTATCTTTCATGGAACCATTGCTACTAAAGAAGTACTTCCTTCACTGCCAAATTAAGACGCTACAGTACAACACTCTTGGAAGAGGCGTTGTGTGCCTTAGAAACAGCAGTAATAAAGGGCAGAACAAAAATCAAGAAGATAGAAAGACAGTAGAGGAAAATACTGAGAATGATCTAGGGTAAGTTCATAAAAAAGGGGATCTGGATAATGAGACCGACAAAAAAACTATACCAACAGACAGAGACGATTGATTGCAAACGACGTCAGGAAAAGAAGATAAGATTCTACGGACAGATACGTACGAAGAACAAAAAGTAGATTGACCAAGAAGATTTTTAACTTAGCGATAATTAATAGAGTGAAAACCAAATGGGTAAAGGAAACCATGGAAGACTTCAAGAAATTGAACAACTAAACAGAAGACATGACAGACAGAGAAAAATACAGGGACAAAATAAGAAAATAGAAATTTCAGCAAAAGCTAAACCACATGAAAACAGGAATGAAGTGAGCAGAAGAGAGGAAGAAGAAACACAGTGACTGTGTGAAATATTTTTGGGAAGAAAAAAAGGATATTTTTAAAAAAGCCATGAAAACTGATTGTGTTTTACCGATCTCCTTAAGGGGAATTAACGATAATGACAATAATAATAATAATTTAAAGTTACATTTCATTCTGCATCTTCTGTAACTATTTAGCCATTTCAGCCTCATGTTTATCATCATCTGATATGCAACACAGGCAAAATCTGTATCGGCAGTTTTAAGCATAGATTAAATATTGAACAATTGCGTGTTTAAGTGAGAAAGATGGCCGTATGTGAATTTTAATGGTTAAAGTTATTGTAGTGGATCTTTTTTGGGTTGCGTTAGCAGGGCATTAGCTGGCGACGAATTATTACACCTACTTACTGGTGTTTTTATGCCAGTACAGTGGTGATTCTACTGGTTGCAAATGTAATTTGTATGTTTCCAATGTTCAGTAGTTCAGGTGCTCACGTATGCTGAAGGACAGTTGTTGAAGGTTAATTGACATATTTATGCATGTTTTTCTGGACTTATGAGAGTTAATGCACAGTGTTTGTAATATCGGTTTTCAGTGACACTACGAGCCACCTCTAGTATGTAATAGAAAGGTTTTCTCTTCATCGCATATATTCGTAAAACATGACACAGGAAAAGCCACAGTCCAGCACTCGTCTCCTTTAAAAAAGAAAGGAGAGATTTCAGTTGTTTATTACAGAGAAATTATCAAAGATAGAACCGCAACACGCACGTCGCTGGATAGAGGAGGTTCAAAGTCATATATTCGCACAGACACTATACAACATACTAAATATAAGCACCATGCGTTGCTCGAGAAATATTGAAACCGTAGTCCATTTTATTTCACACGCGAATCAACAAATCGCACATTACTGAATCAACAGTTTCAACAATTCGACTTCTCAGAGCATGAAGAGCAGCTGCAATAGCCGGGACAAAGATTGTCTTTTATGAACCACACAGGAAAAAAATAGCAAGATGTTTGGTCTGGTGACCTGGGAGGCCAAAAGTAATGAACAAGACCTTGTTGTCCACCTCTTCCAGGGGATGGTGGCGTTAAGATAACACCGTGCCTCAAGCTAACAATGTGGCAGGGCGCCGTCGAGCAAACAATGAAATCATTGGAATCTTCGTAAACTTGAGGAAACAACCAATTCTGCAGCAAGTCCAGGTATGACACTCCTGTCACAGTTACAAACTTTGTGGAGAAAACGGCATATAACACGTTAGTTTCTGCGTGTTTCTTTCGTGTTCGACGACGACGCCAGGATTTTGTGATCCCCAAATTCTTACATCACGGCGGTTTACTTTAACCGATGGATGAAAAGTCTGTTTGTCCGAAAAGATAGGTCGTTCGGAAAAAGTTTCCTCTGCCACAGCCGGGAGAAGTGACGCAGCTGCTGCAGTAACTGCAACTTGTAAGGTTTCATATGCAGGCTTGCCCTGCCCCCTCTGGTGGACTTCCGAGGGCTCCGTGTGAATGAATCTCGTACACGCTCGACATTTTCATGAGACGAGCGTGGCCAATCACTTCTCTTCCCCTTGTATAATTATGCAACCACCTTAAAGGAATTTTGTGTGACAATCATACACTAGTGGACATTAAAATTGCTACACCAAGAAGAAATGCAGATGATAAACGAGTATTCATTGGAGAAATATATTATATTAGAACTGACATGTGATTACATTCTCACACAATTTGGGTGCATAGATCCTGAGAAATCAGTAGCCAGAACAACCACCTCTGGCCGTAATAACGGCTTTGATTCGCCTGGGCATTGGGTCAAACAGAGCTTGGATGGAGTGTACAAGTACAGCTGCCCATGCAGCTTCAACACGATACAACAGTTCATCTAGAGTAGTGACTGGCGTATTGTGACGAGCCAGTTGCTAGGCCACCATTGACCAGACGTTTTCAATTGGTGAGAGATCTGGAGGATGTGCTGACCAGGGCAGCAGTCGAACATTTTCTGTATCCAGAAAGGCCCGTACACAACCTGCAACATGCGGTCGTGCATTATCCTGCTGAAATGTAGGGTTTCGCAGGGATCGAATGAAGGGTAGAACCACGGTTCGTAACACATCTGAAATTTAACGTCCACTGTTCAAAGTGCCGTCAATGCGAACAAGAGGTGACCGATGGCACCCCATACCTTCACGCCGGGTGATACGCCAGTATGACGACGACGAATACACGCTTCCAATGTGCGTTCACCGCGACGTCGCCAAACACGGATGTGACCATCATGATGCTGTAAACAGAACCTAGATTCGTCTGGAAAAATGACATTTTGCCATTCGTGCACCCAGGTTCGTCGTTGAGTACACCATCGCAGGCGCTCCTGTCTGTGATGCAGCGTCGAGCGTAACTGCAGCCATGGTCTCCGAGCTGATGGTCCATGCTGCTGAAAACGTTGTCGAATTGTTCGTGCAGATGGTTGTTGTCTTGCAAACGTCCCCATCTGTTGACTCAGGGATCGAGACGTGGCTGCACGGATAAGATGCGTGTCATCTAGAGTGCTAGTGATACGAGGTCGTTGGGATCCAGCACGGCGTTCCGTATCATCCTCCTGAACCCACAGATTCCATATTCTGCTAACAGTCATTGGATCTCGACCAACGCGAGCAGCAATGTCGCGATACGATAAACCGCAATCGCGATAGACTACAATCCACCCTTTATCAAAGTCGGAAACGCGGTGGTACGCATTTCTCCTCCTTACACGAGGCATCACAGCAACGTTTCACCAGGTAAAGCCGGTCAACTGATGTTTGTGCACGAGAAATTGGTTGTAAACCTTCCTCATGTCAGCACGTTGTAGATGTCGCCACCAGCGGCAACGTTGTGTGAATGCTCTGAAAAGCTTATCATTTGCATATCACAGCATCTTCTTCCTGACGGTTAAATTTCGCGTCTGTAGCACGTCATCTACGTGGTGTAGCAATTTTAATGGCCAGTAGTGTATATCTGCTTCTGCAGAGGCAGAGTCTTGTTGAATCGACGCCGGAATGCACGTTACATTTGAACAATGGATTGACTTTGCGCAAATTGGAAGACACAAAATGATTTCACTTGAGATAGAGTCGCCACAGCTGTGTCAAAGCTTTGAACCACCTCCTGTTCAGTGAGATGCGCAATGTGTTTCTACCTTTCACAGTTTGTCTGTAATATGTACTTGAAATTTGTTCTTTCTTCTCGAATCACATGTTAAATATTCCTGAACAAATTTTGTGGACCGAGAGAAGAAAACGATAAATACTAGCTCAGAATGGACACTTCCCCGAGCACTGCCGTGTGACTTACGAGACGCAGCTCTGAAGATAGGCGCACCGCACCCGAGGCAGCGACGGCGGTCCCCCGTGCCTCGCGCAAGGTGCTCCGGCCGAGACTGGCGGCAGCTGCGCCGACCGTGCGCAGATGCGGCGATCCGCCGGCCCGCGGCAGATGGCCAGCCGATTCCTTTGCGGGAGAATCTGGGCCGCAGCAATTGGCGCCGTCGCCCGCCACTCCACTGCGGGCGACACATCGGCCTCGTCGCGGCGGGGCTCTCCATCAACGGGCGGCCCCGGCGACGGTCAGGTGTGACGCGAGGAGCGCGGGCCCGCAGCTGGTTGCGCAGGACGCCGCGCCGGCTTGCGCCACAGATCGGTATCGCTCGGAGAAAGCCGCTCTGCGGAAAACTGTGCCGCAGCCGCAACGCGGCGCGCTTTTTTCCCTCGCGTTAAAAAAAAAAAGGTCTAGGCTTCCAATAGTGACCTTACACAATCACTAGACCGTGGCTGTAACTACTCGTCAAACTGCGTGCCTGCTGGAACAGCTTACAACTACACTGCCTGAAAAGAAAAGTGAAACATACAGAAGACGTGGTCAGATGTCAATGTAACTTCGTACACATTGAAACGTCTCTGTGAAGTCGTTTCATACGACGCTTGTCGAATTAGGCACAACTTATTCACTTTACTACATGATTTTAGCTCAATTCATGAACTCTTCCAGAAAGACTGATAAGGGAACCTCCCCATCCCCCCCCCCCCCCCACTCAGATTTAGTTATAAGTTGGCACAGAGGATTGGCCTTGAAAAACTGAACACAGATCAATCGAGAAAACAGGAAGAAGTTGTGTGGAACTATGAAAAAAATAAGCAAAATATACAAGCTGAGTAGTCCATGCGCAAGAAACGCAACATCAAGGATACTGGGAGCACAAGAGCGCCGTGGTCCTGTGGTTAGCGTGGTACCGACAGATGTCAGATTCGGTACCATTCTCGTGAGAAAGACCGCCTGCATGATGCTGGTGCTCTGTGATTGGCTGTTGTGTTCGGCGGTAGGGCGCCAAAACGTTAAACTTTAGTTGCTATTATTAATTAAACCTGTCATCCAAATTACTTCATTTTTTAAAATCAACATTTCTCTACAGGCAACTATCAATCAGTCATTTCAAAATTATTAAAATCAAAGTATTACTAAAACAAAAGACTGACGATATTACTGCCGATGCACTTCGGTGGCTTGGCGCGTGTCTCGGGGCAGTCTGGCTCTCCAGTTCTGACCGTTCCAGTAGACAGACATGTTGTCTGTTATAGCAGTATTTGTTTCATGCAATTTTATTTACTACAGTTCCGACCGTCGCTAGGTACAGACATGTTGTCTGTAATAGTAGTATTTGATTCACGTAATTTTATTCTCCAGTTCTGACCGTTCCAGTAGACAGACATGTTGTCTGTGGTAGGATGTATTTCATGTTATTTTAGCCAGATATAATGACTGTGGAAAGATATGTTCAATACGTTGTGATCAAGAATAGTTTCTCGTGTCTATATTGATACAAACGCGAGTGGCATCCCAAATGAGTTATGGTTTATTCGTAGCAGCAGTTCCTTGCGAAGTTAATTTCAGCTTCAAGAAAAAGAATCCACGACCTGCGTGCTGTTTTCAGCTCTGGGGACATCATCATCATGAAGACAGTAGGTTAGTGAAGTGTACAAGAACTTATGTATTCCACACAGGGCAGTGGAAACAACCAGGCACCTCACGTGTACTGCATGCACAGTACAAATGTGCTCAGTGACACGTCATCCGCAGTTATGCAGAGGAGGTAAAGAAGGATGAAAGTATTAAAACTATCTCACTTTTATTCATTTTTTTTCCTTGCCATAATATGTGTGTTTTAATGTGGGGTTTCGGTTTTGTTTTGTGGGAATTGCTGAACTGGTCATCGTCTGCTGGGAGCAGACGATGTTGCTTCTCGTTCGAAGGAGAGCACAGGATGACCAACTTAGGTTTCCAATACCTGAACAGAGAGGTTTACCCATCTTAGTCGAGGGCTGTGTCGAAGGCTGTTTTTGTGTGTGAGGTTGGTGACGGAGGGCTACCCCTCTGGTAGCTTCCGCTGCACAAGGAACTAGGTAATCTGGAAAGAGAAAGGGGCACTCTTCGGTGAACGCTTGGTGAGTACGGATCGTAGCTCCTAAGGGAGGGTTTCAGGTGACATGAATCAGGTTGAGTTAGGACTTTGTTATGTTTAACTGGTGAAATACTTAAGAACTTTAGCTTATCTGAAACGTGTGAAGCGAGTTATTTTTTTAATGATTTTTAATCTTATATTTTGTAGAAGTTGCTTTTGTCTTTGTGTGTCGACTTTGTGCCACGTGTTTGGTAATCAATGACCCTTCTGGTCCACCACGGCACCGCAATAGGCTTTATTCTAACAGTTTGCTTGTTTAATGAGCTACAATTTCTGCAAGAATATCTGTTCTTTCGTGCGCTTTCTACAAAGCAGCACAACAGTTTGAGTCAGAATGCACCACATGCTCTAGTTCGGCCGCTTACAAGCAGCAAACGCAGTTAGTATCTTAAATAATTATCGCACAGCCTTGTGTACTGGTTAAACCTCTGTCCAGAATAGCGCATGCGTAGAATCGTAATGCAAGTCTCACTGAGATATTTTTATGGTATTAATGCAAAGGAGGTGTTAATGCAAAGGAGGTGATAGTAGAATTGTCTCCCACCCCCATCTTGTGTGTTTCTTCTTGCTGTAGTTAAATTGTGATGTGTTTCATTCTCACGTAATTCTTACTTAAATATTTCTAGTCAGGCACCAGTTATGTGTAGTTAGGATGTGCAACCAAATATTTAGTTACAATAAACAATCTACGTGAAAGATAAATTACGTGGTGTTGATCTTACCCACTTACTCTGATTTCCAATCCTGAATTAATCAAGTTGCTTCATGCACGACATGGAGTGCTATTTATCTGGCTACTTTAATTTTCCAGCTCCGTTTTTTTTTTTTTTTTTCAAATGGTTAGGAAGGGCTTGGGGTGGTGGCGACCCTGAATTTCTGAAATTTTATCATTATTTGTGTGAGAGAAGCAGCGATAAATGCGAGATACCGTATATGGCTCGACGAGAAACGTCGTAAATGTAGTGATACGTTGCAGCATATGCACTATCAGCGGGTATAAAATTATTAGAGTTACAGTTCTCTTTGACAGGTAGATAGCAGCCAGGTTACACTAGTGTTTTCGAGAGGCGTGGGTATGTTAGCCCTTGCCTCACGGTGTGGTGAAGGATCGGTTATGACTTCAAATCGTGGCTGGTAGTGACTGGGATAACACAGAGCACAACGCTACGTCACAGACATTCTGCGTCCTCGTGCATTACCTCTCATGTGGTAGTACTGAACACACACTTTTCAACAGGACAACGTTCGTCCACATTTTGCACGTATCTCTATCAATTGTTTGTGTGATGCCGAGGTATTCCTGTGGCCAGTAACATCCTCACATCTGTCTCCGATGGAACATGTGTGAGAACAACTGGGACCTCGACTCTTGAAAGGTCTCTACATAAGCCTCTTCATCATTTTGTTTAACTCCGTCTTCAGGCCACGAGTGGCCTACCGGGACCATCCGAACGCCGTGTCATCCTCAGTGGAGGATGCGGATAGGAGGGGCGTGGGGTCAGCACAGCGCTCTCCCGGACGTTATGATGGTATTCTTGACCGAAGCCGCTACTATTCGGTCGAGTAGCTCCTCAATTGTCATCACGAGGCTGAGTGCACCCCGAAAAATGGCAACAGCGCATGGCGGCTGGATGGTCACCCATCCAAGTGCCGGCGACGCCCAACAGCGCTTAACTTCGGTGATCTCACGGGAACCGGTGTATCCACTACGGCAACGCCGTTGTCATCATTTTGTTTAACATTTAACTTAATGCAGCCACCTCTGTCACCTAAATTCTGGGCGCTAAACTACATAAATAAGAGACTGAGCAGCTGTGTGTGTGTGTGTGTGTGTGTGTTGTGGCCATAAAGTATATTACCTTTATTTCACCACACATTTTACTAATATTTTTGGTAATTATCGGAGCCCCACACGCATATTCAACACGTCTATGTGCATTATGTCAGTATATACATCCTTTCTTCCTCTAACCTGATGAATGAAAAGAATGAATGAGAGTGAACAAGATAAATTTCAGTATCTAGATCTGTAGGAGTAGAAGTAGTCTGCTACTGTGTCAGAATGGCCAACCCCATAAAGCACGTACTAGATAGCAAAGTGATTTCTGTTCGCCTTGGACGACGCTCTTGTACAGCTTCGCACCACACAACAGGGAGCTCTCTGGGCACTTCCGGAAGAACGGAACGCCTGGTTGCAAATGCGGCCACTCGGCAGTGTTCCGGGAGACGCGAATCGGGCGACACCGACTAAGTGTAAGTGTGCCTGTTCAAGGCCAGAGTTCGTTCATTATGTTACTTTTGTATATTTCAGCTCAAGTCAAAATTAACATCTTGCTCTCACCGCTCGTGGAGCGGTATACGGAATTTTTCTTGCTAATTTCGGAACGTTATGCATTTAGTCAAGAATGCAAGCCACTGTTCTGCTCTACCTCTGTTCAAACATATGGACCCGTGATGTATCTTCTCAGCTCAGTTTGATTTAGTTCGTTGTTGACCTCGCAAGTAAGGTATAATTGAACAGATTTCTGAAACATGTATAATTTAGATTTCAGTTTGAAATCTAGTTTCCACGTGTCTATGTAGTCTCAACACGTGTTACGTACGGATCTGAGAGCCTTAAGTTCGCAGATCGTATCTCACAGTAACATATCCTGTCCAATTTGGCAGCTATTCTGAATTTTAGGACTCATTTTATCCAAAATTTCAGTTTGTGACGACCACGTGTTCGTCGATTGAGAGAGTCGTTACATCTCACAGTTACTGACTCTTAGTGTAAAACTTCCAAATTAGCTTTAGAACCTCTTCCATGGCGCAACTATGAACAGTTTATTCTTATCGGTGAATTCTAGTTCACTTGGTTCGTGCACTCAAGACAAGGGAACGATCGTTTGCTACCCACGTGCACACCGGTGAAGTTTTTCTTCGTCTTTACATTTATCCTGAATTTCTATTATACGTGTATAAGTGCGTGAATGTCGCGATTGAAAGATTTCTGCGACCTTTCTATAATTAATAATAAATCGTGCTGGGGTCTCCAAGACGCAGTTGTAAATGTGACTTTGTAATCTAGACGAAAGTGTTATGGAGAACAGCAACCATCACTGATTTATTAGTTGTTTAACTTATAATTCTGTTCAGCTGTTCTTGAATAAACGACATATTTTTACCAGAGCACATGCTTACGTATTTCTTCCCTAACTTCCATTTTTCGTCCGTTGGGATAAACATGGCCAAGTTATTTATTAAATATTTATTCAACAATCTTAATTGTGCAGGTCAATAACCGACAGACACCCTTCACTCTGTCCCAAAGGCAGTAACCAGCTTATCAGAGACCAGTTACAGAAATTGTGGGCCGGCTCGCCTCAAGATGATACAACAGCTTTATGCCACTCTTCCCAACCGATTTAGTAACATCTAGGTCATACGGGATACAACGTCATATTGATAAGTGGGCTCATACTACCAAGTTCTTAGTAAGTTTGACTCCGTATCTTAATCACTGCAATAACACTACATACCGTCTCAACCCTCTCAAGTTGCATGCATGCCTTGGTCACCATTACAATTTTTACTCTCCATAATTCCTTCAGGCACCGAAACGGCTATTCACGACCTGTCCTATCAACTATTCGTTCTTCTAGTCAAGTTGTGCCATAAATTTCTTTCTCCCCCACTATGGTTCAGTATCTCGTCATTAGTGAATCGGTCTACTCATCTAACCTTCAGCATTCTTCTGTAACACGGCACTGCAAAGACTTGTCCATTCCCATCTATGTCAGTCCACATACTTATATTCGATGTCAACAAATACCTTTCTTTCGGAAATGCTGCTCTTACTGCTGCTAGTCTACATTTTATATCCTCTCTACTTCGGCCATCACTTTGCTCCCCTCTTAGTAAAACTCACCTGCTACCGTTAGCGTCTCTTTTCGTAATCTCAGCTCCACAGCATCGCCTCACTTCATTCGATTACATTCCATTATTATTATTTTATTTTGGTTGATGTTTACCTTGTTCCCTCCTTTCAAGACAACTCATTCCATTCGACTACTCTGAAAAATCCTTGCCGACTCAGAAAAAATTACAACGCCATTGACGAATAACCATTTTCTTTTTAATTTATCCTCCCTAAACCTGAATTCTACTTCCAAATTTCTCCTTAGTTTCCTTTCATGCTTGCTCAATCCACAGAATGAACAACACTTAGGGCAGGCGACAGCTCTGTCTTACTCCATCCCCAACCAACGATTCCAATTCATATCTGACTACTCCTGTGAAGTCTGGTTTCTGTGCAAGTTATAGCTAACCTTTCGCTCCATGCATTTTATCCCTTCTACCTCCCAACTTTCGAAGTGTTTTCCAGTCAACACTGTCAAAAGCTTTCTTTATACAAATGCTATAAACGTATTCACCCATATTCATTCTCCAGAGAAGGAAATATCTGATCCTCTTTCTTTCACTTGGCTTAAGATCACGGATAGCTAACACTAGGAGAATTTAGGCTGAAATTCTCGTTTAGCCACCCTTATTTGGGTTTCTTGAAACGGTGATGCCGAGATAGTTATTTCGTCGACGATGGTCACATGTGTTAGCGCAAAAACGCGATTCATCGCTGAATACACTGCGACGCCATTCTCCAGCAGTCCGCTCTTCCGTGTCACGGCACTACTCAAAATGCAGTCGTTTGTATTGTGACATTAATGGCAGATAACGCATGTGACGGTAACTGCTTAGTCTGCCTGCTGCCAGTCTCCGACCAATGATGCGGGGTGACAGTGAATGCTTCAGGGAGCCCATTACCTGCTCTACGATGGCAGCGCGGATGTGAAGGGTTAGAATGTGCTTGGTGCAAAAACTGCGGTCCTCGCTTGTGGTGTTCAGACGTGGTCGACCGGACCTCTGAAGAAGAGTATGCCTCCCTCACGTCGCCATTCAGTCTGAAGTCGTGCCACTGTTATATCCGACTGCGCCACAAATGTGAAAATAGCGCGATTCGACCAGCTGGCCAACTGGAGACACACAAAAAGGCTCCTTTCAAACTCTGTGAGGTGTTGGTATCTCACGAGTAAGCGGCATTCTCTGCATCCTTTGGTGATCATTTGACTTTGACGCTGTTAACGTCCATTACTCACGAGGTCTGTTAGAAAAGTATTCGGCCTTGCTTTTTTTTTTTTTTTTGAACGCGTGAAGGATTTGAACCTACCATGTTTCCATTTACCAACCTTGAACCTTCGTGTGCATGCGTGAATTTTTCCCCTCGATAGCCTCAGTTGCCGGCAAGCAGCAGTTGAGTGAGATAGTGTGTAGTATTCACGTCGGTTTTTCATTGCAAGAGAAATGACGGAACAACTGGAGCAGCGCTAGTGCATCAATTTTTGCCAGAAATTGGGCGACAGCCAAGTGGAAACCATTCGGGAGAGTCAGACGGCTTTCGGTATGCTAAGGGCATCATGCGGATTTAGTAGTGGTGCAAGTCTAAAGCCGTCTGCACATCCGTGGAGAGCGAGCCCCGCTCCTATCGGCCATCAACATGCCAAAATGGCCACGTCATTGGCAATGTGAACGCTACGGTGACGAGGGCCTGTTGTGTGACTATAAGAAAATCTGCGGGAGAGGTAGGCATCAGCACTTTTTCGGAGACTCCATTATGATTGAAGATTTGACCACGACGAGAGTGTCAGCGAAATTCGTACCGAAGTTCCTGACGTAGCAAAAGTAACTTCGTGTTGAAGTTTCACAAGACATGCTGCACTCCACGAACAGTGACCCCGAGCTCGTGAACACCATAATCACCGGTGACGAGTCCTAGTGTGGCGAAACAAGCGCTGTACCATTTGAGAGATACAGAGGCGAGTGAGTGTGCAGGGAATTGCCCCAATTCACTGCTAACAGCGCCACGTCACCACAACGCGTCTGTGCACAGCGTACAAAATATTGCGCCATAATCAAAGAATGAAATTAAAATTAAAATAGATTTTCAAAATTTTGTCAAAACATGCTTCAGTACATAAATGTTAAAATTGCTGTATCTCAGATTTATCAGACGAATACGTTTCGCTAAATATATTGTTTACAGTGGCGCTAAATAATAAAGACGGAAAGTCAAAAATTGTTCAGAATGTGCAAATGTTTATCAAAATCGACTATTACAAGTCTAAGCTTGATCAGAGTGATCAAAATCGGTGTTTTTACGAAAAACTGAAGGCGCTAAATACTGTATGTTGTATGTTAACTGAGGACCTAGTAACGACGGAGAGGCTGTGTCCCCGCCGCAGCCAGAGTGGTCCACAACCCCAGGACGACTACCGCAGTCCACTTCACCCCTCCGCCACCCCACACCGAACCCAGGGTTATTGTGCGGTGCGGTTCGGCCACGGTGTCTCCCCCCCCCCCCCCCCCCCCCAAGGAGTAATGGTGGTGTACGCGTACGTGGAGAACTTGTTTGCGCAGCTATCGCCGACATGGTGTAGCTGAGGCGGAATAAGGGGAACCGGCCCGCATTCGCCGAGGCAGATCGAAAACCGCTTAAAAACCATCCACAGACAGGCCGGCGACCAGGCCCCCATTCCCGCTCCGGAAAGCCATGCGTTAGACCGCTCGGCTAACTGGGCGGGCGCGCTAAATATTAGACTTAGAAAGATGAAAATTGGTATGAAGCGTCAGTCTGATATGAAAACCTTAACTGTGTAAACCCATTAAGCTTCCTCTAATAGTTTTCAATTAATTTACTGAAAACTTAAATTTGGACCAAAAACTTCCTCATTTGTAAGATATTAAGTACCATTTATGTAAATGACAGATGATTCTAATTACAGCACTTGATTACATTCATTGAAGAGCGAAGATATAACAGGTTTCAAAGTTTGGTTACAAGGTCTCTTAAAGACACAGTTCAGAGATCATTTTCTAATGTCGGTTCTGTTCTTAAATTCTGGCAGGCAAACTTTAAACGCTGTCGAGCTAAAAGTTTTGCTATGATTAAAGCCAATTTGCTTCGTAAAAAAATTACGAAGATTCTAAAGATTCAGAGTTATAAAATAATATGTTCCCGAGAAAACCGTTATTTAGAGGCTGCTACCGGGCCCTTGGTGGGGAGGCTTGCGTGCCTCAGCGATACAGATAGCCGTACCATAGGTGCAACCACATGGGAGGGGTATCTGTTGAGAGACCAGACAAACGTGTGGTTCCTCAAGACACGCAGCAGCCTTTTCAGTAGTTGCAGGGGCAACACTCTGGATGATTGACTGATCTGGCCTTGTAACAATAACCAAAACGGCATTGCTGTGCTGGTACTGCGAATGGCTGAAAACAAGGGGAAACTACGGTCGTAATTTTTTCCCGAGGGCATGCAGCTTTACTGTATGGATAAATGATAATGGCATACTCTTGGGTAAAATATTCCGGAGGTAAAATAGTCCCCCAATTCGGATCTCAGGGCGGGGACTACTCAGGAGGACGTCGTTATCAGGAGAAAGAAAACTGGCATTCTACGGATCGGAGTGTGGAATGTCAGATCCCTTAATCGGGCAAGTAGGTTAGAAAATTTAAAAAGGGAAATGGATAGGTTAAAGTTAGATATAGTGGGAATTAGTGAAGTTCGGTGGCAGGAGGAACAAGACTTCTGGTCAGGTGAATACAGGGTTATAAGGACAAAATCAAATAGGGGTAATGCAGGAGTAGGTTTAATAATGAATAAGAAAATAGGAGTCCGGGTAAGCTACTACAAACAGCATAGTGAACGTATTATAGTGGCCAAGATAGACGCGAAGCCCATGCCTGGTAGAATTTTGCACAGAGCACAACTTAATCATAGGTAATACTTGGTTCAATAATCATAAAAGAAGGCTGTATACATGGAAGAAGCCTGGAGAAACTAAAAGGTATGAGATAGATTATATAATGGTAAGACAGAGATTTAGAAACCAGGTTTTAAATTGTAGGACATTTCCAGGGGCAGATGTGGACTCTGACCACAATCTATTGGTTATGAACTGTAGGTTAAAACTGAAGAAATTGCAAAAAAGGTGGGAATTTAAGGAGATGGGACCTGGATAAACTGACTAAAACAGATGTTGTACTGAGTTTCAGGGAGAGGATAAGGGAACAATTGACAGGAATGGGGGAAAGAAATACAGTAGAAGACGACAGGGTAGCTCTGAGGGATGAAGTAGTGAAGGCAGCAGAGGATCAAGTAGGTAAAAAGACGAGGGCTAGTAGAAATCGTAGGGTAACAGAAGAAATATTGAATTTAATTGATGAAAGGAGAAAATATAAAAATGCAGTAAATGAAGCAGGCAAAAAGGAATACAAACGTCTCAAAAATGAGATCGACAGGAAGTGCAAAATGGCTACGCAGGGATGGCTAGAGGACAAATGTAAGGATGTAGAGGCTTATCTCACTAGGGGTAAAAGAGATAAACCCTACAGGAAAATTAAAGAGACCTTTGGAGAAAAGAGAGCCACTTGTATGAATATCAAGAGCTCAGATCGAAACCCAGTTCTAAGCAAAGAGGGGAAAGCAGACAGGTGGAAGGAGTATATAGAGGGTCTATACAAGGGCGATGTACTTGAGGACAATATTATGGAAATGGAAGAGGATGTAGATGAAGATGAAATGGGAAATACGATACTGCGTCAAGAGTTTGACAGAGCATTGAAAGACATGAGTCGAAACAAAGCCCCGGGAGTAGACAACATTCCATTAGAACTACTGACGGCCTTGGAGAGCCAGTCCTGACAAAACTCTACCAGCTGGTGAGCAAGATGTACGAGACAGGCGGAATACACTCAAACTTCAAGAAGAATATAGTAATTCCAATCCCAAAGAAAGCAGCTGTTGACAGATGTGAAAATTACCGAACTATCAGTTTAATAAGCCACAGCTGAAAAATACTAACGCTAATTATTTACAGACGAATGGAAAAACTGGTAGAAGCCGACCCCGGGGAAGATCAGTTTGGATTCCGTAGAAATGTTGGAACACGTGAGGCAATACTGACCTTACAACTTATCTTAGAAGAAAGATTAAGGAAAGGCAAACCTAGGTTTCTAGCATTTGTAGACTTAGAGAAAGCTTTTGCCAATGTTGACTGGAATATTCTCTTTCAAATACTAAAGGTGGCAGGGGTAAAATACAGGGAGCGAAAGGCTATTTATAATTTGTACAGGAACCAGATTGCAGTCATAAGAGTCGAGGGGCATGAAAGGGAAGCAGTGGTTGAGAAGGGAGTGAGACATGGTTGTAGCCTCTCCCCGATGTTATTCAATCTGTATATTGAGCAAGCAGTAAAGGAAAGAAAAGAAAAATTTGGAGTAGGTATTAAAATTCATAGAGAAGAAGTAAAAACTTTGAGGTTCGCCGATGACATTGTAATTCTGTCAGAGACAGCAAAGGACTTGGAAGAGCAGTTGAACGGAATGGACAGTGTCTTGAAAGGAAGATATAAGATGAACATCAACAAAAGTAAAACGAGGATAATGGAATGCAGTCGAATTAAGACGGGTGATGCTGAGGGAATTAGATTAGGAAATGAGCCGCTTAAAGTAGTAAAGGAGTTTTGCTATTTGGGGAGCAAAATAACTGATGATGGTCGAAGTAGAGGGGATATAAAATGTAGACTGGCAATGGCAAGGAAAGCGTTTCTGAAGAAGAGATATTTGTTAGCATCGAGTATAGATTTAAGTGTCAGGATGTCGTTTCTGAAAGTATTTGTATGGAGTGCAGCCATGTATGGAAGTGAAACATGGACAATAAATAGTTTGGACAAGAAGAGAATAGAAGGTTTCGAAATGTGGTGCTACAGAAGAATGTTGAAGATTAGGTGGGTAGATCACGTAACTAATGAGGAGGTATTGAATAGGATTGGGGAGAAGAGAAGTTTGTGGCACAACTTGACTAGAAGAAGGGATCGGTTGGTAGGACATATCCTGAGGCATAAAGGGATCACCAATTTAGTATTCGAGGGCAGCGTGGAGGGTAAAAATCGTAGAGGGAGTCCAAGAGATGAATACACTAAGCAGATTCAAAAGGATGTAGGTTGCAGTAGGTAATGGGAGATGAAGGAGCTTGCACAGGATAGATTAGCATGGAGAGCTGCATCAAACTATGGGATTTGGAGGTTACAACCGGGGCATAGAGCGGATGGCATTTGGAGGCTGCTATCGGGGCATAGAGCGGATAGCGGCACGTGTTCCCTTCGGCCGTCCGCTGCGACCATATAAACACGGCCAGAGAGGCAATGACACTTCACTTCGCTATCACTCTGTCCGCGTCAGTCAAACGCCTGTTTAAGCGCTGCCTCGGAAAACGTCACAGTCATGCTGCTCTTAAACGCATGTTTCCGGTACAAATAGGAATTGAACTCGCGAAGACCGTACACTAACTGTTGGTGCGCCAACCGTTATGTTAACAAAACCGCGTGGCAAGTGGTGAGATTATTTTCCACTTTTGTGACGAGCTATTAACTTTCTTGCTTAGAACTCAGGACGAAAGACCATTTTCATTGGAACTGTTCTTAGTGCTGTTTATGACACAGACATTATTATTATTACTATTACTATCATCAGCAATATTACTACAGTATTTTTACGAGTGAAATTTTATTTTTTAAATTACGTTTATCAGCTAGAACTCAAAACCTTCATCCATAGTCACAGTTCCTGGTCCCTCTGAGGAAACAGGGAGTAGAAACATTTATTTCAGTGAACAAAAGAGGAATTTAGACTAGCGGACTGGGAACTATGGTCAGTATGTTCTCCATAGCTTTCTAGTTTTCATGCTCTCGTAAAAGACTGCGACAAATATATTTATAATATAATAATATCACTGTATTCAACCTGCAGCACCACACTGGGTATACGGGTACGACCCGGAAACCATATCCCAGTCCTCACAGTGGACGCTTTCCTCGTCACCAAGACCAAAGAAGATCCGCCGCGCTGAGCAACGCCAAAGTGATGGTGACAGCTTTCTTTGATTCTCATAGTGTGATACACCACGAGTACGCACTACAGGAACAAACAATCACCAAAGAGTACTGCAGTGATTTCCTCCGTCGCCAAAGTGATGCTGTTCGGTGCAAGAGACCGGAGATGCTGCCAACAGGAAGTTGACACATCCATCAGAACAATGCTCCAGCATTTGATTCAGACTTTTTAGGCAGAAAACCTGATTCCTGCTTTTCAGCAGTCTCCTTACTCTCCTTACGTGGCTCCCAGCGACTTCTGGCTGTTCCCCAAACTCAAGAGGCCATTCAAAGGAACGCAATTTCAGACAAGAGAGGACATTACGGCAGCAACGGCAGCCGAGCTATACTCCATTCCGGAAGAGGCCTCTTCGGCTTGTTTCCATCAATGGCGGCACCTGTGGGAGCAGCAGGGTGATTCGGTGTCCAACGCTCCAGGTAAGCTATTTTTTTCTTTTTTTTTTTTTGTCCAGCCAAAGATCTGATACTTTTTTAACACACTTCGTATACTATCAGGCATGGTAACATACTAAATATGAGCGGCACCAATATACATTGGTGCCGTTCTACCTGTCAGAGAGAATTACTACTATAATCTCTCACATACCTGCTGGTAGCGTGTTCGTCTACAAAGTTACAATATCGACACCAGACCATGACTTGTTAGTGCTTCACCAAGACTAAGGTTGAAGTCCTGTCGTCAACATTTTCCCTGCTGACAGAGTAATAGTCCGAATATGAAAATGGCAAGTGAGAAAAGCAGCCGCGTCGACTTGAAATGAACAGTCTCAGTATTCTCCTCAACAGATTTAGAAAACCAGGGAAAACCACAACCAGGATAGTATCAAAAAAATCTGAAACCCGCTCTTCTGCGATACTAGTCCAGTATGCTAAGCAATATATTATGTCCTAACGTACGAGTACATTGTTAGATCCACCCAAATATGGAAAATACGTCTATAACGAAATAACGTTTTTCAAGTACGTAGTATGAACATCTTGGTAACAATCAGCTTCGACGACAATAAGCACTTGCGTCAAAATAAAACTGAATATTAAATATAAACTTTGTTGCGACCCCAAGATTTCTAACTGATAGAAAACTTCTTTGCTAAGTAATTTTTGAGAACTTTGCTCATCTTTACTATAAATTTGTATATTAAGAAGAGACGAGATGTCTTTCACTGTTGACTAGAACTTCTAACAGTCACAGAATTCACATTTTAAAAGTCTGTGACTATTTCGTGAGAAATTTAGAACAAAACTCTCCATAAGCACACTAGCAAATATCGGCATCTTCACCAAATCAATTTCTTTTTAACTCCGGTTAAAATTTGGATTTTACAGGTTTGCCTCCTGTGCTGTGACTACTCTATCTAAATGTAAAATAAAATAAAAAGAAAATGTACGCGAGACAGTATGTATTTTCCATAGTCTTGCTTCAATCAACGTTCATTTTCATTTTCTAGAAAAGTCAAAAGTCTGCAGAGGTCAGTAAAAATCATACACATGATAGAAAGAAACAAGAGAATCTAGAAAACTGAATAACCTGTCATTTCCTCTTAACTTCATCTTTGTGCAGACTGAAATACGGTTCGATAGTAAAGGGGGGTTAGATTTAAAAAAGGGTGTTGTCATCAAAGCTTTTTAAGATAAGCGACGAATACGATAGATAAAGCATTAGAAAAACCAAGAGGCCATAATTGTAGCAGGAGAATGAATAATGACAAGTGAATGCTCATATGATCAAGTTTTTGGCAGAATCAGAGGAAAAAATACAATTTATACATGAGAGGATGTAGAAGTGTAAAAGCAGATGCGAAACCAACAGGAAATAGCAAAATGATGACAACCAGGAATCGCGAAATCTCCCTGGAAACATCATTGGAAGCAAAGATCTTGCAAGAAGAAAAATCTTATAAGGGTTTGGGAAGTTAGGGGATCGAAAATGGAAACCGTGTGGAGGAAATGAGGAATTTTATGGGGAAAAGATCTTTTTAAAAAATGGTTCAAATGGCTCTGAGCACTATGGGACTTAACATCTACGGTCATCAGTCCCCTAGGACTTAGAACTACTTAAACCTAACTGACCTAAAGACATCACACAACACCCAGCCATCACGAGGCAGAGAAAATCCCTGACCCCGCCGGGAATCGAACCCGGGAACCCGGGCGTGGGAAGCGAGAACGCTACCGCACGACCAGGAGATGCGGGCGACTGCAGCTACAGGACAATAAGAAGAAAGCTTAAAATGCTGGACGCTATTAAAAAAGGAAGAAGCTACTAGCAGATTAAAGAAGAGGCACAGGACGGAAAAAGTGGAGAACATCCAGTCGATACCTGTAGTGAGACTTGTATGACAAAGGTAAACGAAGAATTTAACACGTTGTCGACACCGACAGTATTCGCGACGGCGTGTTTACCTTTGAGGCAGAATAATGGAGGAAGGGAACAGTCGTCTCTTATTTGAAGACCATCCTGTCGTCCGCTTTGAGTAGTTTGGGAAACCTTAAATCAACATGGCCGGATGAAGACTTTGCATTGGCCCTCCTGTGTACGGGCCTAATTGTCTTAAGCACTTTGTCGCCTTCCACAGCTGTCGAGTGACACAGGCGACAGCAGAGTTAAATAAACTCGCAGAGGTTCTCTCGATTCCCTCGCGAAAGTCACTGTCATTAGAGTGGTTATCTACATGATCATCGGTACTGCGCTCTTCTTTGGTTTAAGGAGGGCGACAGGCGTTTCTGTGCGACGCTACTGTAGCTACCGACGGCAATCCTGGAAAAGAGAGCGCGAGGAAACGCAGAAAGAAGAATAGAGGTAACAAGACAAGCCGTCGCAGAAGACGGCGTCCCAGGAGCGCTATCGATTGGCAGGCAGCGTATTTTTTGCCTGTGGCACAGGCTGGAGACAGCTCACAGCAAAGCGGCAGGGGATGGACACTAAAGAGGAGAGTACGGTACCACTCATCTTAGCGGCAGCCAACAAAGATTTCTGCCACCAACCAGAAATGTCTATCACACCTGCGTTAGGAATCGAAAAAAGCTAAGAGTTGCTACATACGTTTTTTACATAAAAAAGAAAACCTCACATACAGATATTCACGGCGAATTAATATTGTGTAAGGTAGTGTACATTACATAGCGAATGCTACTTCGCTCTACAATTAGTAACTTCTTATTCTTTCCCATTGGCCTCTTGACTGCAATTCCATCTTATTCTCATCGGCCATACGTCAGGTACACAGTTAGGGCCGTAAATCTATTGTTCACTCAAAACAAATACCAGTTGTCTAAATTTATAAACAGAACTGGAGAAAAATTCTGCCTTAAGCAAGACACTTTTTGATTAGCCTTTTTTTATCAATATATGAAGAGGACGAAAAACAGAAAACATTCCACTGCCTTCAGAAGAGACACTGTCGAATTCGCAGTAGATATAAAAGTGCCAACGCATATAACATAGCGTTATGTCAGGTATGTCAGCAACTGCACAGTTATTTTCCAGATTAGTATCCTGGGCCTAATTTTCAGCATAAAGATTGCTTCATACATAACTGCATGCTTGGCAGGTACGCCATGCTCAAGCGTGCTTGCACAAGCATGTACAAATTCATTACGTCTCCATACGGCTCAAGCACGCTTATACAAGTATAACTGCGTTTATCAGAAAATTTCGAAACCAGATGACGATACACTGGCTTTGACAGACTTTTCGCTTGAGTTACGAAAAAACAAGTGAAAACCCTATGTGTGGAGTAAGGAGGATTAAGGAACGGGAACATTATTCCCTTATTAACTATTCGGGGTAATGACGCTATGTAAACTGTCTCAACGCATTGATGTTTTTCTTCTCTTTTTCTCCACAGAACATTGTGTTCTGCGACTTGCGTTGGATTACAGTACAACTACTGCACAAAATTAACTGGATCAAATAAAAATTAAATCAAATTAAATCACTGACGAATGCTTGCATAGGCTTCCCTATTCTATGCTCAAGCATTCACACGCTTGAACGCTTGCACAGGCATGCATAAAATGTAATTCGATTAAACATCAAGCTAACTGGATAGTCCTGATGCTTGCGCAAATTTATCTAACAAACGCTCAAACATACTTGTGGAAGCACGCTTGTCAAACATGCAGTTACGTGTGTAGCCACCACAACAGTAGCGTAAGGCATTCAATACTGCAACTCTGTGACATGTCTATCTTTAGCTTACGTGAAATTTGGCGCCTAATTATCGCACCTTTATATATGAAAATAGCTTTAAGCCGATATTCATATAACCTTCACGAGATGTTAACACTTAATAATCATTTTCAGAAAGAAAATAAATCAAACCTCTGAAGACAGGACAGAGTACTGAAACACGTTTCGGTAAAACAAAACAAATCAAGAGGTCTCTTACATACAGCGGGACACTGGAGCAGTGATCGAAGACCGACCTAATTGGGATCCCGTATGTGATTTCCCAAACGCCGGCCGTATGGCCGAGCGGTTCTAGGCGCACTAGTCTGGAACCACGCGACCGCTACGGTCGCAGGTTCGAATCCTGCCTCGGGCATGGATGTGTGTGATGTCCTTAGCTTAGTTAGGTTTCAGTAGTTCTAGGTGACTGATGTCTTCGGATGTTAAGACCCATAGTGCTCATAGACGTTTCAACCATTTTTAATCATTTCCCAAAAATATGCAGCGCGCTTTCCCATAATTGTATAAACGAATCTGAGTCTTTCATTCAGCTTCCCCACTACTGACTTTAGGGTATCATTCAATTTCACACCGCTCATAAAGTTAATACTGAACGTTTGAAACCTATTAATGAGTTGCAGAAATGTTAGACAACTACATCACAAATAAATACCAGCAACCAAGAACATAAAAGAAAGCACAATCATTTTAGAAAACCATGAAACTAAATGATAAATTCCTCGAGTGTGCAGTTTTGTAGTAGTTTTTATTAAAATAAAAGGTTAAGAGTAGTAAAAAGTCATACTGCAAGTAGAAATTAAGCCTCTGAATTATTAAACTGCAGTGATAGCGCCCAAATAAGTTACTGGAAAGGGGCAAACGATAATGCACCAGTTCTTTGTGAGACAATCGTGTGTTTTGCCCAAGAATATACATCCAGGTAACATTCTATTAGAGAACTGATACTCAGTTCATCTGAAAGATCTGTCTCTTCTTCATTAGCGTCGTCTCTCTATATCGTCTATCCTTCACACCAACGTTCTACCGTTAGACATTCAGTCTCTCAATAACTAAGCAAGTGCATCCGAAGGTACATGGGAGAGCATTGATATTATTTCTGTGACGTCTTTGTTCTAATTTACTCCTATGTCGCCGACAGAAGACCTTCTAGTTTCAAGAATCAACACTGACGTCAACCAGCTATGTTTTCATTGCACCAGTAAAGGCAGTTGCTATTTTTAAGTGCACAGCCGAAGAAAGCGCGCCGTGACCTAGTTAAACGCTCCTTCCTAACATATCTTCCGTCGAATAAATGTCTGAGCTGGATCAAAGAAACAGCTCCACGAAGGATATATTACATCTGGAGCACACTTGAGAAACACCGGGGTACCACTCAGAACACATGCATACGTTAAATACACAGAAAGTTAATTAGAGAAAATACGTGATGTCTGTGAGAGAGCTGACAAAGGTAAGTGGTGGCCACTTCTCTAAATACAAGCCCTTCAGCTCTTTCTTTCTGGCTAGAAGACATCAGTGGACGTAAAGGGAAAGCGAACTTGATTAACGCTCCTGCCAATATTTTTCACGGGAGCCGAAGCCAGACCGAAGTACACTGTCGCTCACTAGCAGCGTTAAAAAAATGTACAGAATGATGACTTTACGAAAAAGCGTTCCCCATACTAGATGAACTATATGAAAATCATAGAAGCTGTCAGAACGAGACGGTTGGTGCAATAATCGTATGTGGGAGAATCGTGTTTCAAATCCACGACCGTCCTTTTTGACTTCCGTAGTTTCTCTACCTCACATAAGGCGAATGCTGGAACAGTTCCTATTTTGTTCCCCATCCTCATCCGGCTGAGACGGAGCTCCAACTAATCATCTTCGAGTCCGCCAGTAAATTAAACAGTAAACTTGCTTCAAATCAGTTTAACAGACGGTTTTTTTTAACAGAATTATGCAACATGTATGAATATAATTATTACTTAAGTTTGATATTTTCAAAATACTTTTTTGTTATTAAGCCAACAACTTTGACGCAGTGGTAATGCAGGCTCCGTCAGATCGGCGAAGTTAACCGCTGCTGGGCTTGGGTAGCACTTGGATGGGTGACCGTCCAGGCTTGCCGAGTGGGGTGCACTCAGTCCTTGTGAAGCCAATTGAGGAGGTACTTACTGAAAAGTAGCAGCTCCGGTCTCAAGGGCAGTGTGCTGACCACATGCCCCTTCATATGTGCATCCAGTGACGCCAATCGTCTGAGGATCACACGACGGTCGGTCGGCACCATTGGGCCTTCAGAGTGCTGTGCGGATGAGTGCTTTTATTAATGAAGCTGTAAATATTGCCCTCATTGGTAAAAATATTTGTAATCGTTTGTTGTTGTCATTGAAGAAAAATAGAACTGCTTCTTTAATGGCGAAGTTGTATGTAGACCCAGTGGAGCGAAGAAAGGAGGTTTTTTTTTATTGCAGTTCAATATAAATCAGCCCATGAATTTGAAATGATCTACTTTACATACTGCTTGACCAGTATGGGACAGTAATATTCCGCTTTTAAAAGTCTTTCGTGTCAGAAACTACATACTGAGTTTTATTGCAGTGAAGTGTTAATGAGTTCTCTGAAAGCCACGTGATAATTTTATTGACTTCCCTACCAGCTACATCATTTATGTGACGTCCCATGTCTTTTACAATAACACTTGTCATCCACAAGGACAACAATGTCTGTGATACGGTCATGTTTGTGGCATAATGTACATAACAAGAAAATCAATGGACCCACAACAGAGCCCTGTGGTACCCTCCACTATATATGACCCCAGACAGATTCAGATCTCTTCCCTGTTTGTTAATAGTCGAGGAAACCTGCTTCCAACTCTCTACATATGAAGTGAACCATTGTTAAGCTTCTTCCCTAATCCCATAATGTTTCAACTTGAGCAATAATACTACATGCCACATAATCGAATGATTTTGTTAACTCAAAGGAAATACCTACTGTTCCCACCCATCGTTTAGCCCTAAAATGTTACGCACATATAAGAATGAACTCTACTTCCTTTGTACAACACTTCCCAAAAACCAAGCTGCGAGTGGAACAGCAAACTGTGTGTACTGAGATGCAACATTACGCTCCCAGATATTACTTTTTGCTTTATGCGGGTTTATAATAGCCAGCTGTCACATAAACAGCAGATCTGATCTTCGAATAAAGCCACTGTTCTAGAGTAGTCTATTCGCTTTGCTGCAAAGGCAGCAATAGGAAGTTTGATAAATATCAATAAGTATTTCTTTTGCTGATTTGTTTTTCTCGGTAATGGATTGCGTTCTAAGATTGTGTATTAGTAATGAGTTACACAATCATATTAAGTGGATTCCCGTTGAGTGGTTATTGCGAACTCTGATACAGCATCGAGAACCCGTTAAATGTAATTTGATGGAAGGAAGAAAGACAAGGGTTTAACCTCCCGTCAAACACGAAGTCATTAGAAAACTGAGCCAAGCTAAGATAGAACATGAATGGGAACGAAAATCAACTGTATGCTTGTCAAAGGACCTATACGTTCGTTTTACTCAATTAAAGGAAGCACAGAATACCAAAATCTAAATGGCAGGTGAAGACTGAAACGGTTCCTTTCGAAAGCGTGTCGTGCAGCTTAACCACTGTTCCACCTTTCCCGGTTCTGGTTCTCTGGAAAAAGAGGCGCCAATGAAAATGCTCCTTTAAAAAGTGCCTAAAACTCGGAGCAAGTCCATGAGTAAGGCTTCCACACGTGGTAACTAAAATTTGGTACAAATTCAGGTCATTATACACGTTCTCTACGAACTGTTATCTCCTTTAAATACTGTGCTTTTCCTACAAAGATTCTCTGTAAGAGCGCAATTTTCAGTATGCACACATGTTTCTCGTTTCGTGACCATGATGTTGTTTCTTGTCTTATCATTCGTTATTGCGTCTCACTAGCTGCTGTTGGGAAAACCGTTATCATTCCAATGCCAAATTTCTTCACGAGATTATTTTTGAGGGCTTTACTTCGTTACCTTCTTAATCCTGGTATGGAGACGAGAGATTTAAGGAACGATTTAGATAGCTTTCGTAGCAGTTCTAGGAATCTTACAAAATTTCAACTAAATCTCTGTTTATTAGTTTTTAAAACCATTTAACGTCTGAGTCTCGAGTATGCCTTTCTTCGCTTCCTAATGAACAATCAAGATTACTATGTAAGCGTCTAGAGACTTCATTACTCCACAAGATTGGCCTATGACGATCAAATGCATTCTTTAAATTTTATTATTATGCGAATGAGGTAATACGGAATAATTACAGATGTATTACCATTCGAGGTAGTTCCTATGATGTACATCGCTCTCCAAAACAGGACCAGAGAGTTAATGTAATGTAACACATTAACAGCTCGGTGGAAACGAATAAAAGCGGGAAAGCATTTTTCCAAGAGTCTTGCAGTCGTGCACAGAAAATTAAGCGTCACATGGCGTGACCTCATCGTGACTACAACGCCTAATAGGGTTGGCCCCGCAACATGTAGCAGCTGAAGGAACAGGAATAAGCAGTGTTTGGCAATCAGCGAAAAGTTACAAAAAAAAAAAAAAAATGGTTCAAATGGCTCTGAGCACTATGGGACTTAACATCTGTGGTCATCAGTCCCCTAGAACTTAGAACTACTTAAACCTAACTAACCTAAGGACATCACACACATCCAAACCCGAGGCAGGATTCGAACCTGCGACAGTAGCGGACACGCGGTTCCAGAATGAAACGCTTAGAACCGCACGGCCACACCGGCCGGCGAACAGTTACGCTGCACTGTGGTAGTGTTCGTTGCAAAATGGAGCAAGACGACATCTGGATGACTTCACACGGGGAAGAATCATCGAGAACCTGGAAGGAGGATAGAGTGACGAGAATAGCCCAAGGGTTTGGTTATGCTCGTAGTATTGTTTGACGTGCATGGAGAGCGTTCCGAACCAAAGGCACTGTTGCCCAAACGAGGAGGTTATCGACAGCGGTAAACTATAGCAGCAGATGGCCGTTACACTGTGTAACAGGCAAGAAGCGACGCACATCTAACAACGGGTGCGAATTGCAATCGTATTTAACAGGACTGAAAGACACTCAATACCAAGCTCCAAGCTGACACGGGAACTGCATGGGCGTCACCTCTTTGACCGATGACCAGTACGTTGTCTTCCGTTGACACCTGCACATCAGCTGCTTCGCTTCAGATGGTGTCACCAGCATATGGACTGGTCCAAGGAGGAGTGAGGTCGCGTGCTCTTCTCGGGTGGGAACAGATACAGTTTGAGTAGTGATTAAGAACATATCCTCATGCGCCGAGAGGTGTATGGTTTTGGTGATCTAGATGTTATGGTGTGAGGAGGCACAATGTTGCATGAGCGTCCTCACCTCCAGATTTTTGAACGTAGTACGATCACCAGTCAACATTATTGTGAGACAGTACTTCTACCCCATGTGTGTATTTTCAGGAGAGCATTTGGCCCTGACTTCATTTTTATGGATAACAATGCGCGACCGCATCAAACAGCGCAGCTTGAGGAGCTCTTGGAACGAAAGGATATTCCGCGAATAGAATGACCACCGTTCCGCCGACTTAACTCCCACCGAGCACGTGAGGAATGCACTGGGGAGACGTACTGTAGCACGTCCACATGCGCCAATGACTACGCAGCAGTTGTCAACAGAGCTGGTGGGTAAATGAAAGGCACTACCACAAGAGCTCCTTACCAACCTTGTGTGTGGCCAGCATGAGATCACTTTACAGAGCATGTTCTGCTTTCCGCGGTTGTCGCACAGGCAGACTTCTGTATACATATTGCCTCAGAATAAACTTGTCATTCCTATTCGTCTCATTGCGTTTTTTTCCAGTTGCCTTCGTTATTACGCCGTAGCAGATCCTTCTATGTATGGTCCAAATTTCATCGCTCTGTGTTACTTGGCTGCGACACATCATGTGAAATTTACTTTCGCCCTTACGATTTGCACTTCAGTGTACGCATTCCACGGCTTCGCAAGTACCTGGACTCTCGTGAGAGGAATTCTTTCGGTTGTGAATGCAGAGTCACGTGCACCGCGCGTTTCATCTCTCCACCGCTTCTGAAATGATAACCTTCCAGCATGTCTTTGAACCGGCCGAACCCACGTATGGCGCTCTGGGCGACATCTGTTGAGTAAGACGCATTTTCGAAACATTCATATACCCTATTACGTATTGTTTCTATGTCTGAAAGGGCAGTACATGGACGAGAAATGCTATGTTGCAGCAAAACATTTGCAGACAGTAGACAACGTAGTGAACGTCTGATATCAGATAGGAAGTTATTTCGCATTAGTTATGAGTATGAATTGGTGGCTATTTTTAACCACCTTTCTACGAAGCTTGCACGGGCGGTATTCGCGTTATTGTTGTATTTGTTTTATGGGCATTAGGCCGTGTCTGAGGCCGTGTCTCTGCCTCACGTTTCATCTTCCAAGGCTGAAGTACCATCAGCGACTTTAATGACTCAGAAGCAGTACTATCTCAAAGAAGCTCAACAAACCGAACTGTTTACATGTATCCACGCAACGGTTGGTTCGGACTGCGGAGCTCGTTTGAGAGTCTTTAAAGCCTATGATGGTTCCCCTGCACCGGACGACGGAAAGTTAGGCACTGAATAGCCTCACGTCCATGAAATTCACTACTGGCCATTAAAATTGCTACACCACGATGACGACGTGCTACAGACGCGAAATTTAACCGACAGGAAGAAGATGCTGTGATATGCAAATGATTAGCTTTTCACAGCATTCACACAAGGTTGGCGCCGGTGGCGGCACCTATGCTGACATAAGGAAAGTTTCCAACCGATTACTCACACACAAACAGCAGTTGACCGGCCTTGCCTGGTGAAACGTTGTTGTGATGCCTCGTGTAAGAAGGAGAAATGCGTACCATCACGTTTCCGACTTTGATAAAGGTCGGATTGTAGTCTATCGCGATTGCGGTTTATCGTATCGGGACATTGCTCCTCGCGTTGGTCTAGATCCAATGACTGTTAGCAGAATTTGGAATCGGTGGATTCAGGGGGAGGGGGGGGGGGGTAATACGGAACACCGTGCTGGATCCCAACGGCCTCGTATCACTAGCAGTCGAGATGACAGGCATCTTATCCGCATGGCTGTAACGGACCGTGCAGCCATGTCTCGATCCCTGAGTCGACAGATGGGGACGTTTGCAGCAGCGTGGACTATCAGCTCGGAGACCATGCCTGCAGTTACCCTTGACGCTACATCACAGACAGGAGCGCCTGCGATGGTGTAATCAACGACGAACCTGGGTGCACGAATGGCAACGCGTCATTTTTTTTTGATGAATCCATTTCAGCAACATAATGCACGACCGCATGTTGCAGGTCCTGTACGGGCCTTTCTGGATACAGAAAATGTTCTACTGCTGTCCTGGCCAGCACATTCCTCCAGATCTCTCACCAATTGAAAACGTCTGGTCAATGGCGGCCGAGCAACTGGCTCGTCACAATACGCCAGTCACTACTCTTGATGAACTGTGATATCGTGTTGAAGCTGCATGGGCAGCTGTACCTGTACACGCCATCCAAGCTCTGTTTGACTCAATGCCCAGGCGTATCAAGGCCGTTATTACGGCCAGAGATGATTGTCCTGGGTACTGATTTCTCATGATCTATGCACCCAAATTGCGTGAAAATGTAATCACATGTCAGTTCTAGTATAATATAATTGTCAAATGAATATCCGTTTATTATCTGCCTTTCTTCTTGGTATAGAAATTTTAATGGCCAATAGTGTAAATATTTTCACATTGTGCTTCAAAATTACCCTCCCTTCCATTCCTAAAGTGAGTGATCATGACGTTTTCTGTTGATGGGCGACGGCGGAATTTTCTAATTTTGGCGAAGAGCAATCTCGCCATGTGTTGCTCCATCTTCTCGTTCCAGGTTGGTGGTAGGTAGCGCATGCAGGTTTTGCATCAAGGCGGACCCGCAATTCCCATATTGTTGGTTTTGTATGCAAACACGGACCAATGGAAGACTTTCAAGATAACATCATGGTGTATTCTCGCCAACGAAACTCCGACACAACTTCACTGGTTCATCAAACAACAACAAAAAAGGATGCCTTTATAGCAAATGGAATCAGAGAAAATACTCTAATGTACAAGTAGTAGACTGGTATCTGATCATCGCAGCAAGCTGCTGAAACGCATCCGCCAAACAAAATACTAATACTGATGAGTGACTGAAGAAGAAAAATGTGCGTTGTTTATAAAATTCACGAGACAGTGACAGACATTTCCCAGTTCTGTACAATATGGATCCATTTAAATCATTCATTCGTACAAAGCAGCTCATTAGGAAGGCAGACGGAGTGTGCCTGGAATACATGCCTTGCACTGTCAGTGGCCGTCAACAGTAGACTAGATCCCGCAGACAGCTGCAGGAAGCTGCGGTTGGCATGCGCTTCCGCGCCAGGGGCGGCAGAAACTAGAAGAGAACCGCACAAAGGCCTCAGATAAAGAAATACTTTACTGAAGTTACAGCTGTCTGTTTCGGTAATCAGCACAGGGATGTTTAAACACTGAGCCTCGAACAGTGCAAGGCCCTCCGATCCTGATACGCGCTACTGACAAAATAGATTCGAAGAGTTTGAAGTATGATGTTGAAGGATGCTGGAAATTACGTGCATCAACAAGACAAGAAATGAAGTAATCCTCTGCAGAGAAGGCGAAGAAAATAGCATGTAGACAACAGTAACTAGAAGAGGGAACTGCGTGATACCACAAGTGTAATGACGTCTGGGAATAACTCCCACAGTACTAGAACAGTGATTGATCAGTTGATTGATTGAGGGGGTATGGGGACTAAACGGCGAAGTCATCAGTCACGCGATTGCGAAGTTACACACAGAAGAGAGGAGGACGCTAAAAGTGGAGAGGAGTCAAACTATGAAACGAGGAAGTTAAAACATACACAGCAGAAGGTATAAATGGGTAGCGCAAATCTAAAAACTGAAAAAACAGAGGGGGGTAAAAGAGCGGTCTTTGCAAGGGGGAGTGGTCATGGGTCCCCGAGCGACTAAACTTGAAGAAAGGCCCTGCTCCGATCCAGGAGCAAAGCAAAAACATTGTGTCTGAAAATAAAAACTACTTTCACAGAGGAAACTGGGGACCACTTCAACCATCCGTGAATCGTCGGCCTATATTAAATTTAAGGAATCTGGAAGACTAAACTTACAATGAAGGGCCAAAAGAAGGGAACATTCCACCAATATGTGGGCTACCATCAGTCTGGATCCACAACTACATTGTGCTGGTGGTTCGTTACGCAAGAGCAAACAATGAGTGAACCTGGTGAGACCAATGCACAGACGGCGTAAGATAGTTGACTCCTTCTGATAGGAGTGGAAGAAGTGCGCATCAGATGTCAATCCCCTTTTGGGCAAAAAGGAATTTTACATAGATTCGCGTATTTGCAGCTGAAATCATGGAACTCAATGGGGCGTGGGGGTTAAGTATCTGCTTCTCTAGCTAAACGGTCATCCAGTTCCCTGGGATGCCCACATGACTTGGGACCCAGAGAAAGGCAACTGAGCAGGCGGCATGGCCAAGGGCGGAGAGGAGGTCAGGGATAGTAGAGACCAACGGGTGGCGAGAGTAGCATCGGTCAATAGCCTGCAGGCTGTTCATTGATTTGATGCAAATTTAAACAATGTTGAGGGTGGCCTGAGAAACAAAATGGAGGGCTGTGTGAATGGCTAGGAGCTCTGCTGTAAACACACTACATGATCCCAGCAACAAATGGTGTTCTAAACCAGCAAGAAAAGTGAAAGCATATTACGCCTTATCTATCGCCTTAGAACCATCAGAGTAGAAGATGGTGGCATCCTGGATCTCTGCAAGGATGGCATGTATAAGACGTCGGAAAACCATAGGGGCGACGGAGACCTTAGATCTCAGGTTGTGAAGGGAAGGGAGGGGGAATGGCACACCCGGAGCCACCGGCGCGGGGCGGGGAGAGGGGACGGCGGCATTGTCTTAGGACTTAAGTTTCTTTTTCTTCTCTTTCGGAGGTAGAGCAGGGCAGGGGACAGAGGGAGTACAGATGTCTGCAAGATGCACAACCGAAAAAGAGTGGGCGATCTTGGGGGTGCATAGATGGTGCGTCCCGTGGCCGAGTTGTGGAAGTAGGCTTCTAGCCTGAGAGACGTCCTGAGAGTGGTACCGGGGCGGGAGCCTCATCACCAGCAGGTGGCGAAGAAGGGGGGCACTTCTTCGCTCAAGGATGGTAGCTCATGGGAACTGCAGAGGAGGGGGAGGGTAAAGGGGGATGGGGCTGGGATGAGGAAGAGGTAGGAGGGGGAAAGAATGTAACAGGCAAAAGTTGAAGAAAGTAACGCTGGATTGAGTGTCTCATATTTTTTGGCAAGCCTCTTCTTTTTTTGTCTCTAGTAAGCTGGGAAATATGGGGAGTGAGGGGAGTGGCGGTCATGACAATTGACACACAGGTGGCAGACCACAGGGGCTTCCTTCATGGAGTGGATGTCCACAGTCACCACACAGAGGGTCTACCGTGCTGTGAGAAAACATATGCCCAAAACACAAGCACCGATAGCACGTTATTGGTGGTGGGACGTATGGCCTCGCGCCACATTTATAGCACATAATCTTGACCACCTCTGGGAGGGTATCCCTTCAAAATGCAAAAAGAATACGCTGGTATCGGTGCGGTTGTCTTTGCGATCCTTCTGCACACGTCGAACAAAATGAACGCCGCATAACTCAAGATCAGCCCAGAGTTCATCATCAGCTGTCAGGATGAGGTCCCTATGAAAGTACACTCCTTCGACCATACTGAGAGACTGGTGAGAGGTAATAAACACTGGGACATTCCCAAAACGATCACAAGCACGAAGAGCTGCAGACTGGGCGGCAGAAGAAGCTTTGATCAATAGGGAGTTTGACTGCATCTTACTGAGAAACTCCACCAAACGTGTCATCGATGTTCTCCATAAAAGGCAATGGCTTTGCGGCGGTAAAGGCTCACCATTCGTCCTAGTCCAGACGAGGTAGCGGGGAAAGGTTTCATCCCAAGACGGCGAGTCTGGCCCTCCCCCCATGGAGTAGCTAGGGAAGGGGGTCACATGAAGCAGCATTCAATAATCATTCACCGTTCAATGAACCGGCCGTTTGAGAAAGGCCAGATTTTTGCAGCTTGATACGCTTCATGCGCCAAGCACCTGCCCTGCTACCACCCACTCCGATCAGGGGCGCTCCCCTTGGGCGGCAGACAGCCACAACAAGGGACACCTGGCACGGCGGCCGTTGGGGGGAGGGGGGTCTGTGCTCCAGGAAGACAAGCAACCACTCCTTGGCATACATGGGGAGGGAACAGCTCAGGTATCATTAATGTGATCGCTGTGTTGACAGGGGGTCAGCCAGATGGGTTCGTAACAGTCCAAGCACACGGACTGACTACACATGCTGGTGACCTAGTAGGGTGGATGGGAGCTAAGGCAGGGAAGGAAGAGGGGAAGGCAGAGTGGAGAGGAATCCACACCGTAGACGCTAGGGAGGGAGTTCGGCCCGAAATGGCTCACACTAAAAAGAGAACATTTAGAAGTGGAAGTCAAAACTTAGGCAGGGACCTAAATGGCAAAAAGGATGAAAGAGAACAGATAGAAGGAACAAAACTGCAAGCAATACAAGGGACCAGGCGGATACCCAGCCCGATATAAATAAGTATACCGAGAGAGAGGAAGGAGGGGGCAATAGGGAAGAAGTGATGATAGGGAGGGAAGGGGGAGAGTGCGGAAATGCAGCCAGGGAAGGAAGAATTGGGCTGCAACAACTTGGGAGCCCCGTGTGCACTATGTACAAACTCAAGAAAGAAACGTGAAGCCCTGGGGGTACTAGAACAGTGGTTTCCAACTGGGAGTAATTACCGGCTGAGGAGAAAATAAAAATTCCCGAGAGGTAAACACAAAATGTGTTCGACGATGAATCAGTGACCATTCTAAATTAATGTGTTAAAAATAATCTCTGTTGTCATATTTTTGGTGGGCGTTAATACACAACATACCATATCATATGATATTGGCAGCCATTCGTCATCTTTTGCTAAATAAAAACCTCATCTCAATGCATTCGTGTAGCTCAATATTGAATCAGCGTTGCTCCTGCTTATCTTGTGAAATCATCTACCTACCTTCCATCAGTTTGTGTTTTCAGTGTTTTCTTATTTCTTCGAATCCAGAAAATAACTTCCTTTAGCCGCCTACCATCTGTCTTCCTCGGTACTTCCACTTTTTTCGTCATTATGATAGATGTTTCAGATTCTAACCGGTTCCCTAATCCGTTTATTGATTTTATGTATCTTCTAGTAATTTTCAACATGTATCTCTCCTTTGTCGATAGGCCACCCTCAGATTTTGAATAGTATTCGTCTTATAAGATTACGTCTCATTGTCATGAGTCAAAAATTGTTCACACCAAACAGTTTCTTAAACTTCAGTTTCATACACATTAAAAGTTTCATTCTGAAAATGTATTTAGTTTGCTTACAGCACTCAACGTCAGCTTTCCTCTTCTCTTTAATGCTTTTGCTGTTCATCCAGTGGTAATAATCAATTGCCGCCAATAATAAGTTCCATTAGTACTTTTTTCAGATTTGGAACACTGACCTCGTTTCTAAGATATGTTTCAGTGGACGGACGAATATCTTCAGGTTGCGCAATTCGAGCCAAAGTACAATATCTTGGGCCTTAGAAAGGCAACACATTATAAACAGATTTTCAAACAGCAGAGCTGGCGTTCTTGTAGAGAACGGTCTGTCGTTAGCAGCTGATATTATTGGCGGAACTCTTAAAGAACACAAATTCCATTCGCCACAACTTCGACTTTCAACTGCGGCAGCAAGAAAAAAGAAGGACTGAATGAGCTCGGTATATGACTTTTGCTGTGAAAGAGCGGACATCACTTCAAATATAAAAAAGGATTGCTAGAAATAAGCAGAATCAATCACCCATTTACTAATATTTCCTTGATTTCGGGGGAAACCTAGTAAAACTGATTTTCATTTATTTGAATGTTAACTAAGTATAATAAATACTTCATCACTTTAAAGGTAGGAGAGTTAAGTTTTTTCAGTCTTTTGCTTAATTAGGCTTTGAACTTTGTTTAGGTTATTGGATGACATTTGATGTCTTCCTGTGGTAATTGTCTCTCAAAGGTTGGGAAGCACTGTACTAGATGGTGCAGTAGGAGGCACGAATTATAGGAAAAGATAAACTGGAATACATTCATCGAATAACTGAGATTTTTTTGTACTTTCCATTCTCTACTCTGGGTCACTACAGAGACTCGTTTATTTTCAGCCAAGTATAAGGTGAGCTAGTGGTGTGGCAAGGGGATGCCAATCGGGAATAAGAGAGATACGTGTGCAAGAGAGCAGTACCAATATCTGTCATTACGAAAAAAAGCTGCAATCTCATACAGTGAGACGTTTATGTAATGTCATACGAAAAGATCAACTTCGAGAAAGAGAACATGTACAACTTACAGAGAAAGCAGACTGCAGTTCTACGAGTTGAAAGACATGAAGGGAGGCAGTAGCTGAGAAGAGAGTGGGGCATTGTTTTAGTCTAAAGCCGACATTTTTCAATTCTTACCTTGAGGAAACAGCAAAAGAAACCACGATGTAATTTGAGAAGTGAATTAAACTTAAGGGAAACGAAAACAATCTGTAACGTTTGGGTTGCCACTATAATTCTATCAGCGATGGCGAAGGACTTGGAAGAACAGTAGAACAGAATGGACAGGGCCTTTAAAAGAGATTATCATTGGAAATTAAATTCTGAAATGAGACACTGAAAGTACCTTGGCATGCTGAAAATCAATGTCTTCGAATTTTTTATCTAGTGCTTTTTAAATAAAACAAATGTTACGAACATTCTACGCCTTTATTCTTTATCTCTACATATTTACGTCTCAAGATATTTACCCTGGCGGAGTTCGCATTTCTCACAACAAGAAATCAGCTCGATGATACAGTCAGTGTAGAATGTTTACTTTGTTGACGAAGCCACAACCTCACCTCTGCTTGCACCGCCTCGTCAGTATCAAAGTGAAGTTCTCGAAGGTTTTCTTTAAGTTTGGAAAACGGATGAAAATCAGCTGGGGCCAAGGCGGGACTGTTTGGAGGATGATCGACGACACTGAACCCGAGGCGTCGGACTGTTGCAGATGTCGCAGCACTCGTATGTGGTCTGGCATTGCCCTGTGGACGGCTCTTAAAACTCGAAACATCATTACAGCACGTAGTTTCTCAGGCGCCGCTGTAGTTAAGTTAGACACCGCCATGATACATGCTGCAAGTCGGAGCCCTCTTGCGGCAAAGAACTGAAAATATCCAAACATAAAGAACAAAGGGGAAGAATGTTCATTAACGTTTATTGTGTTTAAAAAGTACCGAGGATGTATAACGAAAAGATTTTTTGAAAGTGAGATGTATGTTAACATCGGATAAAAGTTGAACTGTTACGAAGTATTCTCTGGGAGTAATTACCTACACTGCAGCCTTTTGTGAAAGCGAAACGTAGGAGATAAACAGCATAGACAAGACGAGAATAAGAGATTTTTAAATGAAGTGTTCCAACAATCTGCTGGAAATTAAATGTACAAATCGGGTAACTAAACAAGTGGTAATGAATCCAACGGGGAAGAAAAACGCCTTTATGGAACAATTTGAAAAACTGAAGCGACAGGTTGATAGGACGCAGCCTGAGATATCAAGGAAGAGTTAATTTGGTAATGGTGGTTTTTTTAACAAGCTGTAGAGGGAGACCAAGACTTGAAGGTCGTAAATAAGTTCAAACAGGTGTAGAATGCAACCGTTACGCAAATACCATAAACTTGCACAAAGTAAAATAGCAAGAAGAGGAACATCAAACTAGCGTTCGGTCTGAGGAATAAAAAAAATAGTTTAGAACGCTTGGTATGTACAATAGTTGTATACATAGGCATATCAATAGAAAGCTTACATGAGGAACTAAGTACGACAAAGCTTTCTGACTAATATAAGCAACAAATCTGTCACGTATGATAATCAGGGTTGTGTACGTTATGCAGACATCTCGTTATTTCTGCAATTTAATGCGCGATGTCTCTAGAAGTATTAGTCTAATCTTATGTAACCGATTCAAGGAAACGGTGCCCTGTAATGGCAGAATACGATTGTTTTGGTTTCATGACCGTGAAATTGCATATTGAATGCTCAATGGATCGTTAAGCACTAGACATAGATACCTCCTGCATTGTAGGGCAGAGCTATGGAAACCGAGACAAGATCAGATGACGTTTGAGTGACGTACCATCAATCTCTCCACTTAATCACATTTTTCATTGTTTCAAAACGCTTACTGGAGTGTGCCACGAAACACGCACTAGCATTTGCGAAATGCAAGCACTGCAGTTTGTTAAAACGTTTTACCCACTGTATGGAAAGGTGCGCATACGGAAAGGGAAACTTGCTACGAAGTCAGTTCCCTGGATTCTCCACTAAACAGTTTGAATTCTGTCGCCCGAAGCGAGAACTGCTGAACACAATGCACAGTTATAAACGGTCCACTTGTTCCGTCCCAACGCGCCTTCCCTGCTTTCGCGCAGAGTGGTTGACCGATAAAAAAGTGACTGATATTTGCAGTAGCTGAGTTTAGAAATCGCTCGCAGTCCAACGTAGCCATGCGACACTATCTCGGAGTTTTATCGCCAGCCTGTAATGGGATACAGCAACGATATTGGACACGAGGGAAATCAAGGGAAAACCTTATAATACCTGACCAATCAGGGATTTGTACGGAGCTCCCCATGAGGGGTAGTCCAACGTCGTAACTACTACGCCACTTTTATTCCACCCATTTCGGAAGTGCATGCGGGTCAGGACAGCAATACTACTTTTTCCAATATGTGGGCTGTGAACCCTAAAGCCATCTTCACGGTCAGTCTCTGACAGAGTCCCGAATGGCCAGGCTCTGAAATGCTAAAACTACGTGACACAAAGCTACACTCTGAAGTAAAATGCACGTGCGTCACAGGTAACATAGTCGGCACAACAGCGTCTGTCATAGAATCACACAGAGTCCTTCCTTTGACAAGTGGTTCAGATAACCATATCCGCACAGTTATTTTTCATCGTCAGTTCTTCAGTGACGCTTGCGGGTGAAAAGACCACATATGTAAGGGACGGGCCAGTGGCTACCAGCTGAAAAACGTTCGTGCCGGGGTACAAAAAGGCTCATATGCCGCTCTCTAAAAGACTACAAGAAAAGTGGGGAACCAGCTGCCCCAACACAATTCTCATTCCGCCTTCCTCACCAAGAATTTTTCCTGCGAACATATTCGCAGTTCTTTAGCACAGAACATTCTAAATGGTTTCCTTATTTGTCTTTATAGTGAAGCCTACTTACTCTGAATCACCCTTTCACTTCCACTGTATGTCCTCCCCCTTCTTCCATTCTCCTGACCGTCTTTTCCACTGTCACTGTCTTCATCCCTTTTCCTCGCCCTTCCTTAACTGTCACCTTCTCTGCCACTTTCACTCTCTCTCTCTCTCTGTCCCACTGCCATTGTTTCGGCCTCAATCTGTTTCTCTCCCATCGTCACTGCCTCTTTTGTTTCTCGCTTACAATCTGCTGTCTCCCTCTTTAACCATTATTGTCTCCACCCCACACATGTCCTTGGGGACGATTTGCTCTGGATTTTCACCCTTGAGCGAGAAACTTACACGCATGGATACAGGGAATTGGGGAAAGTGAGCAAATTTTTTGTTGTTATGCCCATGTATGATCTCCACTCATCTCTCATTTTTATTTCCACTATCTCCCGTTTCTAGCATTGGTAGACTTAGAGAAAGCTTTTGACAATGTTGACTGGAATACTCTCTTTCAAATTCTAAAGGTGGCAGGGGTAAAATACAGGGAGCGAAAGGCTATTTACAATTTGTACAGAAAACAGATGGCAGTTATAAGAGTCGAGGGGCATGAAAGGGAAGCAGTGGTTGAGAAGGGAGTGAGACATGGTTGTAGCCTCTCCCCGATGTTATTCAATCTGTATATTGAGCAAGCAGTAAAGGAAACAAAAGAAAAATTTGGAGTAGGTATTAAAATCCATGGAGAAGAAATAAAAACTTTGAGGTTCACCGATGACATTGTAATTCTATCAGAGACAGCAAAGGACTTGGAAAAGCAGTTGAACGGAATGGACAGTGTCTTGAAAGGAGGATATAAGATGAACATCAACAAAAGCAAAACGAGGATAATGGAATGTAGTCGAATTAATTTGGGTGATGCTGAGGGAATTAGATTAGTAAATGAGACACTTAAAGTAGTAAAGGAGTTTTGCAATTTGGGGAGCAAAATAACTGAAGATGGTCAAAGTAAAGAGGATATAAAATGTAGACTGGCAATGGCACGGAAAGCGTTTCTGAAGAAGAGAAATTTGTTAACATCGAGTATAGATTTAAGTGTCAGGATGTCGTTTCTGAAAGTATTTGTTTGGAGTGTAGCCATGTATGGAAGTGAAACATAGACAATAAATAGTTTGGACAAGAAGAGAATAGAAGCTTTCGAAATGTGGTGCTACAGAAGAATGTTGAAGATTAGGTGGGTAGATCACGTAACTAATGAGGAGGTATTGAATAGGATTGGGGAGAAGTTTGTGGCACAACTCGACTAGAAGAAGGGATCGGTTGGTAGGACATGTCCTGAGGCATTCAGGGATCACAAATTTAGCATTGGAGGGCAGCGTGGAGGGTAAAACTCGTAGAGGGAGACCGAGAGATGAATACAGTAAGCACATTCAGAAGGATGTAGGTTGCAGTAGGTACTGGGAGATGAAGGAGCTTGCACAGGGTAGAGTAGCATATAGAGCTGCATCAAACCAGTCTCAGGACTGAAGACCAGAACAACAACATCTCCCGTGTAATTGTGCTGTTTTTCTTTTTAGCAATTTAAATAGAGCGTGTCCATTCATTACAGAGTTCATACTTCCGGAAAGTACCGTAAATCTGAAGTAGTGGGATTTATAAATATTTGCACTAGTACTCTGTTTGCAAACCGTTTGCGTACATTCAAGTTACGGTACATTAAAAGTTAAATTCTATTGTGATTACGTTAACTGATAGGTACTGCAGTTAACTGAGTTCTGTCTTCTTGTTGTAAGTGAAAATAATTAACTTTTTACGTTTATCATTCACCTGAAGCTCTAAATCGTAGGCCTGATTTTTGTGACTCATAAATAACGAAGTCGTGTAAAGTGTGTTAAGGAATTTAATTCTATTTTTAAGCTTATAATGGGTGACAAATGTGAATGTTGTAAAGTTAGTCAGAGACTGAAGTGTGTCGACTGTAGGCTGGAATTTCGCTCGCATGACTGTCGTCGAGAACTGAATGGGGAACCCAACGAGGCCTTCCCAGCAACTGTAGGCTCTGCAAAAACCACAAGAGAATCGCTGAACGACAGGCAAAGATATGTGCCGTTCAGGCTGAACGAGAACACGCGGGGTCTGAACTAGAAACAGGATTACTGTTATTGAACAATATGAGAAAAAAATGTAAATTAGTTACAAACTACGGCATGCACGCACTTTATTCGACATGTAAACGTCAATACAGATATTCGGAATTAGCTTATGACATGTTCGATATGTCTGCCATAACTGGCAATGATGTGGCGCAAACGAACAGCGAAATTCTGCATGAGCCGCTGTAGTGTCGGAACACCGATGCTGCCGATGACTGTTTTAACCTTAGCAATGGTTTTGGGGTTATTGCTGTACACCCTCTTTTTAATATATCCCCCCAAAAGGAGGCTTGTGTGTTCAGTCCGGAGGACATGGCTGCCAATCGAGGTCCATGCCAGTGGCCTCTGGGTACCCAAGAGCCAGAATGCCGTCCCCAATGCGCTCCTCCAAAAAATCAAACACACTCCTGCTTCGATGGGGACGAAATACGTCTCATCTTGTCGAAATCGGGATCACTTTGAGTAATGGGGATGAAATCATTTTCCAAAACCTTCACGTACCGTTCGGTAGTCGCCGCGCATTCAAGGAATATCGCACTGATTATTCCGTGACTGGACACTGCACGCCACGCAGTTACCCTTAAAGGGTGAAGAGACTTCACGACTGCAAAATGCAGATTCTCAGTCCCCCACATGTCAGTTTTTCTTATTGACAAACCCAGCCAAATGAAAGTGGGCTTCTTCGCTAAACCAAATCATGCATGTGCATACCAATCCCCGTCATGCCCTACGTCAACCGTGCAGTTTGAACGTCCTAATGCAAACTCTTCTGAAGTTTTGACGATTTTATTTCATGTACTTCAATAACTGTCACCCTGTAGGTTGGAGGGGGGAAATATCGTGATAACTGGGTAAAGATAACAAGCTATGGGCAAAAGCTCTTCAACTTATTCATCTGCATTTGAGCTTACAGCATTAACAGTAGGATGCAGCAGACTTCTAGCAAAGAAACTAAATTGTATATCGGTACCAAAAGAGAGAAGGACGAAAAGAGTCTTGTTGCTAGACAGTAGCCATGGGAGGGGTGTAGGCCAGATGGTACAGGATAAATTAAGTCAAGTATTAGATTTAGCAAGGTGGTAGAGCATACAAGGAACCTGTGCAAAGATTTTGGCAACAGAAATCAGGTTATTGTAGTAGGGTGAGTGGGGAACCACTTGGCTAAGGACAGTAATTACGAGCAGCAACAACCAACACAAATTTGAAGGTTATAAAGCAACATGACCAGTCCTGGATTATTGAGTTGAGCACGCTGCTGCTTACTGAAAAGAAAACTCATATGAGTGCAGTGCCTGTTGCTACAATTGGGAGATGCGTATATACTACACACGGCTTACAACTGAACAGGAGAGGTAAAATTAAGTTGGCTGGGCTTCTTGAAGAAAATGTAAAGGGGCCACTATCACACGAAGAAAGATCCCTCTGGTTATTGGTCCCTGGGAGGTAGTTTTCTCGAGTTAGAATCAGGATTCAGGCACACTGGCATGAAAGAAGTTAAAATAACAGAATAGACTTAGGTATCCCTACTTCATCAAAATATTACAGGATGGAGTAATAATGTAGAAGAGCTTCTTGTGTGTTTGGAAACTTCAGAGAGCTCCGAGAAGATAGACATCCTATGCTTATCTGAGCACCACGTAACCAAAGGTTTTGCTAAGTTACATATATAAGATTACACTGTAGCATCTTACTCGAGCAGAACTAATGTGGAAAGCGGAAGAGTTGCTACATATATTAAGACAGAACACAAGCTCAAAGACATGCAGACAAGTATATTTTGTAGTGATTAGTACACAGAAGAATGTTCTTGTGAATTAATATTGAAAAATAGTTCATCTTTAGTTGTAACTGTATATAGATCCCCACTGGGAAATATTTAACTGCTTAAGAGGGATCTGGATTCCTTATTATGCTGTCAGAAAGCTGCAAGCAGTAATAGTCTATGGCGACTTCAGCGTACATTTCGAATAGGATTCTGATGAGAAAAATGTTTTGTAAACCTAATTTTGATCCTACAATTTGACCTCAGCGATTAGCTTTGCAACAGGAGTAGGTAAATGCAGTAGGACCCTGATTGGTAATGTTTCCTTTGATGAAGCTCACAGCAAGAAAATAACTGTTTACCAAGCAACAAATTGCTCTCTCAGATCATGATGCAGGATTAGTTACAATAAATGAGATAGTGCTTCATCGTATGGATACTACTCAGTGGAAATCAGAATAATTAATGACTCAAGGGCATATGTTTTAAGAACAGATTACAAGAGATGACCTGGGACGAAATTTATAATGAATCAAATGCTAACGTAAAATTTATTCTATTCCATGATAATATGATATCATTATCTGAAGAGAGCTTGTCATTAAACAGCCATGTAAAAACCATGGATCACTAGCGGGATTAAGGTATCCTGTGAAAGGAAAAAGCAAATCCATCTGTTGGCAAGAACAAGCAGAGATCCTGCAGTAGTAGCACACTGTAAAACTAATAAAAATTACTTACAGAGGACAGTTAAAAATCGAGGAACATGTACATAACGTAAGAAGTCAGTAATTCCAGTAACAGACTTACGGCTGTATGGAATCGAGTGAAATAAGAGACAGGACAGGCAACCAGGGAACAGGGCAACATTACTTCGAAACTGAATGGAAGGGTTCTAAATGATGAGTTACGCGCAGAAAATATATTTAATAATCATTTCTTAAATACAGTAGAAAATATAGGGACAAACAGTTCACGAGAAAAATCACAGCAGGGCGCTGAGAAAGTACCTCGCATAAAATTTAATCACATGAATGTATCACCAACTTCTCCTTCTGAAATTAAGAAAATTATATTCTCTAAAACTTAAACGCTTATTGGTTTTGATTGTTTTTCCATTGAGTACTAAAGATTTGTTCCCATATAATAAGCCCTGTGTCATTTGAAACACGTAATGCATCAACAACTTAAGCCATTTTTACGGAAAGACTGAAATATGCCGTTGTCAAACCGCTATTTAAATAATGTGATGAGCATGTCAAAAACTGCCGACCTGTTTCACTGCTGACATCATTTTCCAACACTTCTGAGGTGACGTATTCCAGATGGAATCTTATCTCAGTGATAATAATATTCTCAGCAAGTCACAGTTTGGATTTCAGAAGAGATGCTATACTGTATTGTGTGCCCGACTTATTTAACGCATTTGACCGTATGAATCACAATATTCTCCTGGATAAACTTAAGTTTTATGGGACTGATAGTATGGCCAACCAGTGGATAATGTTACATCTAACCAAAAGAATGCAGAAAGTTGTACTTAGTAATCCAGCCCATGTAGTCCGGGAACACTACTCCGACTTTGGAGTAATCACGTATGGGGGTTCCCAAAGGCTCAATCTTAGATCTGCTATTGTTATTCATGAACATAAACGATTTCCGTCTAATATACAACAAGCAGAATTAGTTATTTTTGCAGATAACACTAGTATTGCAATCAAACCAGTCTTCCAAGCAACAAAAGAAAAGGTAAACTAGTTTTTAAAAGTATCACTGGTTTTAGGCAAATGATCTCACTCTCCATAAAAAACAAAAAAAAACAAAAAACACTCAGTACCGCCCACCTAGGAACATTACACAGGTGACAAGTGTAACACATGGTGCGGAAGTAATAATAGGGTGTGAACTTCAAAATTCTTAGGGGTTCATATTGATGAGACTTTAGCTTGAAAAAACAAAAATAAAAAATAAAAAACATGGATCTCCTAAAACAACTGAGTTCGGCCAAATTTGCTCTTAGAATCGTTGCAAATCTTGGGGAGAGACAAATCTGCAAGTTGGCATATTTTGCATATTTTCATTCAATTATGTCATATGGAATAAAGTTTTGTGGTAACTCATCTTAAAGAAAGAAAGTCTTCGTTGCGCAAAAATGTGCTTTAAGAATAATGTATGGTGCTCACCCACGATCACCGTTCGACATCTGTTTGAGAGATTCTGACTACTGCTTCAAAGTACATTTATTCCCACGTACAGTTTGTTGTAAATAATCCCTAAAGTTCACATGGAACAATAAGGTTCATAATCACAAAACCAGAACGAAAAATGGCATTCATTTCTCCACATTAAGCTTGTCTACAGCACAAAAAGGTATGCATAATGCTGCAACTAAACTTTTTGATAACTTATCCAATGATATAAAATGTCCGACAGACAGCAAAGTAAGATTTGGAAACAAACTGAGAATGTTTCTTCTTAACAACTGCCTCACTGTACAGGAATTTTTGTTATTGTAATATGTAACACAATGTGGATAGGAAGTACTAACTCACAACTTAAAAATTACAAATGTTCTGCATGTAGCCATATTTAAAAACTATTTGCAATGTTATACAAAATGACTCATTTCAGATCATTACAATTCATCGCGTAAATGATCTATGGAACATGAAACTAACCAACCAACCTCCTCGTCCCCATCCCCCCCCCCCCCCTCTCTCTCTCTCTCTCTCTCTCTCTCTCTCTCTCTCTCTCTCTCTCTCTCTCTCTCTCTCTCTCACTCACTCACTCACTCACTGCCACTTGCTCTTTCCCACCGTTACTGTCTCCTCTCTCTTCCACCATCACTATCCTGTCTCTTTCCTATTCTCTTTCAGCACAAAAAAGCACGAATATGGACGCATGCCAAAATTCTTGGTAAGGAAAGCAGAATGGGGATTGGGGCGGCTGGTTTCCCACTTTTCTGTAACAATCTTAAAGAGCAGCATAATCGTCTTTTTATGCATACTTCAGCTCTTTCCCTTCTTTTCCTTGTCGCAGAACTTGTGCTACTTGTAGAAAACGAATACTAAAGGTGTATTTATATATTTCGAAACACACAAACAAATAATAAGCAGGCATAATATAAGATTAACACAAAATCATCTCCCATACAACGCAAGTGCAGATAACAATTTTTTGTAAGGCGCAAACGCTGCCAGGTAACACCATCGAATAATTTTCACCTCAAGAAAGCCTCTATAGGCATGAATGGCCCATTATACAGAGACAGCGCGTCGAAGTTCCCTTGGTGAGAAATTACTGACTAAAACATAAATTTGGAACCTCATAACCTCTGTGACGACCCTAGGACCCTTGCTATTTGTTCACTGCATCAGTTAAAACAACATTTAAGCCTTAGACCAGATATTATTTAGATATTTTAAGTGTCTAAGTATGGTAAGTTTAACCTCTGGACCACGGTAACTGTTGGTGATGTAGAAAAAAGTTTCAAGGCTCACCGAGATCATCATCTTCAGAACTTATAGCATAAATGTCATCGATTTGGTATGAGTAGAAATTCTAGAAGTTACCACTTCCAGAAATAGTACTTCTGGTACCCAAAAATCATAGTTTTTCGGGTGTATCTTGATAATGGATAAAGATTTTCGAAAATGGAAAATGGTGTTTCCACCTGATAAACAACTGAAGAACATACAGTTAAAATTTGAGCATAGAAACTGTTAAAAATCGTTTTTTCAGGTTTTCTGCATGAATACGGTAACATCCAAACTCAGTATCTTCGTAGCGGATAATGATATCGGAAAAAAATCCTAAGTTCCCCGAGATCGTCATCTTAAGAGCATATGGTAAAAATTTCGACAATAGGCCAAGAATAAAAATTATAGAAGAGGCCATCCCCACAATTGGTACTTTTGATACCCAAAAATCATTGTTTTTTTTTCAGGTTTTTATCAGGAATCGTCCAAGAACAAATGGTGCTTTTATAAGCCAACTAAGTGCCACACTAGACCATGCCTAACGCACAAGAACCAACAGATTTGCCCACTTTGCCTCAGCTGGAGGAACCATTTAAGTAGTGGCACAAGCTTCGTTCTGGCACATTTTGTTAGTGTGGGTTGCCAACATCAGAGGCATGTATGCACTCAGGGGCAAACCTGTTGTTCTCCTTTGATTGACAGGTATTTAATCTATTGTTCTGCTAAAAGTATCCTTCCTTTTGAGTAATAGGTCCTTAACCTATTGTCCCTCTGCCCTCCCCCCCCCCCCCCCCCCCCCAGGAAACCTCCAACCCTACCCCCACTGCTACAGGTACACTTTCAGGTCTGAGTTATTGGAATACCCCACTCACAATTATTAGTTTGACTGAGCACTTAATAAAACTGATCGATTAATTAACCATTCCTCCTGTAGTAAATCCCCCCCCCCTTCTGGAAATTGGTGGGTAAAAGATTCACTTGATCGGTCATTTGTAGGAAATTCGATTGCAGTGTACAGAATATTGTTTAAACAATTTAGACAATGTACAGAATGTTGGCGGCACTGAGATGGAGAGGAAGCGTCCCACAAAGGGAAAATGTAGGGGTATATTGTTTCATTAAAAAATAAATCAGTTTTTCGGGGCTAGGATTCCTCTTGCTCATCATTCTCTGCTGTTTAGAAAGATGCAGGTCTTGTGAGAAGTAATTACATTGGTCGCACTGCTTTTTTTATTCTGACTGTGCAAGGAATACCGTCGTGAAACACACATCACACATAATTATACACAGTTAATAAATCTTTCGATCGTGAAGTTTGCACCGCCTGCCGTCCTCTGTCCACAGGACGCTACCACACACGCTCCCAGGATTCGGGATGCACCGGTGGCCCCCGCGAAGTGATGACATGGTGGTCAGCTGCTGAACCATGAGCATGTGTCAGTTCAGGTCCTGCAAGGATGAGGCAGCAGCATCCCTTTCATACATGACACCCGATAAATACCTGTCAAAATATGTGTTCACCAGGCACCACTGCTGGCGTAATACCTCTCTACCTATGGACACTGACGTCACAGGTCATGCTATAGAAATCTGTTCTAATGCTTCCCAGAATAGCACAGGGTGGATTGTTCCTAGCGATCCTAGCAGGACATGCAAGCTGCATCTATACATGCAAATGTTTACCTACCCTGCGTGGCTGATGCATCGCTGCGAAATTTACTCAATGTTGTACTGATGTCATATCGCCATGTAAAAAACAGCCAAGTCCCTCTCTTAATGCGCTATAGAAATCTTTGGCAATGCTTCCCAAAATAATACAGGGTCATTCTCCCTAGCGATGCTAGCAGGACAGACTGTCTATTACTTATCAGTCACACCTCAGAATTATAAAACTGCCACAGAAATAGTTAATGATCTCTCTTGTAGGAGCTTTCGTGACGACTCGGCTTGTCTGCATTGAAATTCTTGTCCTAACAGGACCTGTTTACGAAAATAGCCTCGAATAACACCAAATGCATTCTTCCTCATGATCCTAAGACGTCAGCCTGTCCGTCACTGAATTTACCTGTCAAACAGCTGCTACTGCTGCCGGTGTGGGAGCACCATAGCACCCACCCTGTGCATCAGGAATACTTTTAGAAGCTTTGACACTGGACTGGCCTTTAATTATCGTCTATAACAGCTTTGTGATTGACAGATTGCAGTGGCGTGAGGCATTGTTGCTGGAATTCACTCTCAACAAGGCTCTATATGCACCTATGAAACAGGCAAGCTAGCACCTGCAGTTCTAGAAAGAACTCCCATTGGCTGTCCCTACCACTTGACTCACTGAAACATCCATTAAAAAGTTATTTTAAACGTATTATAACTGGCATTTGGCACTATGGCATACAGCTATCATCTAATCTATAAGGGGCCATCAAAAAGTTTCCATTCAAAGGCCATACAGTCAATAATCGTACGTCAATCAGGCAAAATCAATCGCCTTCTTCGACGGACCAAAGGCACGATAATCGCATAGGGAAATACCAGGATTATAGGGCAGGATCTCGAGTGTCTTCCACTGGTGTTGGCGTAATCCCTGGTGGCCCAGATCGACCGGCGTATTTTGTCGAGTAGTGACCACAGAACTTGGCATACCATTCCACAATAGTGATTTCCTAGAGGCACGCTATCGACATTGTTCATTCTTCGATGGATATCTACCACTGTTTCTCCTTCAGCACCCAAGAAAAGAATAGCTACACACTAATCCTGTTTGGGCGGATGAATTGCCACATTAATCCCTTGTCTGCATGTCGTTATTTGTGCGTCAGAAACTGAAATGAGGTACGCATAATATACGCTTTAGCAATGGCCACAAACTAAACTTTCTGATCGCCCCTTATGTGTTTTGTCATCCAGCAATTTTTGAAGGCACTTGGCATACACCGTTACACTATCTCATTACTCGCCTGTCTCATTACTCAATCCTAACTTTTATATTATTACATTCAAAGAGGACACACAAATCAACTAAACATTTAAAACCCACATCAATGCTCTATAGGCCAGACTGTACACCGCCAACCAGTTACAATTCGAAAAAGGAAAGGGATACGTGTAAGTTGTGTCAATAACGAGGTCATTAAAAATGGAGGACAAACATAGAATTGGGTAGGAAATTGGAAGTCTCTGAACCGGTTTAGAGCAACTACGCAAAATCATAATCTGGATGGATGGGCCATTGAACGCTAGTCTTCCAAAATGCAAATGGAATATTTTGAACATTGTGCCATTCCTATTGGTAGCTGAATTCCAGATCTAAAACCCAGCGAAAGACAATGGAAAAGGCATATCAAGTAGATGTATCGTACTGCCGATGCCAGTGGAAACCTAGCAAGGAAGATTTCACCGCTACGTGAGCTTATTAGGAAATTTGTCGGGATGTACAAAAGATCAAGAAATTAAATATGCAGGCTCTTCGTTTTAATAAAATCCGCTAAAGAATAAACAAAGTAGCATCAATTAAAACTAGCGAGTGACTTGTCAGATTGTCTGGATCTTGCTGTTTCTCAGGGTTTTCGGCGGTAGGATGGTCTTCCGGGTATTCAGAAGAGTAGTTATTTTCCATTTTGTGCACGATACTTCAATGACGGACACTGCTGTCGTCTTCAGGTGCTGAGAGTTTTGTTGTTGCTGTTTTGCGGTTATGAACACTAACTGCCCGGACTCGAGGCAACGACAGCACTAACAGAAAAACTAGCAGCAACTGAGAAATGCGATTGGGTTAGTCGTCGAAATATCGTGCACAAAATGGAAAAGAAGTCGGCTGAGTACGAGGAAAATGATCATTAGCCAGTATCTTACGAAAATTAACGACAATTTCGAACCCTGAATTAGGAAGCGAACTTATGACCTTGGCTTTTGCGCCCAATGGACTTACAAACTGGACATCATGGTCAATGGTCGCTTCAAATCTTCAATCTAGTGCAATATTTCCCCGCCTGACTCATACTTTCAATGTCACTAAGATCCATAACAGTGTACCTGTTCTATAGCATGAAGGATTGATTTTGGAAACAACAGGGCAAATGAGGTTTTTTAAGGAAGAGAGGGAGATGGAGTTTTGTCATATTGGTACTACCGGGCAGACGTTGACTCCATAGGAGGGATGTCAAATCAAACACCTTTCAGCAGTCTAGTTCCCAAAATTATTTTATTTGGCTACCAGTTTCGGCGATATACTGCGCTATATTCAGGCCCTTAACCGTCGTGTAGGAAGATTCCACCTGGCTTCTGGTCAAAACAGAGGCCAGCGTTGGAATACTGGTAGTAGTAGATTTCTGCTTGCTATAGCGATCGCTTCAACCATCATCTGCCGACTGTTTGGTTTAAATGTTTATCTAACAGTCGGCAGATGATAGTTGAAGCGATCGCTATAGCAAGCAGAAATCTACTACTAAGAGTATTCCAATGCTGGCCCCTGTTTCGACCAGAAGTCAGGTGCAATCTTCCTACACGGCGCTCAGTGGTCCGAGGATAGCGTAGTAAATCACCGAAACTGGTTGTTTTTGTTGTTGTGGTCTTCAGTCCTGAGACTGGTTTGATGCAGCTCTCCATGCTACTCTATCCTGTGCAAGCTTCTTCATCTCCCAGTACTTACTGCAACCTACATCCTTTTGAATCTGCTTAGTGTATTCATCTCTTGCTCTACCTCTACGACTTTTATCCTCCACGCTGCCCTCCAATGCTAAATTTGTGATCCCTTGGTGCCTCAGAACATGTCCTACCAACCGGTCCGTTCTTCTTGTCAAGTTGTGCCACAGACTCCTCTTCTCCCTCCTCATTAGTTATGTGATCTACTCATCTGATCCTCAACATTCTTCTGTAGCACCACATTTCGAAAGCTTCTATTCTCTTCCTGTCCAAACTATTTATCGTCCATGTTTCACTTCCATACATGGCTACACTCCATACAAATAGTTTCAGAAACGACTTCCTGACACTTAAATCTATATTCAATGTTAACAAATTTCTCTTCTTCAGAAACTTGCCATTACCGAAACTGGCAGTGAAGTAAAATTAATTTGGAAACTAGACGGCTGAAATGTGTTTGATATGATATCCTGTATCGAACAGCCGAGTCCCGCAACCATCTCTGAAAAGATGGACATACAGAGCCATGGGAGGGATGTGAGTGGCATGTTGTCACAGGGATCAGGTCCCTCAACGCCCTCCAAAGGCACATTTTACTGAAAAATATGTAAATTTTTACATTATATCAAATTGAAAATTTGCCAGCAACAAAATAGTTTCAAAACTGGGAGTATCAATTGTGGCAAGAAATTCTTGGAAACTACAAGCTGTGTTTAACGCTTCTCAGTTGTTTCTCTGACGGCTAGTTCACATGGACGGGCTTGTGGCCCGACCAGCTGCAGAAAATTTTTCAGCCAGGAAAATGCACATTTTCACAGGCTGACCGTGCATGCCGTCAACAGCACACGCAACGCCAGTCGTAGGCAGAACCCAAAGCAATTGGATGGCACAAGCACTTCTTAAATTTTTGTAGAAATGGTTTTCAAGCGATGTATTTTTCTAAACTGCAATTTCTTAAAATTTATGCAGTACACTAAACAATGGTGTGAACAAATTATTTTTATTATTGCTTTAAATCATTTCATATATTTTTTATCACTATTAGAATGAAATAAATTAAAGTAACAAAACAAACTCTTACAAACACATAATCCAGAGTTAAGTTTCTGAGAACAATTTCTAGCCCCATCCAAATTGTATGAGTCAGAGAAATAGATGGTTTGTCGTCATTATTATTCAACTGGATGCTGGAAAAATAGAAGAAGAAAACAAAAAGTTGATAACTAACGTAAAGTTGAGTGCATCGAAAGCAGCAATAAATTGTTGGGCCTTTGCAAACTGTCTAATAATAACAGACGGAACCTCAGAGAAAGCAGACAAAGATCAGAAAATCTGAAGAAAACAGCTAAAAAGGCAGATCTAAGAAGACGTAATATATGATTTAGAAGACAATATGAGCATCAATAATGCTTCAAATGGCTCTGAGCACTATGGGACTTAGCATCTGTGGTCATTAGTCTCCTAGAACTTAGAACTACTTAAACCTAACTAACCTAAGGACATCACACACATCCATGCCCGAGGCAGGATTCGAACCTGCGACCATAGCAGTCGCGCGGTTCCGGACTCAGCGCCTAGAACCGCGAGACCACCGCGGCCGGCAATCTGAGCATCCCTCTTACATTGTTCGCAGATGATGCTGTCATTTACCGTCTATTAAAGTCGTCCGAAAATCAAAACCAAATGTATAATGACTTAGATTAGATATCTGCATGTTGCGAAAACTGGCAACTGTCTCTCAGTAAAGGAAAATGTGACGTTATCCGCATGAGTACGAAAAGAACTCCGTTAAATTTCTGTTACACGTTAATTCACACAATTTTGAAGGCTGACAATCAACTAAATACCTAGGAATTACAATTACTAACAACTTAAATTGCAACAATCACATACATAATGTTGCGTTTGTTTGTTTTGGAGCGCAAAAAAACTAGGGCCCCGCCAATAATGTTGCGGGGAAGGCAAACCTAGACTCCGTTTTACTGGTAGGGCACTTAGAAGATTCAACAGGTCTACTAAAGAGACTGCCTACTGTACACTTGTTCCTCCTCTGAGTATTGCTGTGCGTTATGGGATTCTTAGCAGATAAGGTTGACTGAGGACATCCAGAAAGTCCAAACTCGGGCAGCACGTTCTGTATTATCGCGAAATAGGGGAAAGAGAGTCACGAATGTGATAAACAATTTGGGATGACAATAATTAAAGCGAAGGCGATTTTCGTTGCGGAAATATCTTCTCACGAGATTTCAACCGTCAACGATCTCCCCTGAATGTGACAAAAATTTATTGACGTCCAACTACGCGGGCGCAAATGACTGTCGTAATAAAATAAGAGAAATCAGAGGGTGCACACGAAGATGTAAGTATTCATTTTGCACCATGCGCTGTTGGAGTATAGGACGGTAGATAAATAATCTGAAGGTGGTTAGAAGAACCCTCCGCCAGGCACGTAAGTAAATAACTCACCAAGAATTTAAAAAAAAATGTATGGCAACATCAAGAAAACTGAGAATTTTAAATATCTGAGCCAAAATATAAACTTAAAAATTGAAAAAGAAGCAATTAAAGTCAAGACTGAAAAAACGAGACGAGCAAAATGATAGCGAGAAAAGCTTACAAGATAAAATATTTTTCTGAAGATATTACATTATGGCATTACAACACAGTCGCAAAACCACACGTCCCCTAGTTTCACCCGGATGCAAAAAGATATTAGAAGATTTGGAACAGATAAAGAAGAATCTTGCGAAAATATTAGATCCAATCATACGGAAATATGTTCTTTCTGTTCTAAAATAACAGATGACATCAGGAAAAGTCGTGTTACACTCTATGGACACCTACAGAGAATGAAAGAAGATCCACACATTCTTCCAAAGAAGGAAAACAGACAAAGAAAATGGATGGGAAGGCAAGACAAAAAAGGACTTAAAACATAAGACCTTATTCAGACCAGAAGTCATAAAATTAAAAGCTTTCCACGAAGCTAAAACAAACACAAAAAACTGGTGACAAATGGTCAGACGAGAGGAAAAAGAGCTCACTCTCGGATAATGAAGCAGCTCTGGAGGATTACGAAGAGAAATAAATAGTTACCTTGGCGTTGTCCTTAGCTGGCATGTAACGATACACATATATATTTTAAAAAATGGTCAACTGTGGCGTCTGCAGCTCATGATCTAGTGGCCAGCGTCACTGCCTCTTTCCAGGTTCGATACCAGGCTAGATCGGAGACTTCCTTCGCTAGGCGACTGGGTGTTTGTGTTGCCCTAATCACTTCATCTCATCTTCTTTACAATGACGCGTCTCCGAAGTGGCGTCAAACAGAAAGACTTGCAACAGGCGATCGAACAACTCCTGCCAGTAATTAATTTGTTACTAGTGGCAAAAGTGGAGGTGGCAGACAAGAGATAGTAAGAAATGACTCTCGATGACTTCGATCCGCATCTGGAACTGGATATGTTATCTTTAGTCTGCTCTGATAACGCCACTGTGATTTCGCACAGCTCCACTGACATGCCAGGTCTAACCTTGATCATTCTATGTGCGGCTCGCTTAGGTCAGTTGTATAAGGCGATAAGCAGCATCACCGCACCGCGATTTGACATGACGCAGCTGGGTGGCATTTAACTAACTGCTGCAACGGGCCAGGGGTTGGCGATTGCGTCAGCGTGACGTCAGACTCCGTGTGCAGCTGACCTCTCTGATCTGGTTCGGAGTAGAACAGCAGAGTGCAGCAGCATGATGCAGAGTCTGTCGGGCTACGGGTGGTGCATTCTGACTTCTGCTGCGGGTAAAGCTAAATCAAACTGTTACGCACTTATTACGAAGCGAAGTTGAATTGAATCCGGTCATTGTAGGAAATAAGCTAGAGCGGATGAAAAGGTAAACAAATAAGAAAATGACGTAACACATACACGACAATGTTGTTAAGTTTACTGAAAACCACATTAAGAGGAGGGAGACTGGCAGGATAAGATGATGAAAATTGCTTCTAAGGTGTGGAGTTCTCGGCTTTTCGCCCGGGTCACGTCGGAATCTCTTCACGATATTTCGGCGAACAGACTCGTTGGCATCTTCAGGTGGTTCCTAATGGCTGCTGCCGTGCTCGAATCGGCATCCGCATCAGCAGTCATCAGGAACCATCTGAAGATAGCAACAAGTCTCTTCGCTGATATGTCGTGGAGACTACGAAGTGACTCTAGAATTCTAAAACTTAGAAATACGCCGGGAAAGCATCAGACTGCCCCTAAGATGTTAACGTGTTATAAGATTGCATGTAAAATATGAAAGGGAAGATACGTTGTGGTGCTGAGGGGAATCTGAATATTAATTCCAAAGAAGGAGACGAAAAATATTTCAATATTTTTCTCGTATTTACGATATGTATGACGTGATCTGTTTTCCAAAGCGGATGAAACCGGATTTTATACCGTAACAAGATGTAACGAAAAAGACGAGGCAGAATCACCTCGGCGGAAATTTTACAGCCGATACAGAGCTGAACATGATGAATAAATTACTTCCAGATACACAGCAAATCAGCCACTGTTTATACGGCTTTCATTCATCTTCACTTGACGTAATACATTTACATCTTCATCAGTAGAACATTTTGTCTACTGCATAATGAGCTTTGCAGCTGACCTGTGAAATAACAGTTCGTTTTCTGTCACCTTTCTCCGACAGAATACTTCAGTTTAATTAAATATTACCTCCACTTACTTTTAGTCTGTAACTTGTGGATAATTTTTTCGCATTACACACGCACACTTCTAGCTCTTTTACTGCAGCGTAGCATTAACAGTGTGGCCGTCTTGAGCGTTTGTTTGTACTGGAAATGACAACTGTCATCAATTAACGCTTTTCTTATGCATTGCGGAACTAAAATACAACGAACGTCAAATTATATTATCCTGGATATGATCTCCTTCAATGGGTCTGCGACCTTGTTTGGTTCAAATAATTTTCTCTCATCTTAGTCGCCAAAATTCCTTTTATTTTTACTCCTGGTGTGTTTCGACATACATCATCTTCAAATCTATGGTACAAGAATCGACATCAGGATGGATGGAAACAGATTTTACACCGTAACAAGATGTAGCGTAAGGCTTGGTGACGGTAGCAGTTGAATTACGTACCTTAACGGACACACAGTATCTAATCGACACTGAACACCCTTACTTTGCATCAGCGGTCAAACTGACGTATGTGATATGGGCATGAGACATTTATAGTACACTTTTGTTTTGTAATTGCATGCAATGTACATAAACAGTAGTATGTTGACTACCCTGTCACACTGTCTAGCACATTTTCCGAACGTCACTTCTCATTCTAGCATCACATATTCATCCACCAGCCGCCAAAGTTTACAGTTTTGCATTTGCCGTCTATGTCTGAATGAATATCAATTTGTGATCAATTTGCGTAGCTGCTTTGTGGTTCATCTTTTTTTCGTCTTAGAGTGTATTTAAGGAAGGTTTGTAAACCGTAATGTATTTAAGGAATATTTATAAATTGTCCATAATTAAAAACGTACATAAGAGTTCATAATTCGACAAATGACGGTTGCCTCTAACGTCACCTGGCGTCTTAATACTTTTACTTCGTAGCAAGACGGGCGGCGCAAGCCAGCTTAGTCGCTGATTTTATTAAGAATGTTCAATGCTGGCCTCATACAATGTTTCCATTAACGTACGTAATTCAGGTTAATGCGTGACCAAGACTTACGCTGCATCTTGTTACAGTATAGAACCTGTTTCTATCCATTCTTACGTCGTTTCTTGTACCAAGGATCTGAATGTGGTGTATCGTAAACGCCTCAGGAGTAAAAATAAAAGAATTTTGGCGACCAAGTCAAGAGTAAATTATCTGAACTTGATATTAAGCAGGGATTTTCGGAATGAGACGTAAATATGTGAAAAAGAACGAAGGAAAGATGACAGGGTCGCGGAGAAAAGAGACAGAAAAGCAACGAGCAACGAGCCTACAGTCAATGGTATCACCACTGCTGTTGTAATAGCCTCCTCACTCCAAACGCCGGCGTGATGTTTGGGAGCTAACCGTTCTCCGCCGTGCCACTTCAAGGGGAGGGTGTTTACACGACGCAGACGCTCCCGCACTCACCGTTTTTTACCAGTTCCTTAACACATCTGTCTCTGCAGCGGCTGCTCTAAAACTATACGCGATCAAACGATGGTTCGCCACACAGCCGTTTCGGTAAGGGGCCTCATTACCACAAGAGGGGCCATATCCATTCTGAACTCCATAGCAATCCATTCGTACAACAGTCAAAAAGTTTTCTTTGCGCATCTGCAACGTCAGACTCCGCACTGGTCACGACCGATGTCCAATCGGAACGAAGTTGCACAGGATTTACGCCATGCTACTGTTTTCTGTCTGTAATGAACGACACAACTCGCCCACTTTTAATGATCAAAGATATTTTCATCGACAGTCTCAAACAGCACCAAGCATATCAATACCTTATCCCGTGAACACGCTAAAGAATACGACTGAAAATATGAAATAAAGTTCGTGTCAGGCATACGTAATACTGTATCACCGACAGTTAATTACCTGATCAGAAGACTGGTTGTGATAGGTCCGGACGTTCCAAAGTGGACATACTGCGGGATGTGTCGTCACCAGACAGTACGAAACACATTACCAGGTCGTTACGTGCTTCATTCAAAAATATTACCAAACTAATTGAGAGACATGGAAACACGTAATTCGTACCAAGACAGCTGACTTGATGCTGATACAGTGTTCCGATATCCATCCCCCCTCCCCACCTGGCCGCACCCGGGCGAGGGAGGAAGGGAGAGAGGGAGAGAGAGGGAGAGAGGAAGAGAGGAAGAGAGGAAGAGAGAGAGAGAGAGAGAGAGAGAGAGAGAGAGAGAGAGAGAGAGAGAGAGAGAGAGAAATTAATAACCAGTCACCATGTGTATTACTCGACCACAACATTACTTCATCTAGGAGTGAGGCATCTTGAAGTCAACCAGAGAGCGATGCATTTTCGTTAGTCACCAGTGTACTTCTTTACATTAACGTGTCACAACTTCTTTCCGATAAAGACCATGGGAGGCCACGTCCAGTCGCTTAATACAGCGTGAGACACCAAACCTGGTAACTCGAAGAAGTTCCAGAATCGTTTAAGATATCGAGACAAGAGACAGAGCGGAAAGTGGGATGTTTTTCTGTTATCATCTATGCTAAACAATATTTTTATCTGCCTCGACACTCAAGCAACAAAGGTTTTTTTTATTAAGGTATAACTGTTGGCCTTTTAGCGTCAATGGGGAACCATTAATATGAGTAGTGCTGTTTTATGACGGTTATCATGGTTCCTATGGAAACTTTCTTAAAGAGAAACAAGCAATGGGCTAAATGTAATAGTCAAAACTCCGTCTCATTATAGGTGAATTAAATAGCACCGTCCTAGCAGTCGAAGCCTTCCTATTTGCTACACATCTGAATCAAGCGACATGGAGGTAACGATGCAAGGCTTGAAATAGAAGTAATCTATCAAGTAGCACGCCTCTCAAGGCGGTAACTGCTTCTTTCTCCCTCCCCCGAGGAACGTATAATACACATGCAGGACAGACTTCCATGGCACTGGTTTTATTGGATGTACAATGCTAGAAAAAAAACATAGTATGTTGCACACGTTTGCTATTGCTTTACTTGCACAAATTTCTGAAACGTTACTATAAACGCCGTTGGTGCTCCCACACTTAGACTTCAGTAGCGTTGTGTGTGAATTTCTAAGGGACCAAACTGCTGAGGTCATCCGTTCCTAGACTCACACACTACTTAACCTAACTTATGCTAAGAACATCACACACACACACACCCATGCCCGAGGGAGGAATCGAACCGCCGGCGGGAGGGGCCGCAGAGTCCGTAACATGGAGCCTCAAACCGCGCGGCCACTACACGCGGCGGTGTTAGTTTGAACAGGCGGCTCAGGGGTGGGTAGGTGGATGGGTGGGTCACATTGATGGGTCCCACTGGAACTGCAGACGGCGGAGCTCGCTCACCTGTCGCCTCTTTCCCTTTTCAGGGCTGATGCACGATAGATTCAACATTGTTTGGGCATGGTATGGTTTTCTAGAACCACAGTTCTAGAGATTTAACATGTTATCCCCAGCTTTCAGGGACTCACACCTATAGATATAATTAATGTTAGAATACATCATAGATGTGGAATTCTGCAACAAAGGTTTCCTGAAGAATACAACTTCCTTAACACTGCGGTGTCCCAGTGGGTAGCCGTAGGAATTGCCACTAAGGCATCTGTTGCGATGGTAGTGTGGGCGATATACAAATGTAGTATCACAGTTTAAGGGTTTTGGATGCTTTTCTTCTTTTATACTACATCCTAATACTAATTATTAATCTGCTTAAACTACAGTAAAACTCTTGAAGCAAATGTTTAATTACAGTTGCATACAACTTTCCATAGCTATGTGGAAATTCGACCCGCGTTACCTCACATGTGGCAGTGTCCAGATAGTAATCAATAACAAATAAATAAAATGAGTTTCGTGTATAGGTTGTTTCACTTTTGGTTGTCTGCTGCCTAATATTGGTTTGTTCTGCATGGTTCACAATGCGAATGACATGTTATGATCAGCAGGCAATCAATTTGCTGTTTATAATCTACTACATACAATTCATAGGCGACAGGCCTGTCTAACACAGCAATTTAACCTGTAGCAAATACACACACTCATCGCTCACCTGAAAGTGTTTTCATATAGAGTTCACTCCCATTGTATTTCTTATTTTTCATTACAGTGTGCTTGCTCAGGAAGACAGAAAACTTGAGTCCACCTCTACGAGTGCTGCTTTCGCTACGAGTCTCTTATTTTACTGTAGCATTCCTCTGATCAACAGTGCGGGTTTAATAATCTCGCATCAACAGTTCGGATTATCACATAGAGCCGCCATAAACTGCACTCACTAATCGGACACCTCTGTCGGTAGGCCAAGTGTATGATTCATTAGAAAGAAACTGATGAAACAGTGCTTAACCAATAAATAGAAAAGGGAGTTACAATTGCAAAATAATCTTAATACTGAAAGAATGATTGAGAAAATGGAGAGAAATCCCGAATGCTAAGACAGCGCAAGACTCCATCGCTAAAGTTCACGAGGATAAAAAAAATGCAAGTGCCGTCCATTAAAAAGCATTGATTCGCAATGACAGGCGGTAAGAGAAGCTCCTTCTGTAAGCCCAGCAGGAAAGGTTAACGTAGAAGTGATTTTATACATACGCATTTAGAAACGGGTCGAAAGGCGATGGCATCTCGTTGACGTACCTGCAACAGAACAAAATATGTATGCAATTACTTTATTACCCACATTTATATAAAATAGCAATTCACAGTACTTCATGAACATTTTCAATCCTATAAACAGGAGGCGCCATCTAACAGTATAAACTCCGCGGGAGGCAGTCATAAAAAAACTACACCCACCGTCGCCCGTCTAGCTTTTTATTTCGAAAAATAATGTATGCCACATTTCTTTAAAGAACGCGAGCTAACCCTTTGAGTACCAATGGTTTTAGAGCCAGCAACAAACTGTGACCTGTGCCTGTCCCCGAATAAAATGTTAAGAAAGCACGAAAAATTTTATCGTAATCAGGGAGATGGCGATGTATTTTCCTCTGGAATTGAAGACGACAGTTTCTTGCTACACAAGTCACTGCTTGATGATTAAAGCCTTTTGTTAATTCTCACCGACTGTCAAAATACTTCAACATAAGTAACCCTTTTCGTGAAAAATAAAAAAAGCAGTACTGTGGGCTGCAGATATGATTTTGTAAGAAAACTTAAAAACAGCACAGCTTGTCACATTCCGAAAGAAATACGACTGCAGATCTGTGCTCACGCTTTGCGCAATACAAAGTTTGAGTGACAGATTCAACTCAACACTTCACACGTCGCTAAGCTGTACGTAATAATCAGCGAGGATTTCCAGTTATGGCAGCCACCGGCTCCAAGAAATTAGCAGGTACTTGGCGATGGGTGGCCGGACTGCATTTGATCGATTATGGATTAGCTTTACAGATCCTGAATGGTCACTGAAGCAAATCGATAACTTGAGCATTATTACAAATCAGGCAACGACTTATACAGACGACACAAATAGGATTTCAGTTTTTCGTATCAATGCTTTTCAAATTGTGTGTTTATCTGTATAGCGCCGATTCAATCTGAGGCCGTCAGATGCACTGCGACCAAGATCTGGCGAGGAACTTCTATGCCAGCATCACTGGAACCTACAAGCTGGTTCTCACTAGGCCAGGAATTTAGTCAAGTGGAAACTCATTTAGTAACTACACGTAGAGGAACTAGCCAAAATTTCCGAGAATTTGAATATTGCTTCCAAACAATCAGCAGCACATACATCCGTTTCTAGATGCCTTTCAATTACCAGCCTGCCACGTGGCATCATTGCGAGTACATCGATGTGAACGTTCCTGATGATTTCTTTACACCGTGCAATAATGTGGTTGGCTTGAAGGAACAAGAATCTACATTGAGTTTTGTTTTGAGCTCCGTAAAACTGAAACTGAAACAATTACACGCTAAGAACTTTTTGTGCGTAAGGTTAGAGACAAGCAAGAACATTTGAGTGATTTATAGATGGCCGGGAGTCCGTGGAAGATGATAAACACTTGGACCTATTGTCATCAAGCACAACTGCAGAAAAGATCACGAAAGTTATGCACAAGGACAGAAGGCAGACAATCCGTTATGTTTTCGAAATCGTTCAAATTTCTTACGAGACATGTTCTCGTATTCTATCTGATAATTTGACCTTGAGGCGAATTAGGGCGAAATTCGTTCACGTCTTTTGAACGCAGATCAATGAGACCATAAGGTTGAGGTGTTCACTGAACCGCAAACAACAGTTAGAGATTAGACAGGGGCATAACTGCCGATTAATCATGAGTGTATGGTTATGGGTAGAAGCAAAACAGCAATGTTCGTAGTGTAAGCCACACTGTCTCCATGCCCCCCACCCCAACAAAAAAAGCGCGTCATTTTCGCAGCTACATTAAGTCAATGCTAACGACTTTGTGCCATTCACGGAATTGTCCACAAAGAATTTCTACCATGAGATCAGTCAGTCACAGGGAAGTTGTTTCGCAACGTTCTGATGATAATGAGGGAAGTGTTAGAAGCAAACCGCCTGAGAGACGGGAGAACAAAGACTGGTTGTTGCATCATGGCGAAGTACTTTCACCCACCTCGCTCAGTGCGAGCGAATTACGGGCAAAAACAACGTAACCATTCGACACGCTCCTCCTACCCACCTGCAATTTTTTCTTCTTACCGTAAATGAAATTTAACTTCGGAGGGCGGCGTTTTGACTCCATAGACAGATTCAAGAGAAACAAAACTAATTTCGAACACGATTCAGTCAGCAGACTTCTAGCAATGCTGCCAACAATGGGAAGCGTTGAAGGTGGCGTTGGAAATTATGATGCAAGGTTCGCTTTCTGATTTTTACCGGGATATTCTCGGAATTTTTGGGTAGTGCCTCGCAGACAGCGTTGTTTAGGCAAGTAGCTTTGTGTAGTAAGTATAGCACTGGCCGGTCAAGTAACTTCCTCCACCCCAGTTCACTTACCACTATGGCTGTTAACTGGAGTGTATTAGTTAGTACCCCGTCGGGGTTCCGCTCTCTCTCTCTCTCTCTCATTCCAGTCATCCGTTTCTTGTGGACCGGGAACACTGTTCGTTGCAGTGATGCTACGGCGGTCAAGTCTGTTACTGCTTATGTAGGAACAGGGTGTTAGTGCAATGTGGAATGTCTTTTGTGCAAAAACAAAGCAGCAAAGACATCCACAGTCATTGAGTTAGAGAAGGCGTTGGGAATACTGGCGTTTAGAGAGAAGCAGATGCAACAATAAATTAAAAGGACCGGTCTAGGAAAGCAGGAAGGTCGACTTCCCTAGTCGAATGAGATGCAACGCTCTTTAAACTGCACCAAGTAACAAGAAGGTATAATAGCGCCCGTAGGTTCGTTGCTTCTCTCAGGTGAGTACGAGATTTTACCTCGCACTTTTTATAGTAGAAAACTAAATTTACTTTCCGATTCCTCAACGTGGAAAATATTAATTACTAACTTCAGAAGCGAGTTGTCCAATATTTCTCTTACTTTTTAGGATTCCGTGCCTCTCTGTGAAAACGGCACCCTTAAAGGATCCCTTTGTTTGCCGTCGGTTTGTCTGTACGGCCGACTGTGTTAAAACCCAGCCAGTGGTCATCTTCAGACCGTTAAACAAGAAGAAGAAAAAATCAATCATTACAGAATTTATACTGCCTCACAGAAACAGGAGGAAGCGATATGAAACTTCACGGGCGAAGAGGGAATGTGACGCTATTCCAGTGATTACAGAATGGTGTGAAATTTAGAAATGGCTTGGCAGCACGAGCCTACTTATCACTATGACGACGTACCCCATCTGGACTGGCAGGCTGACATAATGCCGTTACATTCTCTCCTCAGGCAAGCTGGCCCACAATTCTTTGTTGTAACTGGTCCTAGGTATCCTGGATACTAGCAGAGGGTCAGAGATGACGTCCATGATACTCTACCGAGGACAGGTCTGTGAATTTGCTGGCCACGTGAGTACATCACCATCACGGGCACATTTCACAGAAACACGCACCATGTGTGGGCGAACACTGTCCTGTTGAGAAATGGTACCACGATAGTGTCGCATAAGAGGTAACACAAGAGGATGAGAAATGTCCGTGACGTGTCTTTGTGCCGCCAGAGTTCCCGCAGTCCCTACCAGACGTGACCTGGAGTCATACCCGATGGCTGCCCACACCACAACGCCAGCAGTAACAATGGAGGAACAGGCCTCTTACCAGCTCGCCGACTGTCGTCACCCAGGGTAACGCAGAACCGCTACTCACCACTGAACATAATGCGACGCCATTCGTCATTAGTCAAAGTTTGCCGGTGACGGCGCCTCTCGAGACGCAGTCATTTGTGTTTAGGCGTAAACCGCAGCTTACACTTCGGATGGAGATTTCCTAGTCCGATTGAGAAGTATGCCTACACTCACGTTCCCATGCAGTCCAACGCAAGTTCACTGTCACATTAGAATGCCCCACAAATCTTGATATTGGCGCAATTCGGCCAGCCGCCAAATGAAGACCTACCGTGATCCCACTTTCAAACTCTTGTCAGATGCTTGTAACTCAGTCTTACACGAGTATGCTGCATCTCCATGTCCTACACAGTGTCACTCAACATATGACGCTTTTCACGAGGCTTACATACCCCTCCATACCTGGTAACAATAATAACCACGAAAAACCCAATTGCAGTCTGGTGGCCGTTCTATCTCCGAGAAAGAATTACAGCTTTAATTATTTTCATAGCTTCCAATGATGTGTATGTGTACGAAGTTACAGTGACATCTGGGTGCTTCTATTTTTCTGTCAGGTGCACTATAAAATATGAAAAATAGCCATCTATGTAATTATAAAAAAGAATAAAATCATACATAAATGCGCTTATGAATTCCTTGTAAAAAAATAAAAGACCACAAATCAAAATTCTTGACATATATGAAAGAAGCTTGAAGCGAACCTTAGTACCAGCAAGTGATCAAACGCACGAACACTAAGCTCTCGAGCCACGTTTTGTTAATTTACGCTTGCCATGTCAGTAACATGATGTCAAGAATTTTTCATATATGTCAAGAATTTTTTCTACAGAGTTCTCTAAGAAGCATATCGGAAGCTCACTGAAAATCTGTTTGACCTCTCTCTTTTCGTATCCAGTCTCTCTTCATATTTTTAATCAGTTCTTCTCCTGCTCCAGGATATACATAGTTGCAAGGTGTATTCCTTCATTCACGCTCGCTTTCTGAATCTTTCAGCAGTACCCACTTTACCATCAACCCACTTGTCGATTTCTCTGAGCACTATCAGACTGAACATCTGAGGTCATCAGTCCCCTAGAACTTAGAACTACTTAAACCTAACTAACCTAAGGACATCACACACATCCATGCCCGAGGCAGGATTCGAACCTGCGACCGCAGCGGTCCCTCGGTTCCAGACTGCAGCGCCTAGAACCGCGCGGCCACTTCGGCCGGCTGTCGTTTTCTTGTTTACTAGAACTAATAAGTCAGTCGTCACATGATCAAATTCCTGGCCTAGTTTGAACCAATTATTAGGAACAAGTATAAAAATTAATACTCAAAAGTTTTGTTTGAAACTAACGCCAGATACTGAAAAAACTGGACAGTTTGTATGTCAATCTGCAGTTGTGACGCATGCGTTTGGAAACGATGCTCAGAGAGAATTACATCTGACGTTGAGAATCGTTCCGCCTCACATCCGCTAGACCTCTTTGCAGCGTCAGCCATCAGGGCGATCGTTTTTACTTGTTTGCAATTGCGCAAGCTGTCTGCAGAGCCTGCGGCCAAAGCCCTCTTGTGCAAGAGAGAGCCTGTCGTGCCCTCTGTAAATGTTATGTTCCGCACAAACCTTCACCTGGGTTAACAGCTGCCTGCCCCAACACTACTGGTCATGACACCAGTACGGAATTGATCGATCGGCCGGCAACGAATTAGGCGCAACGTTGACACACGACAAACTACTCGCCCAACGATGTTTCTAAAACTTTTATTATCCACAACGGGCATAAATAAACGTTCTGCTACTGTTACTGACATGGCGAGTGTAAATTAACAAAACGTGGCTCGAGAGCTTAGTGTTCGGGCGTTTTATCACTTGCTGGTACTAAGGTTCGCTTCAAGCTTCTTTCATATATGTCAAGAATTTGTATAGGCTGCGTGATGAGACCAGCTTTTCCGTGTCACAGATTTAAAAGAGTGTAATATAGATTTTTTTCATGATAGTACTGTATCTGCAAGCATTACTGTTGCTCTCAAAATGAAAAATCTCTGACAACATCAAAAATGGCTCTGTGCACTATGGAACTTAACTTCTGAGGTCATCAGTCCCCTAGAACTTAGAACTACTTAAACCTAACTAACTTAAGGACATCACACACATCCATGCCCGAGGCAGGATTCGAACCTGCGACAGCAGCGGTCGCGCGGTTCCAAACTGCAGTGCCTAAAAACGATCGGCCACTCCGGTCGGCCTCTGACAATAAACTTCATCAATGACTATACGTACTGTGAGGCTGTAATTAACAATCACAGCTGCTGACACTGCTCAATAGCTCCGATGATACAGCACATAGATTTGCAACTATCAGTTTCAAGTTACGATTATTGAGACAATTTGTGATACTTCAGGACCTTCCGTAATAGCATTTACCACACTGCAAAGACAGTTAAGAATTAATTTTTCCTGTACTCTGATATTTTCAAAGGAATAATAAAAGTCATTTGTGTAGGTGTATAAAAATGTGAGAGCTGGAGCTATTTTAGGAGGTGGGGGTCTTTCGGCACAATTCCAGGTCTGATTTAATGTTACCTTTGGCCCCTAATTATATGGCTCTGTTTCGAAAAAAGGGAAATCCATCATCAGAACACTTCAAAAGATCTCAAAACCATTCTATTTTTCTTTGAATCTCTTCACCTATGCTCAATTTGAATAGCGCTAATGCATGGACTTCTGTTAACATTCCAAAATGGCGTAAAGGAGCCGTGTTTCGTCACTGTCCAAGATGAGAGGGTGAAAAAAAACCATTGTCATTCCTCAAGTATCGGAACAGAAGTAAATTTACTGATGTCGTTCATTGTGTTTTGTATCTACTAACATACTGATATATTTATCTTTCACAGAATGTTGGGTAATTCATCTTCTCAGTTACAGTTTTTGAGCAACTTTCATTGCCACTCTTTTTTGTGTGCAGCAACTTGGATGCCTGAGCTGTGAGACTTATTGTGTGACAGTTCTCGCATTTATCCGCCATTTCTCTCTTCGAGGTTGTATTGATCATTGAACGAGGTGTAGCCAACACGTATCGGAATACATTCATTAAAATTTTTACGTCTCGCCTAGATCTTATGCTTGAAGCAATCCTCTTGGAAGCAATACACCGATACCAAGATTTATGCTAGTTTTGGAATGCAGCCTGCAAGAGACGTTTTGTTAGGCTATTTAGTATCATTGTGATGCCGCTCGAATCTCCATCACTGTATCAGATATTCGCTACTGCAACTTGATTTTCGTTTTGAAGAAGAGAACTAAGTAGCACGAAGCTAATTCTGTCGAGTAAAATGGTTTGAGAACAACTCTCTTTCATGATTACAGTTAAAATTCCTGAACAAAGTAGGCCGTATGCGTTCGTGCACTGTCACGGCGGTTTAGTCGTTCGTATGCCATTTCTGTGGACTTTTTCCCTACGTCTTCCCTCAAACGTCTTGGAACAACACGACAGAACTCTTTATTGACCGTGTGGTCACGAGGAACGTACTCTTTACTGAACAATCCCGTGTATACATATACAAAAATTTGGCCGGGAGCAAGTAGGACTGGCGCACTGACGGCTCCGTACGAACTTTATTACCTATATGGACCATTAATATATTCCAGGAATCGAGAATGTCAACCATTTTTATCTGTTATCGACACTGATACTGGTAAAATATCGGTTCCTGGGATTCCACGAATATTTTAGACAATGTTTTAATCTCATTAATATAAATCTGAGCCATGCAGGAGTCAGACGAGCATCATCATAATGATCAATAGTTCTGCATTCAGGCTGACGGGTCGCAATGCCAAAAGCCAGACATCGTGTAAGAAATGACTTTATTGCTCATATATTATCCATCCATCATTAGACAAGTTGAACTCGTACGTCAAACGCCGTATATATGAGCAGTATTCACTCCTGTATACATGATAATGGATAAATTCCGAAACGCGTCATATGAGCGATAAAATCACTCCCTCGTTGACATTTGACTTTTACCATTGCAACCCAGTACGCCTGTATGTAGAACTACTTATTGTTTTAGTTTCACTTTTTTTCGTGTGATGTAATTACAAATTAAGAATTTCCAGATTTTTTTCCTTTACTAGTATGTTATACCTGGCTTCTTGCCAAATTTCATGATTCTATGTCAACGGGGAGTACGCTATCGGTTTTTTGATGAGTGAGTCTGGCTTCAGCTGCGAGACACTGTGGTCGTGTGTGTGTGTGTGTGTGTGTGTGTGTGTGTGTGTGTGTGTGGTCTATTTTCGACATATGCCTTGTTAGCCGAAAGTTCACTTTCCAGGCAATCTTTTTGTTATGCCTATCTGCGACTCAGCATCTCCAAGCTCACTTTCCAGGCAATCTTTTTGTTGTGCCTATCTGTGACTCAGCATCTCTGTTATATGGTGAACAGCAACTATGCTTTTCATAATATTGTTACATTAACGCCCGTAACTTCTGATTGCATTGATTTAGAAGCTAACATTTATTATACCGCCGAGGGACCATATACTTTAGTATAAGACATAAATTTGAGCTTGATACGGCTACCCTTCCCTGAGAAAAAGGGATTTTAACAGTCGGACAGACAGGCAGACAACGAAGTGATAGTATAAGGGATCCGTTTATACCGATTGGAATACGGAACTCGCAAAATAAATCTACAAGGACTTGATGTTACTCTTGACTTGCTGATCTTTTTTCGGCCGACATGGAGGAGAATTATTAAACGCAATATTCCTTCTGATAGTCTCAGAGAAATCGTGGCACAAAAAACGCAGCAATCCCTTCCGTGTTCAATCGATGACATAGAATACGTTGACATCTACTAAATCTTATTCCTAAAGTGTTGCAGAAATCTTAGATGATCTGGTACACTCCGGAACGATGTGTTGGATGGCACGGGGTGTCCCACCGCAACTGCAAGATGGGCCAGTGCACTTTTTTCCACGTAAAAATAATGACCTTGCATACTCTCTGGTTTAAGCGGACACTATTTGTTGCCTTCCACGTACTTCGAGACAAATCAAAGTATGCTAGTGTAATATGGATGTTTAGGCCGGTTTTAGTCCTTGTCTCGCTCGATTGATCCAATTTTCTCCCATTCATTGCTTATGTCAAATCCTTCGACAAGAAGTTCCTCAGCAGCATTTACTGCTGGTTGTGTGGATTTTAGCCTGTCGTATGTAGCAGTTGGGATACACGCAGTCCGTCCCACAGGAAAGGTGACTGATTTGCTACTTGCGGAACTACAAAAGTCGTCTTTGAATGGGTGCATGAATTAACTAGCTTGGTATTTCAACTACCTTCCGTTTTAAATCTAATAGCGCAGGCATCACGAACTACACGTAAGAACCGAAATATTAGCAGTAAGTTTTGAACTTCAGTCGTGAAAGGAGTAATGAAACAACGTGGGAACATGACGTTCTGTTTTAAATTAGGCAAAAGTACCACAGACCCTTTTGAAATGATACAAACTGCTTACAGTAGTGAAGCAATGAGTCGTAAGATTTCGTTGAGAGAGTACGGAAGATGATGCACGTCCGGGGTAGTTCGAATTGAAGAAAGTGTTGAAATATGATTGATATGCTTCGAAGTGATCGTTGTGCATCTATCAGGTGAATTGAGGAGCTCAATGAACTTCCTTAAATAGCTGTTCATCGCATTCCCACTGAAAAATTGGGAAAAAAGAAAACTGTTTTCGTTTTGCGTCCCACACAGTGATAGACGATAAAAAAAAATTACAGCATGGAACACTGCCAAAACGTGGCAAGATCAGGCTCTAAGGGCTCAAACTTTGCATCGTAAAGGGTGATCAAAGATGGCGTTTTCATACGGACTACTTACATAGCGCCAAAGCTCTGTATGGAAATGTCCAGAACCTACGAGACATTTTAAAAGTGCGCAAGCAAAAAGCCGTGCCACGACAAAAGGAATTATCCAAAAAGAACTCCCTGCAGAAGATGAAATGGGGAATGCAGTTCACCACTTGTCTGTTTTAAGTCGGTTATGGGCGAGGCCGTGCGGTTTCGACTTAAACATCGGAGTCAAGGAAATGGTGTTTGTTGCACAACAATGCACTAGCTCACAAAAGTGAGATCGTACACGATTTCTTGGCTCAAAAACGTATCGTGCTGCTTGAACACCCTACTTATTCGCCTGATGTGTCTCCGTGTGGGAAGGGTTTCGACACAGTTTCAGTTATCCACAAGCTACGGCCATGGTACTGCAGGCAACTTCAAGGATTGAGTACTGAGTTGTTTCGAACAATTTTTCCAAACTTTCCAGAAGTGTATTAACTTACAAGGAGCGTATTTTGAAAAAAAAAAAATCATGTAAACTAAAAATAAATTAGTCTTGCGTTTTATTTTATTTCACATGAGTCACGTTTCCCATGGGACCAACTATTTAGTAATGAATGTGAAGCTCTGGGTTGTCTATCATCATCTTATACTCATGTAATCAAGTTCTCTGGCTTTTGATTGCAGATGGAGAGATAGGGATTAGCATTGGGAACCAGGAAGTTGGTAAATTTTTTGAGAGCCTGTAATAGCACCAACTGTTGTATTGAGATGGGTGTCCTGCTTGCTGGCACATTTTCTGCTTGGTCACACATCAGCACATTCTTTTGCTATGCTATACAAAAATCGTGAAGAGCAGCGAAGCGTTGCAGCCGTTGATCCGCAAGTGAATTTGGAACTTTGGCGGTAGTATTATTCAGGTGAGATCGATATAAAAAGGATTTGTCAAGCTTAGACCCAGAAGCTGAGGGGTAGGATTATATTTCACAAGATTACCTTTACGTAAGATTTTCAGTTGACGGGTGGAAGCACGGGCATTCTGAATACACGTATAGGAACACGTATTCTGAATAAACTTACGGGAACTGGCATTCTACACAAGGAGCGTTCAATAAGTAATGCAACACACTTTTTTGCTCGGCTGACTTCGATTGAAAATACGGAATTTGTTGTGGGACATCGTGGAATCTTCCCGCTTCAGGCCCTATAGTTCCATGAAGTTCCGATAGGTAGCGGAGCTTTATCTAGCCTTTAAAATGGCCTCTGTAACGGAAATGCGTTCCAAGCAGAGAGCTGTCACAGAGAATTCACAGATATTGATAGGAGCTCGCAGAATGTGTCACGAGAGCTGGCATTTAACAAAAGCATGGTGAGTCGTTGGGCGAGGAGTCATCGCAACAAGGTCACGCAAATCTGCCTGATCGCCCGTGTGCGGGCGGCCGCTCGCAGCTGTTCAAAATAGTTCAAATGGCTCTGAGCACTACGGGACTTAACATCTATGGTCATCAGTCCCCTAGAACTTAGAACTACTTAAACCTAACTAACCTAAGGACAGCACACAACACCCAGTCATAACGACGCAGAGAAAATCCCTGACCCGCCGGGAATCTAACCCGGGAACCCGGGCGTGGGAAGCGCTCGCAGAAGTGACTCCTGCAATGTTTGAACATGCGGATACACCCATTCGAGGTGATGTACGGATCGCAACCAAACACCTTGCTGCACAACTGGACATCTCTGTTGGTAGTCCTGATATGCACGTCCAGCAGTTGGAGTTCTCAATGGTGTTTTATCACTGCGTTCCTCGCCGACTAACAAAGTACCATAAAGAGCAATGAAGGATCATATATGTGGAATTGCTTGCGCGTTACGGGACTGACAATGGTAATTTCTTGTGGAACGCCGTCACACGCGACGAAACATAGGTTTATCACCTTCCGGAATCAAAGTCGCAATCCACTGAGTGGCGTCACACCACCTTTCCTCCGAATAAAAACCTCAAGGCCGCAACCTCAGCCGGCAAAGTGTGGCGACGACCTTCTGGGACTCTGAAGGAATTATTCTGTTTGATGTCCTCCCTCATGATGCAACGATCAACTCGGAAGTGTGTTGTGCTACCCACAGAAAATTGAAGAAACGACTTCAACGTGTTCGTCGTCACAAAACTGCAAACGAACTACTACTTCATGACAACGCACGGCTTACCAAAGTACACTACTGACCATTAAAATTGCTACACCAAGAAGAAATGCAGATGATAAAAGGGTATTCACTGGACAAATATATTATACTAGAATTGACATGTGATTACATTTTCACGCAAATTGGGTCCATACATCCTGAGAAATCACTATCCAAAACAACCACCTCTGACCGTAATAACAGCCTTGCTACGCCTGGGCATTGAGTCAAACAGAGCTTGGATGGCGTGTATAGTACAGCGGCCAATGCAGCTTCAACACGATACCACAGTTCATCACGAGTAGTGACTGGCGTATTGTGACGAGCCAGTTGCTCGGCCAACGTTGACCAGACGTTTTCAGTTGGAGAGAGATCTGGAGAATGTGCTGGCCAGGGCAGCAGTCGAACATTTCCTGTATCAAGAAAGGCCCGTACACGACCTGCAACATGTGGTCGTGCATTATCCTGCTGAAATGGGGGGGGGGGGGGGGAGGAGGGTTCGCAGTGATCGAATGAAGGGTAGAGCCACTACGTCTGAAATGTAACGTCCACTGTTCAAAGTGCCGTCCATGTGAACAAGAGGTGACCGAGACGTGTAACCAGTGGCACCCCATACTATCACGCCGGGTGATACGCCAGTATGGCGATGACGAATACACGCTTCCAATGTGCGTTCACCGCGATGGCGCCAAACACGGATGTAACCATCATGATGCTATAAACAGAACCTGGATTCATCCGAAAAAATGACGTTTTGCCATTCGTGCACCCAGGTTCGTCGTTGAGTACACCATCGCAGGTGCTCCTGTCTCCGAGCTGATAGTCCATGCTGCTGCAAACGTCGTCGAATTGTTCGTGCAAATGGTTGTTGTCTTGCAAACTTCCCCATCTGTGGACTCAGGAATCGAGACATGGCTGCACGATCCGTTACAGCCATGTGGATAAGATGCCTGTCATCTTGACTGCTAGTGATACGAGGCCGTTGGGATCCACCACGGCGTTCCGTATTACCCTCCTGAACCCACCGAGTCCATATTCTGCTAACAGTCATTGGATCTCGACCAACGCGAGCAACAATGTCGCGATACAATAAAAAGCAATCGCGATAGACTACAATCCAACCTTTATCCAAGTTGGATAGGTGACGGTACGCATTTCTCCACCTTACACGAGGCATCACAACAACGTTTCACCGCCGGTCAACTGCTGTTTGTGTATGAGAAATTGGTTGGAAACTTTCCTCGTGTCAGCACGTTGTAGGTGTCGCCACCGGCGCCAACCTTGTGTGAATGCTCAGGGAAGGTAATGATTTGCATATCACGGCGTCTCCTTCCTGTCGGTTAAATTTAGCGTCTGTAGCACGTCATCTTCATGGTGTAGCAATTTTAATGGCCTGTAGCGTATGCGCATCCGAGAGGAGCTGACAAAAACTTCACTGGACTTTTCATCCTCATCCACCCAAAACCCGATCTCGCACCTTCCTTCGTCCATCTGTTTCCCCCAGTGAAGGAGCGGCAACAGTACATGGATGACGTGGAGGTTGTTGATGCAACAACACGTTGGCTCCGACGTCGACCAGTAGAGTGGTACCAAGAGGGCATACAGACTCTCCCTTAGGTGACATACGGCCGTCGCACTGAACGGACATTATGTTGGAAAACAGGGTTTTGTAGCCAGCAGAGTGACGAATAATATGATGTACTGGACTATCGAATTTAAGTAACCTGCTTTCCGAAAAAAAAGTGTTGTTACTTACTCGACGCCCCTCTTATAACTGTGTCGCCACTCCGAACGCCTACCAACACCGACTGAAAGGGAGGCCTCGGCGCTTGTTCGTGACGTCACGTCAGCTAGGCACGGCGAACGCCAAGTCTGTTGCAGGCATACTCATAATGGTGGTGTCTCCCTCCCTGACACAGGAAAATGTGAAGCTGTTGGCGGCAATTGACCAACACACATTGTTCTAAGAAATTTCTGCAAACAATTAATTGTGCAATTCATTACACTTCTTAACAAATAGTGTACACCTGAACTTAAATTTCCACCTGTTTTAAGGATTGACACACAAAAACAACTTCATGGTCCAGCAGCAACAGAATTTGTGCTTCTTTACCTTATTTGTAAATCTGAGGAAGTTACGTTTGTACTGGGTTGCTTTTACAAGAAACTGTGGACATATTGGTGTTCTTCTCTAGGTATCTTGCTTGACTATGGGGTGAGGAGCACTGAATGTTAATGAAATATCTTGCGATTGTACACGTTGGGGGAGGGGTGGGGGACAGAAGAAGCGGCAAAAGAGAGATTCTTTTTTATCAAATAAAATTTTTTGATCTTATAAAGTTTCTCCTTTCAGTTGCAAGAGGGGAATATTTACCTTTTCTAATGTGCATGTCTAAAAAAGTTTAAGCTCAGCAGTATTTTCGATGTATGAAGCTATTTTGTTTCCTGTTTAGAATTCATTTCCTTGAAAACGACTGTAATCTAATGACTGGCAACAGTTGGACATTTACACATGTAAATTAGTTCACATTTCCAGTGACGATGTCAAACGAAAATAAATAAATAAAAGAAACGAGTTCACTGTAAGGGGTTTGGGGTAAGTTTCGATAACAAAATGGATCAAGTAAATATAGTTACTTGAATGTAAAATTTCCGAAGCTTGCAATGGGGCAAAGCATCTTGTCATATTGATCTAAGTTTGTTTCGACAGGATTCAGTAATACAGAACTATGATCTTCATTTGTAGCTTTACGGTAGTAAGAAAATCTTTCATCTAAATAAAACTGCGGAATCCAAATTAATACCAAACATTTTGTACAAAAATAAGAGATTTATAGTGATAAGCACGTCCAGGCGTTTCTGGCTGCAACAGACCTGGCGTTCGCCGTGGCTAGCTGACGTGACGTCACCAGCAAGCGCCGAGGCCTTCGTTTGAGTCGGTGTTGCTGCTAGTCCATCAGCGCCACTCGGAGGGCGCGTCTTGCTCGGCGTGCTCACCGAAACCCCCCGCGGCCCCGCGAGACAAAGAACACTTACAGGTGCCGCCCCACGGGCCGTGGCGCCTCCGCAGACATCGATCGCTGGTAGGGCAGCCTGCTTTACTGCCTGCCCTGCTCCGCGCTCAACACGTGCTCCTGGTCTGCAGCGCGCATAACGTTCACCAGTACTGCGTCCTCACACAAGGCCGCAACATATACTGCCACAAATTCATATTGTAAAATTTTTACCGATCTGTTCGGAAGTAGGTACGCGTGAAGGTGGTACTGACGTTGGTACATTTCTATTTCGCAGAGACGTTTTACTTGCTATTGACCATCTCCATTTTATATCCCCTCTTTACTTTTGCAGTCGCCAGTTGTTTTGCTGCCGAAACTGCAACACCTAAATGTTCCTTCCATGTCGACCTCGCAACATCCGTCGCGTTGCGCGCTTACTCCGTGGCCGTCGCGTCGTCAGAATCCGAGCGCCCTCTGCGCTGTGCAGTATGCGAGACAAATTACGTGACGTACGGCTCGCCTATGTGCTCGGAAACGTTTACTGGGGAAACCCAAATTACAACTCGGCACTGCTACACTATTAACACCGTCTAGTTAACACAGTGAGACCTGCTGGAATATACTATGAAATCATATTTATAAGGGACAATCAAATGGAAACGAGACAGATATAAAAAAAAGTACGTAAACTGTTTATTATTTCATAAATAGTAGGCATAACTATTAATATACTTATCCACTATGAGACAACATGGTCAATGCCTTCGTGGAAAAATGTTTGCAGTTGCCTGCATGACGATGGTTGTACCCATGCAGGCACTTCTTCGTCTTAAGCAACTCGACGGCCACGATGTCTTTCTTCAGGGCTCCAAAAATATGGAAATTACATGGGGGCGGGGGTGTCGAGATCGGAACTACATGGAGGACGTACAAACGCTTCGCAGTGAAACAACAACCTCGCCACAGCCAGGGAAGTCGTGACGAACTTTTTATTTGACTGCAATTGCCCGCTGCTTACTGACTTTCTGGAACGAGGCATCACAATTAACTCAGCGGGGTATGTGGACACTTCGCAAAAATTGAAGTCTGCCATCAAGTCGAAACGCCAGGGGATGTTGATGGAGAGTATGATTCTATTGCAGGTTATGCCCGTCCACATGTTGCCAAAGTTGTTTTCGACTACACAATGGCCGTCTTGTCTCTCAGTGCAATTAATAATATTAATATTTATAGAGATTTCTTACGCAATTACAAACATTTAACTTACTTTTTTTTCAGATCTCTCGTTTTCATTTTACTGCCCGTAATAATAAAACTGACGAAATTCCGAAAGCTGTAGTGCAGCTATATTCATCACAGGGCGCAGAAACATCTTAGGCACATTCATTAACCGGTGCGCTGGCCGACTATTTCGAAAAATGTAATAGTTCCACTTTCTGCCACCAGGTGAAAATATGGCGCTACAAGCATTCAGAATGTGGTGTGAGAGCAGGAAAAAGTGTGGATCGATGAAGCACGTGATAACGGTTGAACTGACATGTCTATTAGGATATGGTCACAAGCTACAACATGTTTTCAACATCGTCTCCCGATGCAGCAACATGCTGCATTCGTAGCTGCATTCGTAACACAGCATAGTCGACAGGTACCCGCAGGATTATCGGTGCCGTCATAGCGATATGTTGTCGTATGTTATCCTTCAGATCACGTAGAGTCCGGACACATCCCTCACAGACAGAATCTTTGAGATATCCCCACAACCAGAAGTCACATGGATTCAGGTTTGGGTATCTGGCAGGTCACACATCTCGAAATTGCCTAGAGATGATGTAGGTGTTACCGAAGGTTTCTCAAAGCAAATGTCTCGCCTGGCAAGCGACATGTGGTGTTGCTCCATTTTCCATGAGAATAGTGGCGTGGACGCAGTTGCGTTCTTGTAAAGCTGGAACCACGTGTTGCACAAGGAGGGTCTTACAACGTGTATATGCCACTGTACAACTAACAGCCCCGCGAGGTGTCGTCTCCAGTAAGAAAAATGGACCGAGATTGAGGGAGTTGTGAAACCACACTATTCTGTCACATAAGATGAGTGCACTGGATGTTCCTGCACATCACGTGTTGGAGCAGAATCCCATATGCGACAATTCTTTGCATTCACGGCAGGGTGCGAAGTAAAATGTGCCTCGTTCGTCCAAAGAATATTCACCGGTCACATGTAATCCATTTCCATGCGTGCCAAAATATGAAGGGAACATCACGGCACTGTAGCCTATCTTGGCGTTTAACTTGGTGCAAATTCGGAATCTTATAGGGATACCAGTACAGTATGCACCGCAAAATCTTTTGAACTGTTCGCCAGGGGAGAGAGAATTCCCATGACACAGCCTGAGCCATGGCTGCAGAATGTGATGCATGTGCTGTGCGGCCGGCTATAGTTACAACATCTTCACAACAACTCTCATGAGAATGGGCCGCCTTCCTCTCCCTGCTGCACCAACTAATTCACCTGTTTCTTCATTTCTTGATCTATTTTGTAGACCATTAATTGACGTGGGCCCTCTTCGCAGCTGTTCGGGATGGGGAAGAGACAGGGAGGAAATTACATCCAGCTGCCCAGGGCACTGCGGCAACGCAGCGGCGAAGGTTGAAAATTTTTGCCGGGCCGGGAAATAGAACCTGGATGCTCTGCTTCTATACAACGTTTGCCTTAACCGCCTCGGCGATCCGGAAACCTCCCGCTCGCCACACCACTACTCCCGCCAATTACCCGCTTACTCGCAGATTTCTGATTCCCAAAGGAGTTCGGACGTTGGTTGCGCATCTGCACTGGATCTTTTTCCTCAAACAGCTCAAATGGTTCAATGGCTCAATGATGCAAATGGCTCTGAGCACTATGGGACTTAACTTCTGAGGTCATCAGTCCCCTAGAACTACTTAAACCTAACTAATTTAAGGACATCACACACATCAATGCCCGAGGCCGGATTCGAACCTCAAACAGCCGTCGCGCCCAGAGAATTATAGATATGATTGGTGTCTGTTCTGTCGGACATCAACAGCAGAACAGACACCACTCATATCTATACTTTCATTACTATTTTTAGAGCTAGATTCAGTTTGAACCATTGCTTGCGATTCTTCAGAATCTGGATCGCTGAAAGATTTATCACTTACTTCATTATTACTACTAAAAACACTGTCAAAGAGGTTCTGTACACCCTCGTCATCATCATCATCTCTAACTACTCTGTTCACAATGTTAGATGTTTACTAAGAGCAGTTACCAGGCGGGCCATCTGGCCTGTGCTTCGTTTTAGAACACAGTGTTTTATTTAAAATAGAGACAAGAGCCCTCTGTCAGCCAGAAATTGAACTGTTGTGCATTCGTGTAGCAAACTGCGGATTTACTAACTCAGCTCGTCGTACGATTTAAATGCCGTAGCAAATTTATGTGACTGCAACTTGTCATTCGATGCGATTGGTTAAGTGTCACCTGCCTCGCCCTTGCCCTCGAGACATTAACATTGTCACTGTTCCTGTACCACCAAGAAACGCCCTGTAGGAACCCATTCAGTTTCAGAAAGAGTTTCAGACCCGACCACTAGGCTGCATGGCATACCCTGCAAACAGTCACTGAAGGCCATCGGTTAGTTTCTCAAACTCCTGCCGATAATCTCCTCGCAAAGGGGAAGGGAGGGGGGGGGGGGGGGGGGGGGGAAGGAGGGACATACAAAAACCACACTTCGAGACTGACGGGAACAAATTAAATTTACAGTGTTCAATTAAACGTCGCTAAGTCCGCCTCGTCCATTAACCACCACTTCTACTTAGCTAATACCTCCACGTTCCGCTATGTGGCTGCTTCCTACGGAGCAAATGCACGCTCGCTGAATTGCACCACTCTTAAAACCCACATATTAAGACGAATTCCACGGCCGTGCACAGGCCGACTTTTGCGAGCCCTTACAAAGCTTTCCTCATTGGCACAACAACTTTATTGATCACTGGAATCACTCTCCCCCGACGCACTACCGTCACGGCACAGCTACGCTCTAAGGATCCCAGTCTCAGCCCCTACATCCGCTAGGGCTGTCGGCCGACTGCTCGAGTTCGGAAGTTTCCAGCCGCTACAGAAATTGTTCCAAAATTCATGCCTTTCAACTCATAATCCTGATGGAAATGCTGCTTCCTGATAGGACTTCACAAACTTAAGCTGGAAATAAGCGCCGTCACGATAAATTCACTAGCCCTTAAGCCAACATAGGAGACTCGACCACCGCTCATCTAGAAGAATCAAGCAAAGGACAACCCATACTAGACAAAATCGCGCTCTCTAGATACCGGAAACCGGCTATGGCGCCCACAATTGCCCTCAGGAGGAGTTGAAACAGTCGCCATGAATGATCTGAGCTCGTCTATCACTTTTAGTGTCTGTTCCTAAAATCTCTCCCTCACCATTAAATTTATTTTATTCTACCGCAGTCCTTTACCCTTTTACTTTTCTGTGTGTTTATCTTATAACTTGTTTTCAATACACTATTCATTCTGGTCAGCTGATCTTCGTGGTCCTTGGCCACCTTTGGCAGACTTATAATTTCATACGAAAATCTCAACGATTTTATTTCTTCTCCCCGAAATTTAAGCCCTTTCAAAAATTCTCCTTGGTTTATGTTACTTCTCCGTCTTCAAAGGTGACAAAGTCATGGGATAGCGATATGTAGATATATAGTAGCATCGCGTATGTAAGGTATAAAGCGGCAGCGCATTGGCGGAGCTGTCATTTGTACTCAACTGATTCATGTGAAAAAGATTCCAACGTGATTATGGACGCACGACGTGAATTAAATGACTTTGAAAGCGGGATGGTAGTTGGAGTTAGACGCACTGGATATTCCATTTCAGAAATCGTTAGGGAATTCTGTATTCCGAATGTGCCGAGAACACCAAATTTCGGGCGCTATCTTTCAGTGGCCGACGGTCTTCACTTAACGACTGAGAGGAGCGACGTTTCCGTAGAGTTGTCAGTGCTAACTGACAAGCAACAATGAGTAAAATAACCGCAGAAATCAATGTGGGACGTACGTTGAACGTATCCGTTAGGAGAGTGTGGCGAAATTTGCCGTTAATGGGATACGGCACCAGCCAGCCGATGCGAGTGCCTTTGCTGACATTGCCTACAGTGCTCGCGACCACATTGCACCTCTCCTGTGATCGGTGACGATATCGGTTGCACTCCAGACGACTGGCAATCCGTGGCTTGGTCAGATGAATCCAGATTTCAGTTGATAAGAATGATGGTAGATTCGGAGTGTGGCGCAGACCCTACGAAGCCATGGACCGAGGTTGACAACAAGGCCCTGTGCAAGCTGGTGGTGGTTCCATAATGGTGTGGACAACCGGAGCGTTATGTTCTGCTACTTGGAGACCATTTGCAGCTGTTCGTGGTCGTGATGTTTCAAAAAAAGGATGGAATTTTTATGGATGACCATGCTCCATTGCATTGGGTCACAATAGCTCGCTATTGCTTTGAAGAGTATTCTGGACTGTTCGAGTGAATGATCTGGCTACTCAGATCGCCCGACCAGAGGCCCATCGAATATTTATGGCACATAATTGAGAAGCCGGTTCGTGCACGAAATCCTGCCCAGCAACACTTTCGCAATTATGGACAGCTATAGAGGCACCATGGCTCAATATTTCTGCTGGAGACTTCAAATGGTTCAAATGGCTCTGAGCACTATGGGACTTAACTTCTGAGGTCATTAGTCCCATAGAACTTAGAACTACTTAAGCCTAACTAACCTAAGGACATCACATACATCCATGCCCGAGGCAGGATTCGAACCTGCAGCCGTAGCGGTCGCGTGGTTCCAGACTGTAGCGCCTAGAACCGCTCGGCCACTCCGGTCGGCTGCTGGGGACTTTCAACGACTTCTTGTGTCCATGCCATGCTGCGATGCTGCACTATGCCGGGAAGGAGGAGGTTCAATATGATATTAGGAGATACCACACGACTCATCACAGTGTATGTACACATTAAATAACATTAATTACGAGACAACTCTGTCTCAATCTCTTTTCAATTACTGCCTCCATTTTGCCAGCCGGAATGGCCTAGCGGTTCTAGGCGCTTCAGTCTGGAACCGCACGACTGCTACGGTCGCAGTTTCGAATCCTGCCTCGGGCATTGATGTGTGTGATGTTCTTAGCTTAGTTGGGTTTAAGTAGTTCTAAGTCCAAGGGGACTGATGACCTCAGCTGTTAAGTCCCATAGTGCTCAGAGCCATTTTGAGCCTCCATTTTGTGTTAATCGAGTCTACGCAACTGCGGTCTGATTTGAGGGCCAGTTATAGGTAGCATTGGGCATTGCGCGCTCTAATTTTAACCCCACTAACTTCAGAATTTCAGGCAACAGTGTCATCTGCCATTCCTAAATCTTCTAAAGCTTTCCTTTGGTCTATCTACTTGTAGGGTTGGGAGAGGAAGTAACCTCAGTGCTGAATCCAGCACGTAAGCCATGCAGACAGGAGCAGGCGACAGAGCCCGAGGAAGCGACACCCGCCAGGACGTCCGGTGATTGCGCCATAAACTGCGCAGCCAGCCGACACCGCTTCCCAGAAACTGCTGGCCAGCAGGCGAGCAAGGGAGCTGTCCTCTTGTCTTGGACAAAAGGTTTCAGCCCGTGCTTCTGCACGACACGTGTACAAGGGCTACATCTGAAGGTCTTCCTAGGATTACTGAAGCATCCATAAATACGGAACGTATTTAATATCGAACAGAGAAAAAGGACACGATACGGTGTAAAGAAGACGGTACTGGATAGCACATTCACTTACGGCCCTCGTAAATGATCAAACTTGTTTGTCAAATTCACTTTCGTCTACCCAGTGTCAAACAAGTGTACCAGTAAGTTTTTCAATTTAACCTAATTTTTTTTAAGCAACCGCTACTCGTGTGTACTGTATTTTCACGCTAGCTGGAATTGCTAAAAGTGCAAATAAATCATTTCTAACATTGACTCTGGCGCAGTGAAAGAAGAAGAAGAAGAAGAAAACAAGACGTTGGTCCAGTGAATGGTTTAACATGATACATAAATTCACACATGAAAACCTGTTAATGGAAATGTTACAGTCAGAACCTGATGATTACAGAGCAGAAGGAGGAGGAGATTAGTGTTTAACGTCCCGTCGACAACGAGGTCACAAGAGACAGAGCGCAAGCTCAGGTGAGGGAAGGATGGGGAAGGAAATCGGCCGTGCCCTTTCAAAGGAACCATCCCGGCAATTGCCTGAAGCGATTTAGGGAAATCACGGAAAACCTAAATCAGGATGGCCGGAGACGGGATTGAACCGTCGTCCTCCCGAATGCGAGTCCAGTGTGCTAACCACTGAGCCACCTCGTTCGGTGGTCTGATGATTACAATACACTATTCTTCCGCGAACTGATAGTGAAACTTTTAATAAACTATTTAGAATTAGTTCGCTGTCACATTCAAACAAAAGGCACAAGCATGTGAAAATTTATTCTCTTCTTCTTGGTCCTCAAATGATAGGTCATTGCTTACATCGTCCATGGAAGATCCGAAGTACTTTCATTTTGTTTGATCCTACTGCGCTCCCACTTGTTGTTATGCTTAGAATATTTATTTTCTTCTTGACCTCCTCCTGCTTAATATATGGCTGGGAGAGACGCGATATCTCTACCATTTTTGTAACTGACATATTTTGATTTTGTCCATGATCGTAGTTGCCTGAGTTGCGTAGCCTCACGATACAGTGAGAAATATTGTAATTAAACTGTGTTTCACTAAACATTTGTGGCAAAACGTCAGCACAAAGTATGCCATCTTTTCTAATTTTCCGCCAATCAAAATTTCTGTCAAACGCATCGGAGAAGCTCGGTGGTATTTGACAAAGACATGAAAGAGCACCATACACGGTCAAGTACTTGGTAAACATAGTAAAATTTGACTAGTTTTTTGATCGTGTACGGGCACCTTCCGATCTGTCCTTCTAGTCACAACTGGTATGCGGAAGACGAAGACAAAAACGGTTGCAAAGGACTATCATTTCTACAGAGTGTTTGACTATTATAAATACATACTAAGGGGGGCAAGTAGAGGATCATGAAACAAGAAAATGATTATATAATAAACACAGTTCCGAAAACCAATGGTTCCCATCCTTGCTAAGAATGACGACTGAGCATATGCACACTTTAAAACAAAATTTCTAAGGATCCAAACTATTGATATGCACTCACGGACAAACACATCGCAAGTGTTCCACATAATCACTGTTAAAATGAAGCCAGGTTTCAGCGAGTCTCGTCATCATCAATGCGCGTACACGTCCACAAATCTCACGGCTGGAAACCATCCATAATGCCTCCGCGAAGTTCATCGACACTATGAATGCAATATATACCGACTACAATCAAGAGAAAAAAACCCGACAGCTTGCGATTATACAATTTGTGGTGAACATCTTGAACAAGACGCATCGTGTAAGTATTTAAGGGTAATACAGAAATGCAGTACGAATGGAACGACCACGTGAAACCAATACTGAGGAAGGCAAATGAAAGACTAAAATTTGTTAGATTCTGTGGAAACGCAATTCATCTGTAAAGGAAATCGCAGACAACATACTAGCTCGACCGATTCTAGAGTCGATCTAGCAACAAAGTTTGGAAGTATGATTAAAGGAACTACGGCTCTTAATTTATTCTGTAATAAGTCCTAACACTCTCTGGACTCTTGAGACAAGAGCGTGTAGCAGTCGACTCGTGCATCGCGAGGCCGCAATCTATCAAGCGGTTCAAAGTTCCACAGCTCTATCTCTGTTAATGTACTACACTGTCCGATTCCGCTGATTTATTACATATGGACGTTTCATGGAAAATACACTAAGTTGCTCTGGAGGTGCGCAAACAACTCAGGAGTGTAGTAAGATAAACAATAAATCCCCCGCCCCAGCCCACGTAGACTGCTTTTTGTTAGTGGTTTTTACCTTCTTAACTGAGAGTTCACATTTTACGTAACTAAAGGACAGCGATCCTGATTACTGAACCTGCGCATTTTGTTAATGTGCTTTACGGTATAGTCTGAATACACTTACTGAACATCAATTTTAAGACTCCTCTTATTTCACTTAAGAAAGATACACTGATCAGCAACAATATTATGACCACCGACCTACTACCGATGCAAACCCGTACAGGCGATAGCAGCTTCACCTAGCGAGGAATGACTGCAAGTCAGTCACACGTACGGTGCATGTAATATCAGCGAACGTGCTGTCCGTGTGTAGAATGGGGAAGACGCGCCATCAATCTGAATCTGACCAAGGGTTGACTGCGAAGCCAAGTCCTTGGGCGGCCACCCTCATTACAGATGTCCAGCGTCGTAGCCTGGGCAGACTGGTAAAACGGGCTAAGCGGCGAACTGTGGCGGAACTACCATCAGACTTTAATGCTGGAAACATTACCGTCTGTATTGTATTTAGAAAATTACTTAGCTTCTTTTTCAATATTTCGCTATAAACTTTAACAAACGCTATGCCACTTAACCTTTTTTCTCAAAGAAGATTTGAATTCAGTTAAAAAGCGTAATGTTCCTATTAAAACACCTAGCAGCATGAATGCTTCATTCGAAGAGGAATAGTAGGAGGGAGGAGGAGAGAGGGAGAGGTTGGTTGGTTGGTTGTTTTTGGGGAAGGAGACCAGACAGCGAAGTCATCGGTCTCATCGGATTAGGGAAGGATGGGGAAGGAAGTCGGCCGTGCCCTTTCAAAGGAAACATCCCGGCATTTGCCTGGAGCGATTTAGGGAAATCACGGAAAACCTAAATCAGGATGGCCGGACGCGGGATTGAACCGTCGTCCTCCCGAATGCGAGTCCAGTGTCTAACCACTACGCCACCTCGCGGAGGGAGGGAGGGAGGGAGGGAGAGGTAGCCAAAGGACCCTATGACACATACAGCAAGGTGGGTTGTAGAGCACACAAGTAAACGCCAAGTTTTACAGACCTACAATGTGCAAGAAATACGGTTGATATCCAGGTCAGAGCAATTGCCAGTACTGCGCTCTACTTGTTTTCGTGTTCTTATCTGGTTTCGTAGTTAAGCTATGCCCATTAAACGCCGCAAAAATAAATCTCTTCTAATGTAACCTAGCACGGATAGAAATCTTAAGTTGTTCAAGATTAGACTGTTCGATTTAAGTAGCAAGTTAAACAGAGCCCTCTTTAGCATAACAGGTACTAATTGGAACAAGTTACGAAAAATGTACAGATATTCAGGCGCTCGTCAATCTCTGGCTGCCATTTTACATCAATATTTCTACAACAGAAAAAATTTGTCCCCTGTATTTGGCAAATTTCCTGCTCTGAGACCGTATTATTAAAAACTTTGTTTTCCTGCACACACAGGAGTTTAAAGATGGCGCCAAAGAGTTTATGCTTTCAGTAAGAAACAGGTACAGTGGCAAGCAACGGCTACATAATGAGGTGCTCATTATTGTCTTCCACTTGTGAAGAGAAAACAGTGTAAAAGTCATCTTTTTCTGACAGCAGCACAGCTGCGAAGGGGTTGGATGTCTATGACGCAACATTTCTAGGTCCTGCATATTCATTGTAAGGTGCCGTGTTGAGTTTTCCGTTACGCGTAGTTCCGGGTATCTACAAAAAAGCTGCATGGTCCCCGTCATTAAACAGTCGTATCTATCCGCGAACACTGGTAGAGTAGGTAACAATTCTCAGAGTACAGTGTACAACAACTTTTATCGCTCGTGCTCATATTGCTCCAAACACTAAAGGACTGATGCTATGACGCCTATAATGTAATTCTTACGTCGAAAAATAAATTTAAAATACAGCTTCATTATACAAAGTGTATCTTGTTTCTCCTACTTAAGTTTTACTAATGTTGTGAGTTCGTTATTTATCAATTCTCGCATTTTCTTCTGACTGTTGCGAAATACGATCTACGCAGCACAAAAACTCCATTTTCAAGCGCTGTGGGAACGCCCTATGTAGTGTCACATAACTTTTGAGAGACACACACACTAGCACGGTTTCTGCTGTCATAGGTAATGTCAAATTTTGTTACGTTTTGTAATATAGTACATTGGTATAAAGTTAATACATTTCGTATTTTGTCTGGTCCTTTTAATGGTTCAAATGGCTCTGAGCACTATGGGACTCAACTACTGTGGTCATCAGTCCCCTAGAACTTAGAACTACTTAAACCTAACTAACCTAAGGACATCACACACATCCATGCCCGAGGCAGGATTCGAACCTGCGATCGTAGCAGTCTCACGGTTCCGGACTGCGCGCCTAGAACCGCGAGACCACCGCGGCCGGCGGTCCTTTTAATCCCCCAAACCAACCAACCATTTTGTATTTTAATGCTCTAAAATTTTAATATATTTAACTTTCAGTAAATTAAATACAGCAAGCAACAAAGTAATTAAAGAATAACAAGGCTTGTGGCAAGGACAAGATATACGCTGAATTATTAAAGAATGGAGACCCCCAGCTGGAACTAGAAATACAGGACTTAATAGAAACAATTTGGGAGACAGAAACCATTCCTGCAGATTGGAGAACTGCAATTGTGTGCCCCATATTTAAGAAGAATGATCCACTTGTTTGTGATAACTACGGAGGAATTGCCTTACTGGATGTCACCTACAAAATCTTATCGAGCTGCCTATTAAACACACTGATGCCAATAACAGAAGAACTGACTGGGGACTGCCAATGCGGTTTGCGCAGAAACAGATCCACATTAGATCACTTATTCGCCCTAAGACAAGTAACTGAGAAGGCGTGGGAATACAATGTAGACGTACACATATTATTTGTAAATTTTAAAAAGGCCTATGACAGCATAAACCCACAGACACTCCTAAATATAATGGAGGAATTTAAAATACTATCAAAATTAATCAGATTAGTTAAAATGTGTATAGATGAAACTTTATGTCGCATAAAGACACCGGTAGGAGAGACAAGATTTTAAGGTGTACACTGGACTGAGACAAGGGGATGCCATTTCACCTATTATATTTAACCTTGTCCTAGAGAAGATCGATAGATTTTCTAAAACCAGTCAACAAGGGACCCAGCTACAGGATGTGAACATTACAAGACTTGCCTACGCAGATGATGCAGCACTAATAAGTAGTTCCAAAAGAGAATTAATCAGAATGATGCAAAATTACTACAAAATTGTTGAGAAAACAGGATTACATGTTAATGAAGAAAAGACAAAATACCTGCCCATAAGTAAGAAAACCAGAAAAGATGCACCTCTGACTGTAGATGGATTCAGTTTCAAGACTTCTAGTAACTAGGAAGTCTTTTCAGTAATAACAACAAAACAGATTTAGAAACAGATGCTCGTTTATAAATAGCAAACAAAACACTTTTTAGTTTCATCAAAATTCTAAGAAAAAGATCACTTAGCCCTTTTTTATTTTCATTAAGGTGTTCATAAACTGGTCACTATTACTCCTTCCACGCAGTCCATTCATCGTAGGCTGATGAAACTAAGGATGCTATGCCACCGTTGATTTTTATATCTTAAAAATAATTTTTCTTAATTTTTTTTGTTGCTCTGAGGAATGTTCGGAGAAAAGGAACATTCACACACGTTATTTATCTCCGCTGAGAATGATGCGCTACTGATGGAATAAAATGTATGAGTAAAAATAGCGCAGTGGGAAACAAAAAAAGTTAGATGAAGGGCTGAAATGATACTGACAGTGTCTCGTGAGGACAACTGATGACCTACTTGGGGAAGAAATGACTCTGGTTTCGAAGCCGACATCAACGGTGCGTAGATTGTGCCCTGAGCAAGCGCCTCTCCAACGCCGCCGTAGGTAAAAGACGAGGTCCCTCTTCTTACAGCAGGCTGTGTGCGCTAGCGCCACGGAAGTCGCTTCTCGGTATGGCGTGTCCTAGACTAAATAACCGAACATTAGTAGTACCTAAACTCGCTTGAAATGTTACTACGCACTGTGTGCAAAGACACCTTTACTTGCCGTTATTGACATTCGCGTTGGATCATAGAAATACTACAGATGAGAAAATTACCATACATTAACAATGAATATAAAGCAGTGTTTCTGAAAAGCTGTATGGACATGACACTTCTACGAAAGCGAAAGTTGTTCTTCCAGGGCTCCGTCAATCTGTTTACAGGTGGCCCCCTCCACAGAGCTCTGTGCTTTGCCAGCAGTGCTGCACAGCGATACTTGTAGGCCTCGGCGTATGTAACGGTTAGTCAAATGAGCGCTTGCGTAACGGCGTTGAGTCACGGATCTGGAAAGGCAGACACCGACCGACGAAACAACACGGTCGAAGCCCTCGCCGCTGCTGTTACCTTTCACACGTATTCTCGCCAAGGACTCGCAGCATTGTATTTCCTGCTGCTCACTCCCTTTACTATCTGAGAATACGGCACATAAGAAAAGAGCAATGAAACGGTAAATCCACCTCAGTTACCTCCGTCTTAATAGTAACATGTGCAATCCTGCTTCTGAAGACTACATGTGTGTGTGTTTCAAAAATATTTTGCTTAAACATACATCAGATGTTGGTCCACTGAGGTGTCAGTGCACGAACCACAGAGCTGCAGAGTGCAAGTAACTTTTTCTGGACTGTTAGGCAGAGTAATTTTCCTGTTCTACTTCTTCAACAAGCATCCAACAGAGGAACCGAGACGGAGAGTTTATTGGAGAAGTAGAAGATGTAAATTATGCAGCCTAATCTATTCAAAAGATTTTACTTTCATTTACAAGTCCATGAAATTCTCCAGACTTCAGCAGATTTTACCCAGCCAACGGTAGAGGCCCTACGATTTAGCGTGGACTCTGAACCAAAGAAAAACATGGTGTTTTTCAAATTAACAACTCATTGCCAGACGTGAAGAAAGCGAAGTTAACTGAAAAAAACCTAGGGCTGTGTATCGATTTCTGAACATTTAGATTTATTGTCCACCACCTACTCACAGAGTCATTAAGCGATGCACATGCAGATAGATATAAACAGAACTTCATGGAAAAACAGCAGTTCTGATTGTGAAATGGCTGCCTTGACTTCCACTGTCTTTTATATTCCAGCTAAATGTCAATAGTGCCATAACCCAAGAAGATGTCTGATCGTCTTCTTTGCTTCGTTCCTCATTCAACACTTAATACGGTAAGGAACTGAGCCTCCATTTCGGCATGACTCATGCACAGACTCTACTGCCTGTTTCATATTGTTAAAAACCATTCAAAAGCCAAGGTAGCAAACAAATATTTTTTATTCAAGACAACCGGTTTCAACAATCTTAGCTGCCATCTTCAGGTCTTAAACATTTTTTTAGTAAAACATGTTCGTTTTACTCTGAACCTCATGCACAGGATATCAAATGGATAAAACTCAGCACATTATTAAGGTCTGTCATCGCTAAAATACTTAAAAACACACAGCACCTTGCCCAAAAGTCGATGTCCCTATACATATTGCTAACACATGTTTGCTACATGGCACGAATACGGTACACAATAGCAAATCTATTTACGTATCCTGGACACGTACTAAAGAGTGCGAATCCACTTTTAAAACGAACATTTATAATGTGCTTAGTTCTACCAATTTGACATCTTGTGCATACGATTCGGCGTAAAACCAACATAATCTACTGCAAAAAATGTTTAATATCTGAAGATGACAGTTAAGACTGTTGAAATCGATTGTCTTGAATAAAAATATTTTTTGCGATCTTGGTTTTTGAATGTTTTTTAACAATTAAAACACGTCGCCCTTCGATACTCTCATAACGAGAAAATTCAGTCTGTTTCATATTTCACCATAAAAAGAAGGGAAGAAGATTGGTGGTTAGCGCTTTCTCGACATCAAAGAAAATGATGGTGAAGCTACAGCTATATCTAAGAGGGGTGGCAGATGGAATCGTCTTTGGCAAACCTGTAGGAAACCACCTGGAATTACCTAGTAGTATGACTTTATCTAATGAACCTCAGTACAATCAGATCAGGAGGGTCGGATCGGAATTTGATTCCTGCCCCCCACCCTTCTCCAAAACACGAATCCTGTGTCTAAATCACTGTGCCGCCTCGCTCAGTCATTTTTCTCGAGAAGCCGCTCATCAACTGTAGGCTCTGGGGAGGGAGTGCCGGGGAGAGGAGAGACGGAAGTTGCCAGTCATAATATAAGCAATGTCAGAGCTAAAAATGGAACAAACGCTTGGAGCAGAAGAGTTCAGAATGAGGAGAAAGCATACAAGTCAACAGTGTATCTCTTAATAAACTTGCCTTGGAAACTCATGCACTGTTAAGGACTTCGCTATCACTCCTGGGATCAGCGCTAAAAAATTCTATTCCCAGCCAACGCCTAGACTGAAATATCTATAATCACATTTTGGTTTGGAAAATATGTTGAGTAAATTTATAAAACCTGTACGATCATGCTGCCTCCAACATATACGTCTAGAATAGATTATGAGAAAAAGAAAAATCATAGTACTTACAGACGCACTATACGATTATTTTTGCCTCTCTCAGCACATGAACGAATTCGATTCTGAATTTGTCGTATGACCTTTTTCTCTAATTTACGGCTTCTTAAAGTCTTTCAGTCATTCGTCAATGTGAAAAAAGTTACGTCGTGATTCAGACTTCACCTTGGAAGTTTAGTTTCCTCTATAAACGGCTGGTTAAATAACTTCGAAGATGACTTGTAAGGCACTGCGGTGTTCATACCATTATTTATCCTGCAAGTTATAGAAAATGAGAAAACTCCAAAAAGTAATCAACGCCAATTTGAAGCTAAAACTGAAATAATGTAATAGTAAAATTGGGCTTACACGAATTATGTCTTGATAATGATGACAAAAGAATGTGAAAGGAGGCGAAGGGGATTAAAACGAAAGAGAAGAGCCGCCGACAGTTTGTTTATTACACCAGAAGACCCAGATAATTAATCTGCAATGTCCCGTCAACAGTGACACTAGGAGGGGCGGAGAATTTGCCCAGGACTGTAACACGGGCGTAGCCCTCATCAAGGATTCTGGCAGGCGTTCACATGAAGTAATTTGTGAACACCTAACCCACGATGGGCTGTCAGGTTATTGAGCGACACTCTGCTATCACACGAATCTGTTTCCAAATCACTGCACATTTTCGACTGGTCACGAGAAAAGCGCCGTGCATAACTGTAATCACACAAGAAATTCGTATCAGCGCACACTTTGGTGCAGATTGAAAGTTTCATTCAACCCTACTATACACTGCCTGATTACATTCGTTGCCAGTGTACTTATTTATGCAGGCGATAGAAAAAAAGAAATTAAATCTGTTTCTAGCGTAAAAACAAAAATTTAGTTTTTTCAAATACGGAGATCTACCGCAATGGCAGATGCACATAAGAGCAGTTCTTAACAACTTGCTGACTGAACGTTGAATTGCCCATAATAGACGTACGGGCCTTGCGTTAAACCATTGGCATCCTAGGTCACCTGAAGTCACCGTATGAGAGTTTTTCGTGGGCATTTGTGAAGAACTCTGTCTATGTGGAACTTTGGATGGGCTGCGACACTGCACAGCAACAGCTGCGAGTGCTTTTAACTCCAGGCGTGCAGGGAAAAATACGGGACGAGTTTGACTACCGCCTGCATGTTTGTCATGCGTCCGGTCGAAAATTTATGAAAACTTCGCTCCTAAACGTAACTGTGAAGCACACAAGGGGCCAGATGTGAAGGAATGTAAAAGATAAACCCATGGAAAATCTGATGGCTCTTTCGAAAATAAAAACTTTGCAGAATTATGCCTACGCTAAAATTCACACCAAATTTCTATCTTCTTTCACGTAGAAAATATAGTCTTATGAGATCGGATGAATCTTTTTGAAAGACGCCGTATTTTGTTAACTGGGAAGGGAGGGGAGGAGGGGGGGGGGGGGGCAGTGCAGAGCTGTAGCGAAAGCTTCTCGGAAGTCTAGAAACACAGCATCAAATTTCGCTTCGCCATCCACACCATTCTCAATAGAACGAAAACAGAGGCCTAAATTACGAAAGACTTGTTCTGTGTGAAAGCGTTGTTACTTTCCAAAATGGGAAGACGTCAATTTCTTTATCATGGATTTATAAGAAATTTCGCACAGACAGTGGTTATTAAAATAAAATAAAAGCCCGCATCTCGTGGTCGTGCGGTAGCGTTCTCGCTTCCCACGCCCGGGTTCCCGGGTTCGATTCCCGGCGGGGTCAGGGATTTTCTCTGCATCGTGATGGCTGGGTGTTGCGTGCTGTCCTTAGGTTAGTTAGGTTTAAGTAGTTCTAAGTTCTAGGGGACTGATGACCATAGGTGTTAAGTCCCACAGTGCTCAGAGCCATTTGAACCATAAAATAAAAACATACCTATGTTTCGGCGTATATGAGAAAATCCCCACATGAAATATTTTTCTGTCGCTACTGACCGGATTGGAAGCAAGTCCGGTGAGCAACTAGTAATACCAAAGCAGCTCTTTTCTTATGTAACTATATTACAAACATTTTTATTCGTATGGTGAGCTGAAGAAATAGTGGTGCGGGACGGGTCATTCTTTGTTGCACTTAGTGCAGCAGTACCTCGCTTTTCGGCTGGTTTGAGAATTTGCGAAGCCAAGAATAGTAAAACAAAAATTAGGTTAATTTCGTCTCAGAATAACGCAGAGTTTGTTAATTGTTATATGCCAAAACATCTTCATTGGAATACTTAATAACGACATTAAATAAATAGTAACTGGTAATGAAATGAAATAGGTTAATGATCTTGATTGTCACTACTTCCTCGTTTGATGTTACCAAAAATTCCTCTTTTTTCAGAAAAAAATTTACACCCAAAATAGTGCTTTTTTTCCTTCGAAATAGGAAGGCAGGTTTGAACCAGAGTTCGCAAATCTGGAATGTGTCGTTTCCACTACTCAGCTATCGGATTGGAGTCACAAGTTGTTGCCGTCCGGAGGAAAAATTTAGACCCAAATACTTGTATTTCTCGCTGAAACAGATGTCTACAGATGTGAATGACGAACAAGGGTGCGCAAATTCATCCAAAACAGTGACACACATCATCTTGTCTTCCTTGACAAAAGAGTCATCAGGAGCGAGTGCAAAACATGTGCCATAATTTTGCAACAAACTGAAGTCATACAATATGTCTGTACATTTGTGTTGGTGTCTTCAAGTCTTTCTAGGAAAGTGGAAGAACCAGTGCCCTGTTTACAGTCGCCCGAGATCTACTGCGATGAATTGCTACAGCGGAAGAGGGGGGGCAGGGGGGGGGGGAGGGGGGGCGCACTTCATTCACATGAGCGATAAAGATCTATCTAATTCTGCCATTTTCCGGTCAGAGTGTTGATGGGAAAACTACAAACTATAACGCAAACATTTTCTGTGAAACAATGTTCTTTAATTCTATGTTCACTTGTTCAAGACCTACTTTCGTTTCACTACTGGTATCATTCAAGTTCGTTTGATAAGGGAAGCATACACCTAATGGTCTATGAGGAACATTAAAACAGAGCCGGAGGTCTGCAAACAGAAACTTGCACCTTCATTTCAGTTCTCTTTTCCAGGAACTGTTGAGGCTCTTCTCCCACTGCGACAAGGTGGCGAATGTCCATCTCGTAAAATTCCTGGGCTGTCTGAACCTGGTGCTTAAAGTCCTCGTGCAAGGAGACTCGTTTGCCTCTCTGAGCCTTCTTTAGCTCATCACAAGTGGCACGATCGCAGGGAAACATCCGAACTGTATGGAAGTTGACAGAGGACCTTCCATTTAAATGTCTGCAAGAGCTTCTTGACCGCATTTGCTGCGTGGTCCCTTGCACTATTGTTCCGGTTTGATCGCTTCGCGAATGGTGGTAAGTTTTATGAGTATCACAGCGGTTTACCGATTTCCCGTGCGGCAGGTAGTCGGTAAAATTAAGGTCATGTCGGACAGAGAATAAGGTGAGGACAACCTTTTCTGTGGCTGATCTTGAATTTTTTGACCTCTGCTGCAATGGCAGCTACCGTAACGAGCCGGTCTTGAATAATAAGGGCATCCACCTGCTGGACAATAGCATCGGTAATGCAGTGTGGCGTTACAAATCGTGCACCATCGGCCAACGACATTCGTCATTCCCTGAATCGTTTGTTTCACGCCTCACCGCATGCAACACCGCATACACTTGTACCATTCTTCGATGAATTTCCGTTTTATTAGGGATCTGTTGAATACTATACGAGAGCGCCAGTCATCGAGTAGGACTTAGTGCAACCGACTGTCACGGAGAATTATCTTCCAAAACACACACACACTTTTATCTCTACATCGAATCAAGTTTCTTAACAATGGAACAACAACAGTGATAGACCTACATTTCTAGCAAGATACAATAATGAATGATAAATGAACATTTATTCATCGATATGTTCATTCGCGATTTCAAATACCTTGTACAATCTTCAAGCAGGAATAGCCCGGTACGACGTCACTGCTGTAAGCGCGTGGAAATATCGATAAATAAATGGTTATTTCATCAAGATGCCTTATTGTACATTATCCCGCGACATTGCCACTATTGTTCCTTTCGAAAGAAACATGATTCGTAGCGGTACAAATATTTGGTAAAAAAAAAAATACGAAGTTTGAACTCAATGCGAACATACAAAGAGTGACAGAACTTCTGAAACGTTTGCGTTAGGACGTTCAAACTGCACGGTTGTCCGCGTGGCATGATGGGAATTAATATGCACTATATGGATTGCTTTAGCGATGAAGCCCACTTTCATTTGGTTGGATTCGTCTATAAGCAAAATTGGCGCATTTGGGGAACTGAGAATCCGCATTTCGTGATCGAGAAGTCTCTTCATCCTTAATGGGTGATTGTGTGGCGTGCAATGTCCAGTCATGGAATAATCGGTGCAATTTTCCTTGATGGAACGGGGACTACCGAACGTTACGTGAAGGTTTTGGAAGATGATTGTTTCCCCATTATGCAAAGTGACCCTAATTAGGACAAGATGTGGTTCATATAAGACGGTGGTCGAGCCCATTGAAGCAGGAGAGTGTTTGATGTCCCAGAGAAGTATTCTGGGGGCGGCTGTGGTGGTCTCGCGGTTCTAGGCGCTCAGTTCGGAACCGTGCTACTGCTACTGCTAAGTCCCCTAGAACTTAGAACTACTTAAACCTAACTAACCTAAGGACATCACACACATCCATGCCCGAGGCAGGATTCGAACCTGCGACCGTAGCGGTCGCGCGGTTCCAGACTGTAGCGCCTAGAACCGCTCGGCCACACCGGCCGGCACAGTCACAGTCAGCCGTACAACCTGGGAAGGCGTCATGCAACAGTCGCCGAAACGTCGGTATTTTATAGATGACAATGTGGCCTCAAACCCAGAAAAATTTTGATTGCTTTAGTTGCCAAGTTTCTGCAAATAAGAGTCGGAACATTCTACTACTTGTTCAGTTCTTCGAGGATAGAAATCCATTTAGAGAATAGCTGCGCGAACGTACTCACCGTCGCTTACATTTTTTAAGGCATACTGACAGAAGGTCAGGATGAAACTGTCTCGAATTTAGACCTTTTCCTTACAAGAATCGTACTGTCCCGAGTACTTGGGAGTAAGTCTTCGGGTCCGCGCCATTTCGACCGTGCACTGTGATCCACCTACCACTTGTGTCTGCAGGACACATGGAACACGTACGCTCGTCTGACAATGCGCCATTCTTGTTGCCTAAGGGTCTCACAGTGGGACGACATGCGTAACATAGTTTCTGATGTACCTAAGCACTAACGCTCTGGATCGATGTATGGTATTCAGCACGCGCATAAAATTTTGAACCTCTATTTCTCGAACACGCTTCAGAGGCGAATCGTACTAATCAGCATCTGTTACATGTAAGTGTGTACTACAATCTTACAAAAGATGAACACTATCGATGAGCCGCTGGGTGTGTGCTGTGAGGTGATCTTCTCGCCTTGACAGACTACGTATGATCAGGACTTCTTAAAGATTTCTGTGGACGATTCGACAAATAAGATATCACTTTCAAATCCACTGATCTGTTCTCGCACAGCTTTTGTTTGTTAGCCATGTTCAGCTTCAAGACATCAATAATTTGTCACAAGGGTTCTCTGTATCCCGATGCAGAAAGTGCATATAGTGTGCACCACCTAATGTTTCTCCAAACTTCGTTTTACACAACGACGTGGCTCAAGTGAAATTACTCCTCAGTGTCTTAATACAATGAGAAACAGAGACGGCACATCAGACTTATTTACATTATGTCCAATGAGAACATACAGTAGTTTAGAGGTACTTTAGATTTTTAATGGCCAAAGAAAGATATTAGGTTCTTCAACCGTAGAATTTTTTAGCACCAGTAATAAAAGTCACATGAGTTAATGTTCACAAATATCACTTTTATTCCACACTTTTAATTGATTATCCTGCAATTAACGTAATTACATACACAACACGGCGACTGCGTGTTACAAAACCAACTTTCACATCGTCCACTTCCCGCCGACCTCATACAACAAACGCCTCAAACAGCTAATAAAAATGTAACAGAGTGATAATATTTTCCTTTAAGTTGCTTTGAAAGTTTATAATTAAGAATTTTAATCTTGATAACTTAATATAGACTTAATATTCGATAGTTAAATTTGGAAATAAATACAGTAAATAACACGCAACAAATTTATTTAAAAAAATAACAAAATCATTATCATTTTTGTCAGAGTCAGGTTCAAAGACATACTTAGAACGTAAGTGTACAAAACCATCTCAGTAATTCGTTAAATGCAGGATCACAATTTTTAGTCTGTGGGTGGTTGGTTGGTTGGTTTAAAAGGGAGGGAAAGGGACCAAACTGCGAGGTAATCGGTCCCGTATGAGATGGTGCACTGAATTTATCACACGTATCTAATACTCCAATACGGGACAAAAGGAGAGCTATTGACTACTTCCATTACAAACGCGACACAAAGAGCAGGTGAGCACTGAGCGTGTTTTGTTTGAAGTACACTGAGGAGCCAAAAAAAACTGGTACACCTGCGTAATACCGTGTTTGGCCCCCGCGAGCACGCAGAAATGCCGCAACACGACGTGGTATGGACTCGACTAATGTCTGAAGTAATGCTGGAGGGAACTGACACCACGAATCCTGCAGGGCTGTCCATAAATCCGTAAGAGTATGTGGGGTGGAGCACAGGACGTCGCAAAGAATCCCAGATATGCTCAATAATGTTCATGTCTAGGGAGTTTGGTGGGCAAAGGAAGTGTTCAAAGGAAGTGTTCAAACTCAGAAGAATGTTCCTGGAACCACTAGTAGCAATTCTGGACGTGTGGGGAGTCGCACTGTTATCCTGGACTTGCCCAAGTCGGTCGGAATGCACAATGGACATGAATGGATGCACGTGATAAGACAGGATGCTTAGGTACGTGTCGCCTGTCAGAGTCGTATGTAGACGTAACAGGGGTGCCATATCACTTCAACTGCACACGTCCCAAACTATTACAGAGCCTACACCAGCTTCAGTAGGCTCCTGTTGACAAGCAGGATCCATGGATTCATGAGGTTGTCTCCATATCCGTACACGTCCACCCGCTCGATACAATTTGAAACGAGACTCGTCCGACCAGGGAATATGTTTCCGGTCATCAACAGTCCAATGGCGGTGTTGACGGGGCCAGGCGAGGCGTAAAGCTTTGTGTCGTGCTGTCATCAAGGGTAGACGAGTGGGCCTTCGGCACCGAAAACCCGTATCGATGACGTATCGTTGAATGTTTCGGACGCTGACACTTGTTGATGGCTTAGCATTGAAACCTGCACCAATTTGCCGAAGGGTTGCACTTCAATCACGTTGAACGATTCTCTTTAGTCATCATTGGTCCCGGTCGCAAAGGATCTCTTTCCGGTCGCAGCGATGTCGGAGGTTTCATGTTTACCGGATTCCAGACATTCACGGAAAATTTGCCACCTCGGAAATCGTCGTACGGGAAAATCTCAACTTCATCGCTACGTCGGAGACGCTGTGTCCCATCGCTCGTGCGCCGATTATAACACCAAGTTAAAACACACTTAAATCTTGATAACATACCCTTGTAGCAGCAGTAACTGAACTAATAAGTGCGCCAGACAGTTGTCTTATTTAGACGTTGCCGACCCCAACGCCGTATTCTGCCTGTTTACGTATCTCTACAGAGGGGTCCAAAAAATGTATCGACTGTTTAAAAGTCCATAACTTCCAAACTAATTGACGGAGTTGTCTCATTTTTGGTGAAAGTGTAGCTTAAAGTCCGACGTAAAGATATCACTGTAGGTGTTCGAAACGGTCCCATTAACACCCACACACAAACGATGCCGCCGCACTGCAGCAGGAACTACTGACTGCAACGTGTTCAGTTGGATATCTGCACGTGAATGTACGATCGATTATCGAAGTTCATCCAATGTGCGTGGATTTTGTCGATAACGACGTCCTTTAGTGTTCCCCACAGGTAAAAGTCCAGAGGAGTTAGGTCTGGGGGCGCGGTGGATACTCCACAGCACCTCTACGGCCTATCCATCTTCCAGGTAGATTTTCGTCGAGATACGCCCTAACACGATTTTGGTAGTGGGCTGGGACACCATCTTGTTGAAAGTAACCTCTTCTATCTCGAAAGAAGTCTCGGATGGCAGGTAAAATGGATGTCTGAAGCTTCTCAAGGTACACCTCACCCGTAACTGTGCCGTCAAAGAAGAATGGCCCAATCAAGCCCCGGTAAGACAACCCACACCACACATTTACTCCTGGCAAAGTCACGGCTTCGTCTACATTCGGATTTTCGGCGTCCCAGTAGATGCTATTGTGGCGATTTACTGTACCATTGAGTTTGAACTGTGCCTCATCAGACCAAACAATCATCTCTGCAAACTCTTCATTGTTGCGCACCATGTTAGTAAACCACTCGCAGTACTCCGTTCTACGATATGGGACGTCCTCGTTCATTGCGTTGAGCAATCGTGGGATGTGGCACTTCCACTTTGCTGTCTTCAAAATTCGCCGAACACCTGAGCGACTCACTGCAGTTTCACGGGCACACTGTCTCACAGACTTCTGTGGTGAGCGAGTGAATTGTTGTAACACACGACGGGAGTTAGTTGGACTTGTTACTGTTACAGGTCGTCCAGATCGTTGTTTGTGTACATCTTTAACACAGCCTTCGGCTTCAAATTTGTCTCGAATGCGACGAATCGTTAAACGTGTCGGTGGCTCTGTTTGACACTCATTTCGCCATTGCCGTTGAACCTCATTAATGTCTTCGTACTTAAAATACCACTTCAAAACTGACTTCCTTTCATCGAATGTAAGCAATGCGCCAGCTATGTTTACTCGAGTAACTAGGCGCAATTAAGAACAAAACACTGACTATTTGGCGACTGTCATCTGACAAAACAAAACAATGCAATACAACGCTTGTGTGGTGATTGCCGGAACTACAAATTGTTACACTACCAAAGATGAGACAACTCCGTCAATTAGTTTGCCAGCTATGGACTTTTAAGCAGTGGATACATTTTTTGGACCCCTCTGTATATTTGAATAGCTTGCCTATACCAGTTTCTTTGGCGCTTCAGTGTAGATGGGGCAGAGCGGGGTGTTGCGGTCGGCCTGAGGCGACGCGCTGCCGGCTGCTCGTAGGTCGCGGCCGACAGCTCAGATACTGCCGGCCTGCACGACAGCAACCACTGCGTCACGCAAGGTTCGCGGCGGCCGTTGTTCCACCTCGCTCCCAACGGACACCCCTGCTCACTTCGTCTGATCCTCCGCAATGGAAGCCACAGCCGGAAGTTTTGATGGGGGTTTCCCCAACAACAGGGTTGAGACATAACCACAACATTTGTCCTAGACAATACAGGGGCTATCAACTACGGCAATTCTATGTTTACGGCATTTGAACACTGCCGGTCACTGGAAATGTGATACCACGAAAGACAGCAAATAAAATTACAATTATTGTGCGTACATAAAGTATTTAATTTGCGGATGACTTGGGATAGCGAAATTTAGTACACAGATGTTCCACCTCTGGCAGCATTAATGTAAGCTGGATGGCCAGCGAGGCAAAAATTGAGTTTGGATGATAGACACGGACACTTCATTCCGTGCTGTGTCGATTCTTGTGCCAGCGTTCATCAATCGCAGTGGCTGCCGAGTGTTGGCAAGCAAAACTCCGTGCTGGCCAGTGTCGAACACGCGGTCTTGCGTCATCTTGTTCAAAGACAATGCCACGGAGACTTTCAGGCTAAGGCACAGCCACTGGCTGTAACACGTCAAAACAGTAACATGGCTGCTCGCCAAACAACGCCTACGCGAATAAGTTCAACCATCATTCTTGGGATCTGACATACCCCTACAATCGCGCCGTGTGCTGATGACACTAAGATAATGAATGCAATCTACCAAGTTCGTTCTCCTTGGAGCCTCCATACACGAACAGGTCCATCTTCATGCTGAAAGTTGTACATGAACTCGTGTTAAAAAACAATGAGATGCCTGTGACGAGTGTTACTGCTGGGTGCACCACAATCGACAGGCCTCATTTGCCGCGTCAAGAAAGCCACACCTGTGCTGGCAGTCCGTGGTGCTGGAGACGTCGTCGCGTATCCCAGCATGTAGCTCACTCCATGCCTACTAGGCATTTTTTATGCTGTCGTCTAGGCGTTACATTACTTATGCCCGGAAAGGTAGATTTAAAGAATGCTTTTGACAATGTCGATTGGAATAAAATGAAGGTGACAGTCATAAAGTATAGGAAGCAAAAGTTATCTGCAACTTGTGCAGAAACCTGCCTGTAGTTATAACAACCGAAGGACGTGCAAGGAAAGCAATGGCTTCGACGTCAATGAGGCAGGGCTGCAGAGCATTCCTCATGTTATTCGATCTGTACGTAGTGCAAGCAGTAAAGGAAAACAAGCAAAAATCTGGAATGGGAAATACAGTTCATGGGAAGAAACAAAAACATAGACTTGCTATGACTTTGTAATTCTGTTAGAGGGGACAAAGGACATGGAAGATCAGTTCAACGAAATGAACAGAGTCTTGTAAAGATGTTTTAAGATGAACAACAAAAATAAGACGAGGACAATGGAGCGTAGTGGAAATATATCAGACGATGTTGAGGTAGTTAGATTAGAAAATGAGACACTAAAAATAATACACGAGTTGTGCTATTTGGAAGTGACGCAACTGACGCACATCGAAGATGATATAAAATGGAGACTTGCGATAGCAATTACGGAATTTATAAAAAAAAGGGAAATATGTTAACATCGAATACAAGAGGATTTTGATAGTTTTTCCGAATGTATTTGCGTGGAATGTAGCCTTATACGAATGATCAACAGCGCAGATAAGAAGGGAATAAAATACTTCGAAATGCGACGTTAGAAAATGGTTCTGAAACACAGGTTGTAGATTGGATAATTAATGAAGACGAGCTGAATCTAACTGATGGAAAGAAATACGTACTGCACAAAGTGACTTGTTAAAACAGGCTACTATAAAGCAACAGTTAATTTAAAGCAATGGGCAAAAATTTTAAGAGAGACACCAAGGTTGACTATAGTAATCAGATGAAGTGGAATAGGTTCAAATACGTAGCAACGAGAAGGCGAAGAGGCCTGCACAAGATAAGATTTGTGTGGAAAGTTGCACCAAACCACGCAGCGAAATGAGAACCACAGCAATGACAACGGAGAACCAGAGTTACCAATATCAACAGACACAACTGTATTTTTAAATCTTATTTTGCAATCTACTCTGTTAATGTAAAACATTCAAAAAAAGAAAAATAAGATATTAAGCACAAATAAGGATCTACAAAGAATATCACAGACGTGCTGAATCACGTTTGTGAAAGACAACTACACAATAATACATTGTTTTTTGTAAAGACGGGTGGAACCAAGGTTTGTGATTCTCTATTGCTCTGTAAATGTGGTGATCCTAATAATCCAAGCGCATGGGTATGAGATAAAATGTGGCTTTAAATGAAATAGTCCCGCTTTAATAAAAACGACAGTACTTGACGAGTGGGGCGGTGGGGCTCTGTTTACTATAGCTCATTTCGGACAAGCACTGGGGTAAATGAAAATGAAGAGTAATTCAAATTTTAAAATTACACAATAAGTAGGTACATACAGGCAACACGTCACTACTCGGCAGTGAATAAGGCAGCGTGAAGGGAAACTACAGATACCATCGCCAAACGACACCGCAATACGTTCGCGTTATCAACCAAAGGTCGGTCTGGCACACTCCTTCCTCCGATAACGCCGTTGCTTCGCCGTATTTCTTACAAAGTAAATCTACCTAAACACGCACACGCCTTCCGTTAACTATGCTCAGTTCCCCTCTCGTTTTTTACCGGCGTGTTGTATCTAAGTGTTTTAAGATCTCGTCATTTATCTAAGGAACGCATCACTTCCACATCGTAATGTGCCTGCAGCTTTAGGATGTACTACCTTATTAGTTTTGATTTCTTATTTGCAGTATGAAACAGAGGACAAAATGAGACGACTGCAGTCAAAGTCGTTAGAGTTTGTCGTATAATATTATCAGTCACATTTCCTTACACGCGATTAAAAGTTAAAATATATACTGACGACGTTTCATATACAAAAAACTACTATGTTAATAATTTTATGTAGACACGTAGGGGGATCACATACAGTTACGACATATAAATAAAAGAACAAAAACATAGTCCGTTGTGGGTTGTAATGTATTTAAATCGTGCAATTAGCTCATTTCTACGACTTGTAATTTTCAAGCACGTGTGTGATATTACGTATTACATGTCACCATTGTCAAATTACTTTTCTCTACATGTCGTTATATTCCACCTTTACATTGTGAGTGGACCCACATTAACGTGACAACTTTAAACATCATATTGGTAAATTTTCTCTAATACTACAGCGTTGGTATATAACGTATGATGGAAACTGTGCCACATAACACGCTTCCTTAGCGGATGTCGCTACCTCATGCCTGTGTGGTGGCGCTCGATTCGGAGGTAAGCCTGTTCGAACCCGGTGGTGGATGAAGTGTTCACTGCTAGTACTTGGCCGGCAACGAGAGCAGAAGTTGTGGCGTGAAGTACCTGATCACCAGTTGAAGCAAAGCAAGCGCTGTATCATGTATAAGATACAGAGGCGAGCGAGTGCACGGGACTTACCCTAGTTCACTGCTAGTAGCGTCACGTCATCGTAACGCGCCTGCATATAGTATTGCACCACATTTAACATAAAAGTAAAAATTAAGATTTGTGTGTAAAACTTTGTTAAAGTATAGTTCTATGTAATAATGTTTCAGGTAACAAATCTTAATGTTATAAAATTAGTAGTTTACGTAAAATTCACGTTTTGAAAGAAAAATAGGAGGCGCTAAATAATGACGCTAGGAAGCCAAAATTTGGTGAGAAGGTGCAGTAAGAAGTCATTAATGAGTGGTGCTGGTTTCCAAAACCATAAAACTAAAATTGACTCCAGAATCCGCGTTTTTCGGAAAAATCAGAGGCGCGAAATAATAGAGCTACAATATTGAAAATTGGTAGGATGCTTCAGTTCACCCTAATAATAATAATGGAAATACCACAATCAGTTACCTCTTCTAGTTTTTTAGTAATTTAGTAAAAACTACTTTTGTGAGTAAAATGTACATAAGTATTATAGATTAAGTACTTTAAATTTTAATGATAAAACAAATTCTTTAAGACCAATGATCAGATAGGACAATTAACAAAGCTACACCAAGTTTTAGTCTTGTAGCATAATTAACAGCTGATACAAGTCTTGATAAAGCTATGGTTCAGAGGTAACAATCTACCGTTAGTTCCATTGTAAAAATTCTAGAGAGTAAAGTTTTAATTTTAGCGGGCTGAGATTTTCTACGTGCTTCTGTACTGCTCAGACGTATGTATACAAAAATTGAGAAGTTTGTAAAGCTATTATTAAATGTGATATTTAAGATTATGTGCCTGAGATAGCGATCATTTGGAGGCTGCAGGCATCTACATAGGAACGAAAAGAACAGATGCTCTCTTGGCGGTACGCGCCGGAGCTATATAAAAAGAGCGGCAGAGGCAGTAGTAAGCTCACTCCGCATTAGACCAACGCCTAGTCCACGCGAGCTTAACGTCCGATCGCGCCTCGCCTCGGGTGACGTCATAGCGGGCTGTGACATGCGCGTACTTAGCAATGTAAACGGACATTGAAAATCGCGAGGACTGTACACCGTCCTGGATCGTTTAGACTTCGGTAACAAACTGTTATTGTGCCGTCCGTGTGAAGTATAATTCCGCGTGGCAAGTGGTGACTAACTCCACTTTTAAGGCGAGCATTAATTTTTTTTTTAACATTATTGCGAACTATTAATAGAGCACCGTTAGTTAGAGTAATGAACTATTCGGGAGGAACTTGCTGTAGAAGTCGCCTCTGAACTATTAAACGATTGGCTGAATTAACAATATTTAATGTCTTTAGCATTTTCAGAAGTTTCGAGTAATTTGTGTGAGCCTTTAAGATAATAAAATCTTGTTTGGAACGTTAAATTTTATTGAAGCAGCCCTAATCCCGTGAAGAACTATGGATATTTTTCGTTTAGCTGGGCTGTACAGGAATGTGGCCGTGCAGACTGGGAACTAAGGTCAGTAAGTTTCCCTTCGCTTTCTGACTGGCCACCAAATTAGTTGCCAGGCTCGCGTGATTTAAGGTGGCAATGTTCAACTTTCATTCAACATTAAACAACGACTTCTTCGCCGTCCCACATATGTTGCATCGGCAATAGTCTGTTACGTGAAATGAACATTCAAACAACTCATTCGACAACTTCTTCGCCGCCCCACACAGTCTTTGCGCCGATGTCCTGGATTAAATACCAAATCTTCCCTCACTGTTTCGTGAGGAGAGGGCATGTGATACTGTTGATGAGGATCCATCGGTCGGATAGGACCGTCATGTCGGCCCACATGGTGCTATCCCAGATGAGTGGGCTTTGCATTTACATCGGGTTTTACTCTCTCCCTTTTCCCATCATAATTGTCACCATCAACAACAACAACATACAACAAAAACATGCAACATACTATACAAGCATCCGTTACCCTCAGCTATACTCGACAAATATTCATATGACACAACTCACATATTCGCAAGGAAAGGCGCCACTGTGCGTGGCGACAGAAAATCCTTTCCGGCCAGGCGGTTGAACCCACCAGTTGAGGTTTCTGAACCAACAATGCAATACGACTTTACTTTTTTATGCCACAGACTGTCTACATCAATGATTAGCTGCGAGCTTAAACAGTATAAATTATCAAACAACATTCATCTGGTAGTTCAAGACCCGCATGAACATTCTTTTAAGTAAACACCAAACAAATCAAAAGAAAGATTAGGGTTTAACGTCCCCTCGACATCGCATCATTAGACACAGAGTACAAGCTCGGATTAGGAAAGGAGATCGATTGCGTCCTTTCAAAGGAACCATCCCGTCATTTGCCTGGAGCGATTTAGGGAAATCAGGTAAAGCCTAAATCTGTATGGTCGGACACAGTTTTGAATCGTCGTCCTCCTGAATGTGAGTCCAGTGTGCTCTGCGCCACCTCGCTCGGTCAAACAAATAAATAGTTGCGTGTTCGTTCTATGACTAGAAGGACGACAACAAAAAGATACGCAATATATATGAAGATGGCTTGTACATGAGCCGAAACCGGTTAATAAAGAAATATTATTGCAATCTCGACAGTTCATTTTAATTTTCACATAGCATCAGGTCGCTGCTCTCCGTAAACTATGTTTTCAAAATTTACAATGATTATTTGATAAAATTATTATTATTAATTGCACTTGCGCTGTAAATAAAACATCTTAATTCCTGATGTAGTTAAATGTTATGATACGACAAAGTCGCAAATACAGGAAGCTAACTAGAATACTGTCAACTGCAGATAAAGGATCCGTACTGATACTCTGCATCTGAAAACAGTGTACACCACTCTTATAAAGTAAACCGAACGATAAGCGAGAAGGGAGGAAATATGCACGAATCGATGCTATACAGTAAATGAGAAATCCAAAACCGGAATTAGGACGAGAAAAATTAGGCTGTTGCAGCTCAGCTTTTGCTCGGCGGCCGCGGCTCCCGCTTGATTGAGCGGCTCACCGTCACTCGGGGAGATAAACCTGCGCCCAGATAAGGCACGCCGGCGAATGCCGCCGGTCAGGCGTCTGACTCACTTCATTTCCACACAATCACGCAGAGACGACAGCCGCGACTCTGCCTGCCGAATTACCGACGATGAAACGCTAGTCTGTCTCACACTTCACGACGACTTAGTACCCACCGCACACAGAACAGAATCGAGCAGTCATGTATTACAGACACGTCATTAATCCCACAATAAACAACCAGCTTTTGAGTACATCAAACCCTATGAGTGTCATTGTAGGCAGTCAACTCGAAATTTCAGAAAAAGTTTCGGAGTTAGTACAATTACTTTTCTGCATATTTTTGTACTAAGAACCCGTGGTTCAAATGGCTCCGAGCACTATGGGACTTAACTTCTGAGGTCATTAGTCCCCTAGAACTTAGAACTACTTAAACCTAACTAACCTAAGGACATCACACACATCCATGCCCGAGGCAGGATTCGAACCTGGGACCGTGCAGCAGCGCGGTTCCGGATTGAAGCGCCTAGAGCCGCTCGGCCACCGCGGCCGGCCTGTGCTTTCTGCCAGTTCTCTACGTTGATCTGCAGCTTGTTGTCTTTGCCAAAGTGTTGTTGTCATAGCCAGCTCTTCATGTGAGTAGATGTGAAAATCAGAGCGATGAAAATAAGAGCGAGACAGGTATGTGCCGAGTAAAACTGTGAGGGACGGGAAAAACTCACCGTGGTTCAACAACAAAGTTAGGAAAATAATGCGAAAGCAAAGAGAGCTTCACTGCAAGTTTAAACGCAGCCACGACTTCTCAGACAAACAGAAGCTAAACGATGTCAAAGTTGGCGTAAGGAGGGCTATGCGTGAAGCTTTCAGTGAATTCGAAAGTAAAATTCTATGTACCGACTTGACAGAAAATCCTAGGAAGTTCTGGTCTTACGTTAAATCAGTAAGTGGATCGAAGCAGCATATCCAGACACTCTGGAATGATGATGGCATTCAAACAGAGGATGACACGCGTAAAGCTGAAATACTAAACATCTTTTTTCAAAAGCTGTTCCACAGAGGAAGACCGCACTGCATTTCCTTCTTTAAATCCTCACACGAACAAAATTATGGCTGACATCAAAACAAGTGTCCAAGGAAAAGAAAAGTAACTGAAATCACTCAACAGAGGAAAGTCCACTGGACGTGACGGGATACCAATTCGATTCTACACAGAGTACGCGAAAGAACTTGCCCCGCTTCTAACAGCCGTGTACCGCAAGTCTCTAAAGGAACGGAAGGTTCCAAATGATTGGAAAAGAGCACAGGTAGTCCCAGTCTTCAAGAAGGGTCGTCGAGCAGACGCGCAAAACTATAGACCTATATCTCTGACGTCGATCTGTTGTACAATTTTAGAACATGTTTTTTGGTCGCGTATCATGTCGTTTCTGGAAACCCAGAATCTACTCTGTAGGAATCAACACATGGATTTCGGAAACAGCGATCCTGTGAGACCCAACTCGCTTTATTTGTTCATGAGACCCAGAAAATATTAGATACAGGCTCCCAGGTAGATGCCATTTTCCTTGACTTCCGGAAGGCGTTCGATACAGTTCCACACTGTCGCCTGATAAAGTAAGAGCCTACGGAATATCAGAACGGCTGGGTGGCTGGATTGAAGAGTTTTTAGCAAACAGAACACAGCAAGTTGTTCTCAATGAAGAGACGTCTACAGATGTTAAAGTAACCTCTGACATGCCACAGGGGAGTGTTATGGGACCATTGCTTTTCACAATATATATAAATGACCTAGTAGATAGTGTCGAAAGTTCCATGCGGCTGTTCGCGGATGATGCTGTAGTATACAGAGAAGTTGCAGCATTAGAAAATTGCAGGGAAATGCAGGAAGATCTGCAGCGTATAAGCACTTAATGCAGCGAGTGGCAACTGACCCTTAACATAGACATATGTAATGCATTGCGAATATATAGAAAGAAGGATCCTTTATTGTATGATTATATGATAGCGGAACAAACACTGGTGGCAGTTACTTCTGTAAAATATCTGGGAGTATGCGTGCGGAACGATTTGAAGTGGAATGATAATATAAAATTAACTGTTGATAAGGCAGGTGCCAGGTTGAGATTCATTGGGAGAGTCCTTAGAAAATGTAGTCCATCAACAAAGGAGATGGCTTACAAAACACTCTTTCGACCTATACTTGAGTATTGCTCATCAGTGTGGGATCCGTAGCAGATCGGGTTGACGGAGGAGATAGAGAAGATCCACAGAAGAGCGGCGCGTTTCGTCACAGGGTTATTTGGTAGGCGTGATAGCGTTACGGAGATGTTTAGCAAACTCAAGTGGCAGACTCTGCAAGAGTGGCGCTCTGCATCGCGGTGTAGCTTGCTGTCCAGGTTTCGAGAGGGTGCGTTTCTGGATGAGGTATCGAATGTATTGCTTCCCCCTACTTATATCTCCTGAGAAGATCACGAATGTAAAATTAGAGAGATTCGAGCGCGCACGGAGGCTTTCCGGCAGTCGCTCTTCCCGCGAACCATACGCGACTGGAACAGGAAAGGGAGGTAATGAAAGTGGCACGTAAAGTGCCCTCCGCCACACCGTTGGGTGGCTTGCGGAATATAAATGTAGATGCAGACGAAAGCGATCGATGGGCATACTAGAGACACTATCTAACAGATCTATGCAAAGCTTCATCCAATTTTCACTGTGGTTTCCATTTCGCGGTCGATCGGACCTTACTTTCCGGACAGCCCTCATACATAAGGTTTGCCGGGTCTTGGTATAGTTTTGGTTGTTCCTTCGCCTTTCCGCTTTACAACCACATCACAAACCTTCGACTTGGACAGCATGAAAAGGGTTGAAATGCCCTTGATGTACTTGTTACGCCGGTGACATCCAATGTCCAGCCCACGTTCAAAGTCGCTAAGCTTTCCTGGCCGATTTTTATTGCTTCTCTACTGACTGAAGATGTCCACCGTCCGTATTTAGACATCTAGTGGTGAAATGACGAATAAAACTCTGGAGTTGATTGTACAAAATAAATGCGCACGAACATATTCGACTAGATTCAATTTCCATAATTTTTATAACCTTCGTGTTCCGAGAGTATGCTAAGTAACGCAGTGATCAACCCGAAGATTATTTTGAACACCACAATGCTTTATTAGACACGGTCCTGTTGGTGGTGGTCTGCCTTTGCGTTCCCCCGACCGCTGAACTGACACACATAGGGGATGTACAGTAGAACGTGGATTCCGAACTAAGGCGCAACTTAGCATTTTTCACAACAAACATGCCAGAGGTGAAAGATGTGATAAATGACAAATATATCTTCTTGGATTGACCAGTGGTCGAACCCGACGCCATCAGATTAGAAAGTCTGGCAATTTACCACTGAGCCACCACAACACACTGATTTAAACCACTACACCTCTTATTTGACAAGACATGTGGACAAGTTGTCTACAACAGAAGAAACACATTTTTCTCAACTTCAGGGAAACTCGTCTAATATTTGGTATTAAACTCCGTGTATCAGATTATGTCCACAATCTTCGTAAATACAAGGTGACTCATTAACGTTTAAAAATTCCCCAAGCGACGTGGATAATGCTGAGACAACTCATTTGACGTAAGGTACATGGGGCCGCAGATGTTGGGAAATACCTCAAAAGTGGACGACAAATGTTGAACATGTGGCGTCACCAGATGACGTAACTCGCCGTATGTGCAGCGGCGGTTGAGCTTTTTGACCCTACTCTCGTTGGTAGCGGCCACGGCTACACATCGCTCCGCTAGGCTGCTCTGTTTTTGTAAATGTAAGCCCATTCATCGTAGTCTTGTGTTACCACTACCGCATCACATTGGATAATGCAAGAACGAAAACAGAGTACTCTAGCGGAGTGATGTGAGACTGCTTCCTACCAGCGACAGTAGGATCGACAAGCCCACCCACTGCACATCGGCGAGGTACACAATCTGGTAAATGTTCGTCATTTCTCATCCATTTTTCGGATATTTCTCGACATTAATGGCCCCATGGGTCTCAAATTACTTCTTTTCAGCGTCATCTATATAGCTTCCGAGGTTCAAAAAATTGATAAGAATCACTCTGTATAGGAGTGATACCTCACACAAATTAAGCTCCAAACGGGTTTCCGGCCGCCGAATGCTGTAGGACAAAGTAGAACGAAACTTAGACTTATCTCTCAATTGTCATGTAAAATTCCTTCTGTACGGTGCTTCACACACTACAACCAATTAACAAGACAAAAATTTTATGTTAGAATGCGCTTAAGGAAAGAGAACCGTCAAAATTTCACTAAACCAGAATTAAATCAAACCTGAGCAGCTGATGCTGTTATTACGCTGTAGCTGTCTCGATCGTAACCACCAACACTGAGTAACCGCTTATCTCTGAGTGAGATAACAAAACAGAAAGCTTCAACTACTCAACAGCTGATAATGTAAATTATGAGTGCAATTTATCACTGTATAATTTCTGTCTACTCACAGAATGGAGGCCAATGAGTTTTATTCTGCAAAATCTTTAATATCTTTACATAGAAAGGAACTTACATTAATGGAGGAAAAAGTACCTTATCCACGACAAGGAAGGCGACATACTGTATTTAATGGTTGCAAAAGTACCATACTTCAGCTGTCATTTACCAAAACTATATATATATTGTGTGAAATCTTATGGGACGTAACTGCTAAGGTCATTAGTCCCTAAGCTTACACACTACTTCACCATAATTATCCTAATCACAAACACAAACACACACAAACACACACACACACACACACACACACACACACACACACACACACACGCCCGAGGGAGGACTCGAACCTCCGCCGGGACCAGACGTGTCATTTACAAAAACACTTTGTAAATGTTTCTTGAATATTACTTCAGCAGTGCTCTGTGGTGTTTTTGACCGTATCATGGCCTGTTGATTATACCTGACTCCGAAAACGGTAGTCGTTTGACAAAATGTACGACAACTGTCGACTGAATCAATTCTTTTTTCAGGATATGCTGGTCTGTGTTCCACAGATAGAATGGCAAAAATATGTTAGGAGACTATAATTAGATTTCGGGTGAGAGAGAAGTACAGTTCCATCAATTTGCAGCTGTTCAGGTGAATGGCTTCTCGATGCGGCCTACAGCACGAAATGAATGCATTATCCGACCCTTGCTACATCGTTATCGAGCGAAAAAATATTAAAACTGGGAAATGTTCGATAAACAGTGAGACTATTTTCACCACATTTACAAGCCTGTCAATTTTTAATCCTCACTGGAATGCTCACTTCAACAACGATTCGTAAGCAGAAGTAAATTACGTGTATATTAACCGAACTGACCGCGAATGTACTGTTACGGCGCCTGGCACGCCAGTGGGGAACGAGAGAGCAGAGAGGGCTGTGGAGAAGATTTCAACCGATTGCAAGCTGACTGACCCCTATCCAGGACGACAACGCGACAGCAGCGGCCTCTACATTGTACATTGTGTATTGAGGCCACTGCTTGGGCACTCTTTACTATGACACGCGTGTTTTACCCGGTGTGAGTTTTATGTCGTACACTCCTACAACGATGAATTTCCTGAAACTTCCTGGCAGATTAAAACTGTGTGCCCGACCGAGAGTCGAACTCGGGACCTTTGCCTTTGGCGGGCAAGTGCTCTACCATCTGAGCTACCGAAGCACGACTCACGCCCGGTACTCACAGCTTTACTTCTGCCAGCACCTTGTCTCCTGCCTTCCAAACTTTACAGAAGCTCTCCTGCGGTAGTCGTCGTAGGGTTGCGGACCACTGCGACTCCGTCTTTTCTCGGTCCTCGGTTAACATACAATAACAACTCTCACAAATCAGTTTTCAATGTCACTTTTCAACTTAACACTAGGTGATTAATACTAAAACTGTACATGTGGATTTTTTTCTTCGAACTATGTTTGTTGGATTTGCTGTGCATACAAGCGAGATGACAACTCTGTATCGCCATCTGTTCGCCGTTGATGCAAGCCTTTGAAATATGCCAGTTTTTCTAAGTCACCATATTCATATTTTGTTTAATATGCATAAATACGGAGTCATTTGGCTTTTTTCTTTGACCTCTGTTATATCTGCAAATATTTGTAAGGAACTTATTTTGCAAATGGTCAGTAGGGCATTACAGCATTTTTGAAATAACTTGTGCGGTGGTCAGGCGGCGTAGGAATGTGGCTAGCGATGAGTAAGAGCGGACGTGTCATTGGGTGCTGAGCAATTTGTAATGGGCAATATCAAGAGGATTGTACGTGTGCAGAAGATGCCCGTACCACTGCTCGTGGAGAAGTGTGTTCTGCTAGCGTTAATGCTTACTATTGACAGACGGTTCTGAGTATGTACTTTGAAACAATGTACTTTCGCGGACGAATAATCATCATCAGACAATTGAACACTTACTTATTTAACGCCAATTCTCACTCGACGTGCATAGCACATATCGCGGCAAAGCAGTGAAGATATGTCACTGTTTTGAGTGAGTCAGACAAACAGCATCGTAATACGAAAATTTGACCAAGATTCAGCGACATGACGGAGGCAAACTTAACTTTCTCTGCGTAAGGGCGTCTCCCTACACTCTGATCTCTTTGAGCCTCACTCACTCTTATAGATTGATCATTTAGGAACGTCACACGTGTTATAATTCAGAATGTACTTATTCAAATGTACTTTGCCTGCGTGGAATATTTTATCCCGAACTAAAATCTCTTCTTCCGTCCTGAAATATAAGTTTGAATCACGAGCCATTGTTGCTTCTCCAATTCATATTCTGAATAATTATGTATTTACATAATTACCGGTGAAAATCACATATAAAGTTATGTTGTATTGCACCTGACAACGTGCACAGTGAAATTACGAAATATTTTCTGCCATTACATTGCGCTTACGCAGATGGCATTGTTATAATTACTATAAATCAGAAATGTGTCACTGCAATGCAGTAGCGGTAATCTTCGATACACTAATAAGTGGCAATAGCTCAGGACAGACAGTTTTTTAGACGAGTCAGTGTTGTTTGAACATTTCGTTCTTCTGTTGCACTAACTGCAACAGATATCTCAACATTAATTCATACATAATTTTATACAGTGTCAGATAGCACTCCCGCTACAAGTGTAACGAAATGATACTGCAATATCTTACTCTAACTGTGTGTGTGTGTGTGTGTTGTGATCGTACAAACCCCCGTTACTAGATGGATGTTTCTAGTATGCAAGGGTTGCTTTGTGGAGAGCGAGCGCGCTGCTTGGTGCGCAATTCGCGGAAGCGCCTGGCGCGCCCGCGCGAGATATGCAACGGTCGGTGGGATGTCTCCACGAGGCCCGCAGCTTGTGGCATTGTTTGGCTTTTCGCGCATTACGCGAAAACTATGTAACTTACGGTGACGAGCGACGCAGCAGTGGATTGTGGGCAGCAATATGCGCCTTCTGAGAGCTCGATCTTTATTTCAAGTCACGAGACGCAAAAGTTACAGTAATCTCAAAATAGATTAATATCACGAATACTGAAAGATTAATAAAAATAGTAAATACCAACTTGCAGGGATGAGCGAGCACTCAGTAAAAATGTTTCGTCGTACCGGATCGAGTTCCGTAGTCATATGTTAAGATTCATAAATAATTAAGCCCGTAAAGAGCAATAAAGTTTGAGGGAAAATTGTTTATAAAATTGGATAGAAAATTCGTGACGTAAAGAACGGCACTATATAATAATTTGGGTGTCATCACACGTATTTTAAGCTAGTTAAGTTATACTATACACTTAAAATTGGCATAGTTTTCATTGTTTGCAAATTATTATTAACATTTGTCGCCCATAAATAATTAATTAATTATTATAGATATGAAGATTTTGAGCATCGCAATGTGTAGATCGCTATACATTACGTGTAAAAACTGTGCTATGAGCAGTTCTATGTTAAAACTTTGCAGCACAGCTGTCAACAAACAAATTTGTGCTAAGTGGCGAAATTTTGCAAAAACTAATACTTGATTTACGGCCGATAGAATAACCCTAGAATTAACGTAGTACATACGATGAACTTTTTAGCGCGGTTCCGATGGTGTAGTTATTTCTGTCGAGGGATGTATATATCACAATCTGTAACCTTAACTGGTGAGACTGTTACTTGCATAACGAGGGGGTTGATGTCCGAGCCTATATAAGCGAGCGGCCATCTTGGCCAGGGGTCAGTCGTTTTGGAGGGTGGGTGGCGAGCAAGCCCCACTTGAGGGTGCCCCAAGTGGTCGTTTGAGAATTATTCTTCGCTCCGATTTATTTCGACAGAGTATTGTTTAATAGTGGTAGTGTGCAAGCATATATTTGGTGAACTGGAAGTGCTACGATTATTTGTGTGAGTACGATTTACGAGGTATACATCGTCGTAAGCGAACATGTGGCGGGCTGTTATTTCATGCAAAACTGTTAGAACAAAGAGGGCAGTGGGACTTGTGGACTGTTCGAACTGACTGAATAATTTTAAATTATAGCAGTCTAAATTACTGCTATTGGGGGGATCGGAGTCAAATTATTATTAAAGTAAAACTGTAAACCGTCTCACCAATGCTAATGTCATTGTGTGAAAGAAAAGGACAACGCCAATAAACAGTGATTGAACTGTGTCGTTAAAAACTGAATTTGCTAAAATAATCGCCTAATTTTGTCCCCTAGCACAAACTGTACTTATTTCTGAGTGAATAATTAATTCAAAAACTTTAACAAATGTGCGGATGTGGAAGTGAACTAGTGCACCAAGAGTGGAAATCATCCCTTGAGACTTACATGAGAGCCAAAATTTTCAATAGCATTTTTTAACCAACATTTGTATATGCACATTCCTGTGAACTCTCTTCTTCTTTATTTACCGCCCCGTCGCAGTGTGTTATCACACAAGGAATTACAGTTCGCTTAAAAATAGTCTGCAAAGAGTCAACAACCGTTGACAATGCCAAGCAATTTATGAATGCGAACTTACGTTATTCGGATGTATAATTCAGGACCTTAACAGATCAAATCAGAGGAATCTAAATTCAGCGAAACGAGTAACAGGTATCGTGCGAGCCACAGAGCAGCAATCACGTAGTGAAGACGTAGCACCTTTAGCGCTGTAGCCACAGCGGCTCGCTTTCTGCTCAGGTGAGCTCTTCCAGCGCGACAATTAGCCTGCTTAATGGACAGCGCAAATGTTTGCCCAGAGGCTCGCGAAGGAGACGCAGCCGGCGCACCCTAAAGGGCCGGTTATCTCTGCCGCGACGGCCTCTGGCATTAAGGGCGCTGCTTAGAGAGTGCTGCAGACACCTGAATAGCTCCATGCATTAACAGCGCCGCTCGCAACCGCGCTGGCGGTGTTGACTCGGAGGTGCGCGCTTACCTGCCACGGACTAGACCCACTTTCACCAAAGAAGTAAGGACTCAGTCAACACTCAGCAAGCAAAAGACAGCACCGATGTATAAAAGATAGGCCCAGTGAAATCTGCGCCCATTACGAAAATCTGTGAAATTTCCGCCCAACATTCCTGGAAAGTGCCTGCCTGCTCACTAAGTCACAGTCTACCCGCGATTCCAATGTTCTTGTGCTGCGCCTCAGCGTGTAACGCTGGAAATGCATATCCTCCTATTTCCATCTATTGTACTATAATTTTTTTCCTTACTTTGTTACCTGAAGATATGACATTTCTGTCATATATTGATGTATAATAGGATTGTTTTGTAAATATTATTTGTTTTTGTATGCTGGGTCTGGCCTAGGGAAAACTATGCTATCGAACGACTACATCGATACATCGTGTGGAGAACCAAAAAGTTTAGGATCTTTGGTAGTGTTAACTCTGCCGCGTGGAGCGCAGGCACAGCAGAAACTCGCTGGAGTAGGGCGGTGGAGCAGGTGTGTTGTGTGACGCTCCCGCAAGTTGCCGCGCTTTCGGGGTCTGACAGCATATAATTGCGCTCGACTTGCTATGATAGTTTCTGACACGGTGTCGCGGACGGGAAGCACTAGCTGGCGCACATCAAGAGCCCGCTTCGCCTGGTGACCGTGTCGAGAAGAAGCCGCGCCAACATCCAGCTTCTCCAACAGCGACAGCCGACAATGAGTGACTGTCGCCACCTCCTGGACCGACGACTTCAAACATTCAACCAACCAAGAAGGAAGACTGGAAGCACGTCTGACGGGATACCAATTCGATTCTACACAGAGTACGCGAAAGAACTTGCCCCCCTTCTAACAGCAGTGTACCGCAAGTCTCTAGAGGAACGGAAGGTACCATACGCGACTGGAACAGAAAAGGGAGGTAATGACAGTGGCACGTAAAGTGCCCTCCGCCACACACCGTTGGGTGGCTTGCGGAGTATAAATGAAGATATAGATGCAACTTAGCATGAACCTTTGTTGCTCATTGTCCCAATTGCATTACCAAGCGGGGTCCCTTCCTTTTCCGGAATGAACCCGAGTGTCGTTGAAATTCATACGCCAGCGTTAAAGTAATATCATTCTATTTCACTGCTTTAATTTCACAGTTCAGTTAAAGTATTCGTAGCTGGCTACAATATTTAGATTACACAAGCACAAATTAAGAGTGCGAGTTTTGTTACCATATTTTAGCTTACCTGTGACTGCAGCTCAGCTTGGTACGTACTAAATTTTACTATTGTTAATTGTCCAGAATCATTTAATTCAAGTTCAAAGTTAAATCTCTTATTTCTAAATTGCGTAGATTCAAGTAGCTTTTGAAATGATCGTTGAGGTAGCCGAAGACTAACCTTATTTTATTTAATTTCGTAGTGCTTCAGAAACAAAGTTCACTATTAATTTCAGTCACTAAATTAACTTTCAATTTTCCGGTTTTATTAATTCTTTTGCTAAATTAAATCAAAGTGTAGCGAAATTTATTACTTCTGACAAACATTCAGTTTTCACACAGCACGAGTCAACCTTCAGTTGCCACGCTTTTAGTGCTAATTATATGCGCATTAATCTTTCATTTTCAGTTATTATAGTAGTTGACCATAGGACTGGCGACCGTAATTTTCTCCAAATCTCAAATATCTAATTAACGCCAATTAATTGTTAATTTAACGACCGCACATTTACTTTCTTTATTAATTTTACCCTTTTCTCAAAATTAATTTTAACCAATCTCATTTGCATTTTCCCTTTCATTTAGATGTAACCCATTCTTCCCTCTTTACCAACAAATTAACTTCGGTGACGATTTCTTTTACCAACGATTGCTTTTACCAAATTTCCATTAGGTGCACGCGGTTTAATTTTTCATTGTCATTAAGGTCGATAAGTGAGGGGGAGGTTACAAGCGGATGACCGCTTGAACAGTCATCATCATTGATACCACTCTTAACTTTCGTAGTGTTCAGTTCGTGCGTCTTGTGTTCTCGTCTGGTTATAAGTTCGTTATGGAAATATCACCGATCATCTATAGTATTATATGTGGCCACTCTGAAGATTAACCGTATATCTTAAAGAGACCCAAATTAGACGAGACTGTGATTCGACGCTGCTCAAAACAGGAATCAATCTACTGCCGAGGAATAGACTGTAAGGTCATCAGTTCAAATGATCACCAATGTGGAACTTTGGTCGTGGTGGTGGTTGTGGCGATGTAAGAAGCTCAACACCATAGTCATCAGCGCCCTTACAACATGTCAGCAAGCCATTCTCGAGGAGAGGGTGCCGGACAGAGAGGTTGTTCCCTCAGGCGAAGTAGTATAACACTGTATTACAGTCCAACTAAAAATTAAAAAAAAAGCCGTTTAGATACACTAAACTGCGCCGTAGGAAATCAATTAATAAAAATGCTTAATCGCCTGGGCAAGCTATCTATCCACAGCACGCTGGCCTCTCCTCCCTGACACTTCAGGAATGAGTCCCGACAGTTCACAAACACGCGTTGCACTGTGTCGGCGTCGGCGAGTGTGGTAGGCAGATCTGTTAAGGGTTGCCTTTCCTCACTTCTTCTTCTTTTCTTGTCCCTTTGTCTCGCATCGACGAGCAGTGGGCATGATTACTAATGGATCTGTCACGGTGACTTTAACAGGTGGCCAGATGCCTTTGTTATCGATACCCGTTAGACCCCACGACGGAATATGTGTATTCCAGTTGTCTGTGCGCAATGTTATTCATGTGACAGTAATCAGAAGTTTTGAGATTATTTGTGAATCGCCTAACTGAGGCGGGACTTCGGTACCAGCCCATTATTCGCCTAGTGATATGTGAGAAACCGCCTACAAACCATACCCAAGCTGGCCGACTCCCGTCCGTAATCCGGGACCAGTGCACCTCCCCGTCACGGATTGGGCGCTTTAACAGCCGTGTCAAATTGAGGGTTGCTCCTATTGTTATTAGTGTTGTGGTCTTCAGTCCGAAGTCTGATTTGATGCAACTCACCATGCTACTGTACCCTCTGCAAGCCTCTTCATCACCGAATAACGACTGCAACTCACATCAATCCGAATCTCTTAGTCTCCCTCTACGAACTTCACCTTCCGTACTTCTCTCCAATACTAAACTGATGATCCCTTGATGTCTCAGAATGTATCCTACTAACCGATCCCTTCTCTTAATCAAGTTGTGCCACAAATTTATTGTGTCCCCAACTTTATTCAGTACCTCCTTATTAGATGGGCAGATCGCTAACTGATGTACATCATACTTCTGTACTACATTTCAAAAGCCTCACAGCTAAATATAAACTGATTTAATTAGCCTACATTCCATCATGCTTAGTTTGCTTTTGTTTATGTTCTCATATCCACCTTCCAAGACACTATTCATTCAATTCAAATGTTCTTCCAAGTCCTTCGCTGTTTCTGACAGGATTACATTGTCAACGGAAAACCTCAAAATGTATTTCTTCTACTTGAACTGTAACTCCTATTCCAAATTTTTCTTTGGTTTCGTTTAATACTTGCTCAATGTGCAGATTCAGAAATAGATTACAACCCCGTCTCACTACCTTCTCAACCACAGCTTCCTCAGATGTCGCTCTTATAAATGCCGAATAGTTTCTGTAGAAGTTCTAAATACCATTTCGCTCCATGTATTTCACGCCTGTTACCTTCAGAATTTCAATTATGTTGCGCTTATTTCAATAAATAAAACATATGTCCTCTAAATAAAACATAAACTATGTGATCAAAAGTATCCGGACACCTGGCTGAAAATGACTTACAAGTTCGTGGCGTCCTCCATTGGTAATGCTGGAATTCAGTATGGTGTTGGCCCACCCTTAGACTTGATGTCAGCTTCCACTCTCGCCGGCATACGTCCAATTAAGCAGGTGCTGGAGGGTTTCTTGGGGAATGGCAGCCCATTCTTCATGGAATGCTGCAAAGGAGAGGTATCGATGTCGGTCGTTGAGGCCTGGCCCGAGGTCGACGTTCCGAACCATCCCAAAGGTGTTCTATAGGATTCAAGTTAGGACTCTGTGCAGGCTAGTCCATTACATGGATGTTATTGTCGTGTAACCACTCCGCCACCGGCCGTGCATTATCAACATGTGCTCGATCGTGTTGAAGGATGCAATCGCCATCCCCGAATTGCTCTTCAACAGTGAGAAGCAAGAAAGTTATTAAAATAAAACATGAGTGTACGCCTGTGCTATGATTGTGCCACGCGAAACAACAAGGGGTGGTAGCCCCTTACAATACACCATAACACCACCGCCTCCGAATTTTACAGTTGGCACTACATACGCTGGCAGATGACGTTCACCGTGCGTCCGCCATACCTACACCCTGCCATCGGATCGCCACATTGTGTACCATGATTCGTCCTCCACACAAAATTTTTCCACTGTCCAATCGTCCAATATTTACGCTCTTTACACCAAACGAGGCGTCGTTTGGCATTTACCGGCGTGTTGTGTGACTTATGAGCAGCCGCTCGACCATGAAACCCAAGTTCTCTCACCTCCTTCCTAACTGTCATAGTACTTGCAGTGGATCCTGATGCAGTTTGGAATTCATGTTTGATGGTCTGGATAGATGTCTGTCTATTACACATTACGATCCTCTTCAACTGTCGACGGCCTCTGTCAGTTAACGGACTAGGTCGGCCTGTACGCTTCTGTGCTGTACGTGTCCCTTAACTTTTCCACCTATTTATCACATCTGAAACATTGCATCTAGGGATGTTTAGGAGAGTGGAAATCTTGCGTACAAACGTATGACGCAAATGAAATTTAATCACCTGACTACGTTCGAAGTCAGTGAGTTCCGCGGAGCGCACGATTCTGCTCTCTCGCGATATCTTATGACTACTGAGGTCGCTGATAGAGAATACCTGGCAGTAGGTGGCAGCACAATGCACCTAATATGAAAAACCTAAGTTCTTGGGGGTGTCCGGGTACTTTCGATCACATAGTGTAAAAGTGTCGCAAAAATATTTTCCGATATTGCAAGTGCTGGAAAACATGTCGACGAGACTAAACATCGCACTAGACTAATTTGGGCGGGCTCTGCCGAAACGGCGAACAACGTGAGCAGAGGTAATATTTGAGTAGACCGATTTCGTTCACACATGCAAAAACGAAACTGCAAATATTTGTCGAAACATCAGAGAACGCGTGTCCGACGACTCTTAGGTGAGAAACCCGGCTCATAAACATTTTTGGAGGAAACGTGCGAAGCTCTTTGAGTCCATACGAAGATTATGCTTGTAAGATTTCTCGTTGTTGGAGTCAATGCAATGTTCTCATATATGGCACTCAGTTGGGCGAAATCACTAGCTGGAGTGCGGCAAGAATGACAGATGTTCCTTCCCAGTTATTGCAGTCGCCAGACATTGCGCCACCTGAATCTACTTGTGTTGTGATTCGCTGCTGTAATAAATATAGCGTGATTATACTATAGTCTGCCCACCAAAAAACTCTGATGTTCGATTATTAATTATTACTAAATTAATAATAAGAGTTTGTTGATAATAATATTGGTGTACCTGCACTATCACTAAGTAATTAAAACTTTTTGTAATCAACTTTTATTAAACTTCAAATAACTAGAGATAGCCGAATCACTTCGTGTGTCATCGGTTTCGAATAGAATGACCTACTAGCGAGGAGGTTCGCGCCAAACAGTTCTGTGTGGAAGGCGGCGAGCTAAGCCGAAACCAATGCAGCGCGCATCTGAGATCGGAAAACTGCTAGCAGTGCAGATTATTATTGAGTTTAGGAAAGTGTAGTTTGGTTTGTGATATGTCTTATATATTTGTTTTGCAGCACCAAAGTCATGTGGAATTGTGTTTTGCTCAATAAGAATGATTGATAACTCTGCGTTTAATTCCTGTTGGCATACGCTTCATTACACAACGTATTGTTCAGTTTGCTATTTTATCTGAAGAAATCTTCATAATAAAAATTACCTGGCATCCCTATAAACAACAGGCCTCACTACGCCATTGCGAAAGAGCCTTAGCCTGTCTCACTGTAGCTCCATTAAAGCCCCACGGCAAATGCAGCCGATGTACGGGCTCCTTCTGTGTTGGGACGAGTGCATCACTTAATGACACCAGGTTGGTGAAAATATTAGAAATCCTGATCATTGGCGACGAAGGCTGGAATATGCACGCCAATACCCCTTTTAAAGTCCACTGAGTGGCGATAGGTGGCCTTTCCAGATGAACCACATTTTACGCTCCGTCGGACAGGTGGCCGTTGGCGTGTAGGGCGTGAAGTGTCTAAAAACAAACACCCTGAAACCAGGAGGGAATGTTTTCGTGACATTGCTGGGTGACCTCGACATTCTGGAAGACACAGTGGATCAACAAAAATAAGCATCTATTCTTGGGGATCATCTACACCCACACATACAGTTAGTTCTTCCTCGGCACGAGACTTCTTCCAACAGGACAATGGAGCGTGTCACACAAGTCGCTGTGTACGAGTGTACGTGCGTGTTTCGAAGAGCACGAGGATGAGTTTGCCGTACTGTCCTGCCCACCAAACTCAACGGATTAAAACACAGTCGAGAATCTGTGGGACCATCTCGTTCGGGATTTTCGCACTACAGATCCTCAACCGAGAAACCTGTAGCTGCTGTCTACGAGAGCAGAGTCGGCATGGATACACATCCCCGACGGTACAATCCAAACCCCCACTGACTCTTCCTGCATATCTCGCAGCTCCCCGCGCCGCAAAACATAGTTATTCAGGAATCTGACGGATGATCACGTTAATGTGACTGGACACTGTATTAATAACAGCGCTCTCGGAAACATTTAAACAGTCATTCTCTCCATAGTGCACACGTGAATGGAACGGGAAAAAGCACTAATTAAAGGTACAGTGAGACGTACCCTCTACCATGCACTTCACTAAGGTTTGTATGGACAGTATATACAGTTTGAACACAAAGAGTCCGGGAACACATTAAATTATTTACTGCACAAGAAGCAAACATGGTACAGATGCCATACAGATTGCATTTTGAAGAGGAACTCTGCCAAACATTCGAAAAATGGTTCAAATGGCACTGAGCACTACGAGACTTAACATCTGTGGTCATCAGTCCCCTAGAACGTAGAACTACTTAAACCTAACTAACCTAAGGACATCACACACATCCACGTCCGAGGCAGGATTCGAACCTGCGACCGTAGCGGTCGCGCAGTTCCACACTGAAGCGCCTAGATCCGCTCCGCCACATCGGCCGGCACTCTGGCAGTCGCTTCCAGTATTCTCTCCCGGAGCTCTGCTACATCACGTGGTAGAGGCGTTACGTACACCAGATCTTTAATGTGTCCCCACAGAAAAAAAGGTTACACGGTGTGAGATCT